>NC_064615.1:935341855-935646736 GCF_023898315.1 Schistocerca nitens
GAGAATGTGTCCTATCAATTGATCACTTCTTTCAGTCAAGTTGTGCCACAAATTTCTTAAATGATAATTAATTGAAACCCTCAGCTGCCGTCAGGTGTTGTTGATATACCTTGATGTGGACAGCTGAAAATGTGTGCCCCCACCGGGACTCGAACCCGGGATCTCCTGCCTACATGGCAGACGCTCTATCCATCTGAGCCACTGAGGACACAAATGAATAGCGCGACTGCAGGGACTTGTCCCTTGCAAACTTCTCGTCAGACCCACATTCCCAACTGTCCACAATCTACATATGTAATGTTCCTAATAGATATTAGGAATATTACATACGTAGATTGTGGGAAAATATCTATTAGGAACATTACATATGTATGTGATTCTTGAGTTTCTCCCGGCATATTTGATAATCAAAATATCCACGGGTGTGCTGCCGGTCTATAGTGTCCAACGGGCACTTTGGACACTATAGACCGGCAGCACACCCGTGGATATTTTGATTACATATGTAGATTGTGAACAAATATCTATCAGGAACATTACATATTTATATTGTGGACAGTTGGGAATGTGGGTCTCACGGGAAGCGTGCAAGGGATAAGTCCCTGCAGTCGCGCTATTCATTTGTGCCCTCAGTGGTTCAGATAGATAGAGCGTCTGCCATGTAAGCAGGAGATCCCGGGTTCGAGTCCCGGTCGGGGCACACATTTTCAGTTGTCCGCATCAAGGTATATCAACAACACCTGTCGGCAGCTGAGGGTTTCAATTAACTATCATTTATTCTAGAGAAGTTGCACGGTCATCGATGGTATCTGTTCTTTCGAGAACAGTTACTATCTTCATATATAACACAAATTTCTTGTCTCCCCCATAGTAATCAGTATATCCTCTTTAGCTGCATACAAGGCTACACTCCACACAAATATATTCAGAAAAGAATTCGTAACACGTAAATCTAAAATGAAGCGCCAAAGCAATTGCTATAGCCATGCATATTCAAATACAGAGTTATGCAAACAGACATAATGCGGCGCTGCGGTCGGCAATGCCTGTATAAGACAACAAGTGTCTGGCGTAGTTGTTAGATCGGTTACTGCTGCTACAATGGCAGGTTATCAAGATTTAAGTGAGTTTCAACGTGGTGTCATAGTCGGTGCACGAGCGATGGAACACAGCATCTCCGTGGTAGAGATGAAGTGGGGATTTTCACTTGCGACCATTTCACGAGTGTACCGTAAATATCAGGAATCCGGTAAAATATCAAATCTCCGACATCACCCCGGCCTGAAAAAAGTCCTGTAAGAACTGGACCAAAGGCAGCTGAAGCGAATTGTTCAACGTAACAGAAGTGCAACCTTCCCGCAGATTGCAGCAGATCTCAGTTCTGGGCCATCAAGTGTCAGCGTGCGAACCATTCAACGAAATATCATGGATAAGGGCTTTCGAAGCCGAAGGCCCACTCGTGTACCCTTGATAACTGCACGACACAAAGCTTTACGCCTCGACCGGGCCTCTCAACATCGTCACTCGACTGTTGATGACTGAAAACATGTTGCCTGTTCGGACGAATCTCATTTCAAATTGTATTGAGCGGATGGGCACGTACTGGGATGGAGACAACCTCATGAATCTATGGACCCTGCATGCAGCAGGGGAATGTTCAAGCTGGTGGAGGCTCTGTAATGGTATGGGACCACTCATACGTTTAGAAACGACTCTGACAGGTGACACGTTCGTTAGCATCCTGTCTGATCGCCTGCATCCATTCCTATCTATCGTGGGCAGTTCCAGCACGACAATGCGACACCTCACAAGTCCAGAATTGCTAGAGAGTAGCTCCAGGAACACTCTTCTTAGTTTTAACACTTCCGCTGGTCACCAAACTCCCCAGACGAGAACAATATGGAGAATAGGTGGTACGGCTTGCAAAGTGCTGTTCAGAAAAGATCTTCACCCCCTCGTACTCTTACGGATTTATGGACAGCCTTGCAGGATTCATGGTGTCAATTCCCTCCAGCACCACTTCGGACAATAGTCGAGTCCATGCCACGTCGTGTTGCGGCACTTCTGCGTTCTTGCGGGGGCCCCACACGATATCAGAAAAGTGTACAACTTTCTTTGGCTCTTCAGTGTATGTTCGATGTTAACAACTATCTCTTCTTCGGTAATGTTTTTCTTGCCATTGCCAGTGTACATTTTATATCCTCTCTATTTCAGCCGTCATCCGATATTTTTCTGTCCAAATAGTAAAATTCATCAACTGCCTCAAATATCTCGTTTCTTAATCTAATTTCCTCAGCATTACTTGCTTTTAATTCGACTGCAATCCATTATCCTTGTTTTGTTTTTGTTCATGTTCAGCTTTCATCCTATCAAGATACTCTCCATTCCTTCAACCGGCTCTTTCAAGTCCATTGTTGTCTCTGACAGAATTAGTGTCATCGGCAAACCTCAAAGTTATTATGTCTTCTCCTTGAACTTTAATTACCGATTTTTCTTTGGTTTCCTTTTCTCGTTGCTCAGTCTACAGACTGAATAACATCGGGGATAGACTACAAACCTGTCACTATCCCTTTTCAACCTCTGCTTCCCTTTCCTGCACCTCGACTCTTATAACTACTACCTGGTTTCTGCACATGCTGTAAATAGCTTTTCACTGCCTGTGTTTTTCCCCTTCAACCTTGAGAATATCCAAGAGAGTATTCCAGTCAACGGTGCCAGAAGCGTTCTCTACGTAAGTCTGTCTTTCCTTAACCTATCTTCTAACATAAGTCGTAGGGGCACTATTGCCTCGTGTTTTTCTACATGTCTCCAGAATCCAAACTCATCTTCCCCGACTTCGGCGTCTACCCATCTTTCAATCTTCTGTAAAGAATTCGTATTAGAATTTTCAAACCATAACTTATCAAACAGATAGTTCGGTACTTCGCGCATCTGTCAGCAATTGCTTTCTTTGGAATTTGAATTATTACATTGTTCTTGAAGTGTGATCTTATGTCACCTGTCTCATACATCCTGCACACGAGACTGATGTATTTTGTCATGGATAACCCTCCCAGTGCTATCAGTAGTTCTGGCGGAATGTCATCCACTCCCGGAGCCTTATTTCGACTTAGATCTTTCAGTGTTCTGTCAAATTCTTTTCGCACTATCATACATCCCATCTCATCTACATCTACGTCCTCGTTCATTTCTACAATTTTTGCTAATAACCAGTGTTAAAAAAATACAAAAAACAAAATACTATATCAATCTGCCACAGCAGAGGTGCTAAAATTATTGGTTTTTAAATAAAACTTTTTAAACAACGATAAATGTTTATTCTTAACATTTCCACTGCTTTGAAATATTGGATTGTTACAGAAAATGGGAGAAGTAATCAGTGATCAATGCTATTTTAATAACAACTCCGAAAGTTAGAAAGATACCACACACGCGGCCTAAGAAATGATACAGCATTGCCGCGACAGTAATGCATATGTTCCTATGTGGCCTGTCCTATTAGATGGTACGCTTGCACATTCAGTGTGCAAGACATACTCCATCTGGTTCACATGGTAATTTCTCGCTGTCGCTGCCAGACATTGGGTGCGATATAGTAGAATGGCACCATACCTAGTTTGGAAGAATTTTATCAAGTGCGGTAGCAATGAAATACGACGCTCCATTTACGTTAAAAGACTAAAAACGGAAGGAGTCACAACAAACTTCAGGAATCACGTGAGGCGAAAACTTAAAATTTCACACTTAATTAATAATTTTTACTAAAAATAGAAAATTGCTTATCTACTGACTTGCCTTTATTTTCTTGTTTCCCTTGGAAACGGACAGATTAACACGAAAAATTATCTATCAACCTCAGTTTTCATCCTTTAGCACTGACTATCTGTGACGCCTAAATAGTGGTATGATTCTCTACCACAAATCGATTTTTGAGCAAGATTTCAAAAAATTAGAATCGGTAGGAGAATACTAGTGATTTCTTGTGGTATTCAACCCCGTATCACTTTCAGAGAAAAGCAGTGAACGGCGGATGGACTAAGTTTTCTTTCTCTTTCCTATTTTATGTAATATTTTGCTGCTACGTATATTGAAACTTATATCGCAAAAGTCTGAGGGAGTCTTAGAATTCTTCAATCATTGTTCCCTGTCTACGTTTATTACAGGAAATAATAGCAACAAAAAACTGAACTCGGTTATTACAGAAGCTGGTCACTTTGAGCGGTTTTAGCTGTCAAGTTAAACTGGAGTTTAAAAAACGATAACCGGCGTGCCTGCCTCGCACTAGCACTAGAACAAACGCGCATGTTTGCCCTCCAGATCTTCAAGCTGGAACTGGATCCTCAACTGCTGGAATGCGTCAGGCCAGTAAGGCCCCAGTAAGAGCATTTGGCTGAACACTAACACAGCCTGGTACAATTTCTCTGAATTTTAGCTGGACCCGATCCCTCTCGTTCTTATTTTATGACCTTGGGATTGAGACACTGGAGACTAAATACTCGCCTGTGATGTGTTGTGCTCTAGCGAGATGAACTTGAGACGGCAGAGTGACCCGATTGGAACTGGCTGCTCCGCCACGTTGTCACCTTGCGGTATGAAAGTGCTCTCGTGCTCAAGGTGTAGCACGTAACGTAAGGCAATCAAAAATTCGAAGGTTTATTTCAACACTGCGGTGCTTTATTGCTCGGAGGACTGGACCAGTAAATTAGCGGTGAAGTGTACGTTTTCCAACGCGGTTTAGATCCAGATTACGCTGTGCTCTCCTCGTGTATGTGATGCCCAGGCTGCTCGTCCACAATGATCAATACACAGTGAACAGGAACGTAACCTGTCTTAAACATGCATACCTCATTCAAAGTATCCGGACAGCTCTAGGCGATGCAGAATTGACCATAGACGTTATGAGAGGCCTACCCGTCATTATAAAAGGAGGCACGGAGTATTGCGTCGTCTGTAGATTGGTTGATTTGGGGGAGGTGACCAAACAACGAGGTCATCGGTCCCATCGGATTAGGGGAGGATGGAGAAAGAAGTCGACCGTGCCGCTTCAAAGGAAGCATCCCGGCATTTGCCTGAAGCTGTTTATGGAAATCACGGAAAAGATAAGTCAAGATGGTTGGACGTGAGTTTGAACCGTCGTCCTCCCGAATGCGAGTCCAATGTGCTGACCACTGGGCCACGTCGCTTAGTCTGTCTGTAGAGAAGCAGGGACAACAGAATGGGTCTGCCAAGAGCGCACAGTGACCTGTAATGTGACTCGTCATTGGATGCCACTTGAGTAACAAATCAATTAGGGACATTTCAGCCCTTCTGAAGGTGCCCAAGCCGACTTTTGGTGACGTGACTGTGAACTGGAAAGGCAAAGGAACAGCAACAGCTAAACCAAGACGATGTGGGCTTCATGTATTGATGAACAGTGAAGTGTGATTCTACAGTCTCATAAAATTAATTGTCAACAGTGAATACAGGTTCGATGCTTTGCAATACGAGAGAGAAGAAGACCGCAGCAGGAGCGCAGCGGTGACAACAGTTCTCGCCTTCTTTCACACTGCTGCTAATGAACTCAGGCTCTGATCGACACAAAGTGAATGCCCGAAACATTGTCTTAAAATTATCGGTAATATTCAAAGCTTCCCATCAAGTAAAAAATATGGTGTGATAGTTCCAAAAGACCATTCTTCACCTCCAGTCAAACTATCCCGGAAACCGTCTTCTAGCTTAGAACCGGCAAAAACAATGAGAAATCCATTATAAATCAATCCGAGGTACCATCTAATTGCTCTGAAATGAGAACCGCTAACTTGCCATCATTGCATCCATTTTCTGTCTTCGTCGTAATTATGTTGATTTTAATACACTACTGGACATTAAAAATGCTACACCAAGAAGAAATGCAGATGATAAACGGGTATTCATTGGACAAATATATTATACTAGAACTGACATACGATTACATTTTCATGCAATTTGGGTGCATAGATCCTGAGAAATCAGTACCCAGAACAACCATCTCTGGCCGCAATAACGGCTTTGATACGCCTGGGCATTGAGTCAAACAGAGCTTGGATGGCGTGTACAGGTACAGCTGCCCATGCAGCTTCAACACGATACCACAGTTCATCAATAGTAGTGACTGGCGTATTGTGACGAGCCAGTTGCTAGGCCACCACTGACCAGACGTTTTCAGTTGGTGAGAGATCTGGAGAATGTGCTATCCAGGGGAGCAGTCGAACATTTTCTGTATCCAGAAAGGCCCGTACAGTATCTGAAACATGCGATCGTGCATTATCCTGCTAAAATGTAGGGTTTCGCAGGGATCGAATGAAGGGTAGAGCCACGGGTCGTAACACACTGAAATGTAACGTCCACTGTTCAAAGTGCCGTCAATGCGAA
This sequence comes from Schistocerca nitens, assembly GCF_023898315.1. NCBI lineage: Eukaryota > Metazoa > Arthropoda > Insecta > Orthoptera > Acrididae > Schistocerca > Schistocerca nitens. The sequence continues at coordinate 935,348,246 of NC_064615.1, forward strand.
CAAGAGGTGACCGAGAAGTGTAACCAGTGGCACCCCATACCATCATGCCGGGTGATACGCCAGTATGGCGATGGCGAATACACGCTTCCAATGTGCTTTCACCCCGATGTCGCCAAACACGGATGCGACCATCATGATGCTGTAAACAGAACCTGAATTCATCCGAAAAAATGACGTTTTGCCATTCATGCACTCAGGTTCGTCATCGAGTACACCATCGCAGGCGCTCGCGTCTGTGATGCAGCGTCAAGGGTAACCGCAGCCATGGTCTCCGAGCTGCTAGTCCATGCTGCTGAAAACGTCGTCGGACTGTTCGTTCAGATGGTTGTTGTCTTGCAAACGTCCCCATATGTTGACTCAGGGATCGAGACGTGGCTGCAGGGTCCGTTACAGCCATGCGGATAAGATGCCTGTCATCTCGACTGCTAGTGATACGAGGCCGTTGGGATCCAGCACGGCGTTCCGTATTACCATCCTGAACCCACCGATTCCATATTCAGCTAACAGTCATTGGATCTCGACCAACGCGAGCAGCAATGTTGCGATACGATAAACCGCAATCGCGATAGGCTACAATCCGACCTTTATCAAAGTCGGAAACGTGATGGTACGCATTTCTCCTCCTTACACGAGGCATCACAACTACGTTTCACCAGGCAACGCCGGTCTACTGCTGTTTGTGTATGAGAAATCGGTTGGAAACTTTCCTCATGTCAGCACGTTGTAGGTGTCGCCACCGGCGCCAACCTTGTGTGAATGCTCTGAAAAGCTAATCATTTGCATATCACAGCATCTTCTTCCTGTCGGTTAAATTTCGCGTCTGTAGCACGTCATCTTCGTGGTGTAGCAATTTTAATGGCCAGTAGTGTAACAAGATAAACCTTCAGATAATTTGAAAATCATAGAATACCCATTTTTTAACAGTTTTCCGAATACCTCGGGACTATGTGTGTGCACAAGCTTCGTCTTGGGACGACTAACACGGGGTTATCGGTGCTGTTCGGTTGCCAGTGGCGTCACATATTCTCCAGGAAACATGAAAATAGAGCACAATCATTTTTAGCAACAACAAGACTTTAAAATTACATTAAATAATAATAAAGCCCTTGGAACATACACTGGATCGGCGTTCACGGAAAGAAATGAGTGTTGCAAATGAGTTGGTGACACTGCAACAGGGATCGTTTAGCATTGTGGTTGTAAAAGAGCGCATGAAATCAGCGGAAGGAATCGCTCGTCAGTTTCCAACTGCTGCCAGTAGTCCAGCTAATACGGTCAGTTTGCGTAGCAACTTAAGGGGACATTATGTGTCCTATGTCGCCAATGTTTAGTTATCGGATATTGTGACCCATTATCTTGGAAATTTTTGAAGACACGAACTTAATATTTTCCATAATTACTGAATGCACCTTTCTAGATACACTGAACTAGAATTATCATTAAAATTGTGTTTTAGGGCATGTTATCTTTCTTTTTTTCAAATATTCTCTTTTTTGACAGAGTTTTGTAAATAAATGAACATCACACAAAACAACTCAGGATATTTTAATTATTCTAGTTCCCTATGTGTTGAATCTCACACTTGGCATGCTGTGAAATTTCATGTCTCTGCCATCAGTATTTTTTTAGAAAACGGGTCATTTGTTGCAAAAAATGGAGTTCAGAGATATTGAGGTTTAAAACTTTTTTTGTTAGAAATTCTTATACAGACTTACATTTCTGCGTCTTTTAAGCACTAGAATTTCCCTGGCCCATAGTCCGTGTCTTCTTGAGTGTCACAACAGCCCAGTGTTTACCTTCTTTTTCTTCTTGCTTCTTTTATCATTTGCTGAACAGCTAACTCTGCTTCTCGTACACGAATCTCATCCAGTTCCCGCAGTCCTTTAGCTGTATTCTATCAAATCTTACCCCTAACTTCTCCAGTCTTTCATAGTTCCCACCATTAAAAGTTATTACAGCACCAGAGACTTATAACTTTAGAGTCGTAAAGCCAACAAACCCATTTTTAAGGACACGGCATCACACGTTATTGAAGGACTCATTCACATTCTGGGTCTTCCCATGTAAAACTTCTTTAGTAGCTCAGGATTTGCCAAATCTCTGTAAATAGATTTTATTGCCTCCATTACTGCCAAAGGAAGAGAATGGTTGAGTGTAAATTCATGCAGGGTGCCAAAAAATTCACCCTGCTTATATTTACACCAAGTGTTTGGGGGAGGTAGACACAAAACATGACATGGCTTTTCATCGGTCCGCCCCGATAGCTGAATGGTAGACGCCGGCACGATAGCTCAGCGTGTTCGGTCAGAGGGCTGGTGGGCCTCTGTAATAAAAACTGAGAGGAAGGATCAACAAACGAACTTTAACGGATGTCACGTGACGTCCGCAACGACCAAACTCAACGAGCAAAAAGAAAACAGGGTCAGCGTGACGGACTGCCGTCCTAAGGGGCCCGGGTTCGATTCCCGGCTGGGTCGGGGATTTTCTCCGCTCAGGGACTGGGTGTTGTGTTGTCTTCATCATCATTTCAGCCCCATCCGGCGTGCAGGTCGCTCAATGTGGCGTCGAATGTGGCGACCGCACCAAGGCGGTTGGACTTGCCCCGTAGGGGGCCTTCCGGCCAATGACGCCAAACGCTCATTTCCATTTTCCATCGGTTGCTATTCAATGAAGGAAAGTGCTTCACACAGGTATTTTCATCTTCTATAAATTTGCGTTTCTTGAAGTTACGTTTACGCTTAGTCATTTTAGTTACGTATAAAAAGCAATAGAAGTTAGCTTACTACAAAAATAGCTGATAACCACATTACTTTCAACGAAAACTAGTATTAGAAACAAAGGACTGATTTGCTCATTCCTAATGCCAACTTCTGAGACGTAGCAGTAAGCACAAAAAGAAGCAATTCACAGCCTTCTAGACTGTGTAGTTCCCAAGATATAACTGCTCTACTGTGGTAGTATATGCGGAGCCGCGAAATTTTAGTCACACGTCAACATTAAAAATTTTATTTGAAGGTCTCACAACTGTCTGATTTTAATGTATTATATACCAAAACGTTCAGGGAAGTCCAAAGTACATTATGGAGTAGAAAACAGAAAATGTCAAATTTCAACGAATTTCATGTACCCCTTAAAAGAATCGACTACAACTGTGGAGCAGCTCCTGGTAAGACACAGATCCTTGTAGTCATTGCTAAGCGACGCTTGAGGCGGGGTAAAGAGAGATGACTGGAAACGATTTGGAGTGATTAATCACGATATACTCTGTGGCAATCCGATGTAAGGCTTTGAGTTTTGAGAATGCTTGGAAAAAGTTACCTGTCATCATGTGTAGTGCAAACAGTGAAATGGTGTTACGGTATGGGGGTGTTTTAGCGGTTATTGTGTGGCCCTCTTATTGCACTTAAGAAAACGCTAAATGCGAAAGGCGATGAACAATTTTTATAACATTAGTTTGAAGAAGATAATTTTTTGAATCAGGAAGGCAATGTAAACACCGCTACCTTCTTTGCTATCGGCTCATAAGGAAGAATGAGCTGTCTTTCATCCACAGACACTCAGACAACTCGTTGAAAGTGTCCTTAGGAGAGTTCAAGGCGTCTTAACCCATATTAACGTCAACTGAAAGGTATCCAGATACTTTTGATCACTTAGTGTACGTAAGAAATTATCTGATGGAATCATTTTTCACTCTGCAGCGGAGTTTGCGCTGATTTCAAACTTTCCAGGCAGATTAAAACTGTGTGCCGGTCAGGGACTCGAACTCGGAACCTTTGCATTTCATGGAAAAGTGCTCTATCGACAGAGATATCCGAGCACGACCCACGAGCCCCTTTGACAGCCTTATTTCCACACGTATCTCATCTCCTACCTTCCAAACTTCAGGGAAGCGTAATAGCTGTGAGGACGGGTCGTGAACCGTGCTTGGATAGCTCATTCGGTAGAGCGAATACCCGCGAAACTCCATGGCCTCAGGTTAGAGCGTAGGTCCGGCAAACAGTTTTAATCTGACAGGAAATTCGGAATTAGCTAATTGTTCTCAGCGCACATAATATGCCGAATCATCTGACTGATGAAGGTAAAACGTTACTAGTCCTATGTAATGGGCATATGCTCACTCAGTTTGGTTACCATATAACAGTGAAGTGCGCATGTTGCACTCAGTTCTCAATCCTGGTATTGTAAGTATAAATGTTGTAATCTGAATAAAATCATAGTACCGAAAATACTTACATTTTCTCTAACAAAGAATGGTGTCCTCTTTACATCTTGCTTACTTTGACTGTACAGTACCAAAGGAAAAACAGGAGCGGAAATTGAAAACACATACGTCACACAGAAATTCGTAGTGCACTACTATTACTCTGGTAATCATTCTTAGCTCGTCAAGTCCTCAACTGAATCTGCTCATAATAATAACTAGTGCAGCGCAGCCTCACTGCAGCCCTGTTCTGCGATGCGTAGACTCTCCTTGCATTCAAACGTACGTAAAAAACTGAAATGCAGAACTTGTATGCGTTACCTGAATGCAGTTCCAAAGGAACAATTGTGTAAATAGTTACAGTACCACAAGAAAAAAATTCCATTCGTTACGCCATATTAAAGTCGTCTTTAGCACAAAAAGGGGTGCACAACGCTGCAACCAAAATTTTTTATTGCTGACCCAGTGATATAAAATGTCTAACAGACAGAGTAAAATTTGAAAACAAACTGAAAAAATTTCTCCTTGGCAGTTCCTTCTATTCCCTACAAGAAGTCCTATTACTCGAATTACTAACTCACGTCTGTATATGCCTTTAAAAACCGACTTATAAATGATCAGCATGTAGCCATATTACAAAATAATTTGTCATGTGATTATAATATGACTCGTTCCACATCATTGCGATATATTGTGAAAATGGTCCGTGGAACATAAGAATAACTGACTAACTAATTAAGTAGCTTTGGTTGTTGTTGCCGATGTTGTCTTCGGTCCAGAGAATGGTGCGACGCTGCTCTCCATGCTAGTGTGTCCTGAAGATCATCTCAGCATAATTATTGTAACCTACATCCGTATGAGTCTGCTTACTGTATTCGAGCATTGGTCTTTCCCAACAATTTTTAATCTCCACACCTTCCTGCTTTACCAAACTGACAATTCCTTGATACCTCAGGATGGGTGCTACCATCTGATCCCACCTTTACTCAGGTTGCGCCATAAATTTCTTTCTTCCCCAATACAATTCAGTAACTTCTCGTGAACTTTTCAGTCTGCCTATCGGACGTGCAGTATTCTTCTGCAGTACCAAATTTCAAAAGCTTCTGTTCTCATCTTGTCTCAACTGTTTATTATCGATATTTAACTATCGGACAAGGTTAAACTATAGACGAATACCTTAGCAAAGAGTTTTGAACGTTTAAATTAGCTAACAGAAAATTTCTCTTTTTCAGAAATGATTTTCTTGCCGTAGCCATAAATATTTTATATCCCTCACTTCGGCCATCATCAGTTATTTCGCTGTCAAAACAGCTAAACACATTTACTGCTTTTAGTGTTTCATTCCATAATACGATTCCTTCGGCATTGAGTGATTCAGTTCGACTACATCCAGCTAGCCTTATTTTACGATTGTTGATGTTCAGCCTGTAACCTCTTTTCAAGACTCTATCCAATCCATTCGACTGCTTCTCCATGTCGTTTACCGCCGGTGACAGACTTGCAATGTCATCAGAAAATTTCAAATTTATTATTCCTCCTCTCTAAATTGGTTTTCTTCACAGCTTGTTGAACGTGCACACTGAATAACATCAACGGAAGACAGCTTAAAGACAGTACGTCAACAAGTGACCACTAGAACCTCAAAGAGCTGTGGATAAGAATTACCACTCCACTTTGTATAATCACGACAATAATGTTAGCAAGAATGAAGAAAATCACAAGATAAACGGATTCTGGAGTTTAATGCTCCCAGAACGACCGTTGTGTATTCATCTCTTGGTCTCCCTCTACGATTTTTACCCTCCACGCTGCCCTCCAATGCTAAATTTGTGATCCCTTGATGCCTCAAAACATGTCCTACCAACCGATCCCTTCTTCTAGTCAAGTTGTGCCACAAACTTCTCTTCTCCCCAATCCTATTCAATACCTCCTCATTAGTTACGTGATCTACCCACCTTATCTTCAGCATTCTTCTGTAGCACCACATTTCGAAAGCTTCTATTCTCTTCTTGTCCAAACTAGTTATCGTCCATGTTTCACTTCCATACATGGCTACACTCCATACAAATACTTTCAGAAACGACTTCCTGACACTTAAATCTATACTCGATGTTAACAAATTTCTCTTCTTCAGAAACGATTTCCTTGCCATTGCCAGTCTACATTTTATATCCTCTCTACTTCGACCATCATCAGTTATTTTACTCCCTAAATAGCAAAACTCCTTTACTACTTTAAGTGTCTCATTTCCTAATCCAATTCCCTCAGCATCACCCGATTTAATTTGACTACATTCCATTATCCTCGTTTTGCTTTTGTTGATGTTCATCTTATATCCTCCTTTCAAGACACTGTCCATTCCGTAAAGAGCTGTGGATAAGAACTACCACTCCACTTTGTATAATCACGACAATAATGTTAGCTAGAATGAAGAAAATCTCAAGATAAACGGATTCTGGATTTTAATGCTCCCAGAACGACCGTAGCAAGTAATAATGGATGTACTACCGAGGTAAATGACCAGGGAAGTTCCCTCAGACGTTGACGCGGAAGTACATACACTACGTGATCAAAAATATCCGGACACCTGGCTGAAAATGACTTACAAATTCGTGGCTCCCTCCATCGATTATGCTGGAATTCAATATGGTGTTGGCCCACTCTTAGCCTTGATGACAGCTTACACTCTCGCAGGCATACTTTCAATCAGGTGCTGGAAGGTTTCTTGGGGAATGGCAGCCCATTCTTCACGGAGTGCTGCTCTGAAGAGAGGTATCGATGTCGGTCGGTGAGGCCTGGCACGAAGTCGGCGTTCCAAGACATCCCAAAGGTGTTCTGTAGGATTCAGGTCAGGACTTTGTGCAGGCCAGTCCATTACAGGGATGTTATTGTCGTGTAACCACTTCGCCACAGGCCGTGCATCATAAACAGGTATTCGATCGTGCCTCTCAAAGATGCAATCGCCATCCCCGTTTTGCTCTTCAACAGTGGGAAGCAAGAAGGTGCTTAAAACATCAATGGAGGCCTGTGCTGTGATGGTGCCACGCAAAACAACAAGGGGCGCAAGCCCCCTCCATGAAAAACACGACCACAATATAACACCACCGCCTCCATATTTTACTGTTGGTACTACACACGGTGGCAGATGACGTTCGCGGGGCATTCGCCCTACCAGCAACCTACCATCGGATTGCCACATTGTGTACCGTGATTCGTCACTCCATACAACGTTTTTCCACTGTTCAATCGTCCAATGTTTACGCTCCTTACAAGCGAGGCGTCGTTTGGCATTTACCGGTATGATATGTGGCTTATGAGCAGCCGTTCGACCATGAAATTCAAGTTTTCTCACCTCCCACCTGACTGTCATAGTTCTTGCAGTGGATCATGATGCAGTCTGAAATTACTGTGTGATGGTCTGGATAGACGTCTGCCTGCTACACATTACGATTCTCTTCAACTGTCGGCGATCTCTGTCATTCAACAGGCGAGGTCGGCCTGTACGCTTCACGCTTTTGTGCTGTACGTGTCCCTTCACGTTTCCACTTCACTATCACATCGGAAACAGTGGACCTAGACATGTTTGGGAGTGTGGAAATCTCGCGTACAGACGTATGGTCACCCAATCACCTGACCACGTTCGAACTCCATGAGTTCCGCGGAGAGCCCCATTCTGCTCTCTCACGATGTCTAATGACTACTGAGGTATCCGATACGGAGTACCTGGCAGTAGGTGGCAGCACTATGCACCTTGTGTTAGCGGAACATCAGAAAAACTCATTAAACAATCGCCGACAGAAAATGCCGAGACAAAAGACAACAGGCATTAAGTGAACAAGATGCTACGACGCAATAGTACTGTACAGTAAATTATCGCCAAAGTCGCCATCTGCCCCTGAAAATGTTTTGCAATTTAAAACCCTGGTCTCGAAATCTCTGTCTTACCATTATATGATCTGTCTGAAACCTTTAGGTGTCTGTTCCAAGTTACAGTGTTCTTTCATGAATCTTTAACGTAGTGTTGCCATCGATTATATATTTCTCCGTGCAAAATTCTACCAGGCTGATTCCCCTTTCATTCCTTTCTCCAAGTCCAAGTTCTCCCTATTGTTTTTCTCTTCTCTTCCTCTTCCTATATTGTATTTCAGTCTCGACAGCTAAATTTTCGTCTTCCTTAATTACCTGAAGAATTTCTTTTATCTCAGTATACGTTACTTCAAACTCTTCATCGTTTGCGGAGCTATTAGGCATATAAACTTGTACTATTGTGGTGGGTGTTAGTTTCGTATCTATCTTGGCTGCAATGATGTATTCATTATATTGTTCATAATAGCTTATCCCTATTCCTGTTTAATCAGTCATTAGTAGAGCTACTTGTGCATGGATTCTATTTGTATCTATAACCCTTTCTCACCTACCAAGAAGTCCTGTTGTTCCTGCCGCCGTACGTCACTAATTCCTACCATACATAACAACAGTCTGTCAATTTCCCTTTATAAATTACCTAATTACCTACCCCGTACTGAGATCCGAATGGGAGACTATTTCATCTCCGAAATATTTTACTCTAGTGGATTCCATCTTCATGTAACGATACGGTAGAAACACACGCCCTCGGGAAAAGTAACGGCCCTAGTTTCCTCTTGCTTTCAGCCGTTCGCAGTATCAAATCAGCAAGGCAATGTCGACTAAATGTTACAAACCCAGATCAGTCAATCATGCAGACTGTTGCCCCTGCATCCACTGAAATAGCTGTGTAATCCCTTCGGGAAACAAAAGTTTACCTAGCCTCTCCACTGATACTTCTCTGTCGTGGTTTCACTTACGGTACGGCTGTCTGTGCCATTAAGGCTTGCAAGGCATCCCACCTCGGGAAGGTCTATGGTCCATGTGGTGATGGCTTTCACGTAAATTACGAAATCAGGGATAATGGGAGTCCAAGGTACTCCATTACTTTTAAAATATATCGTCTGTAGCTGAAGGCTCACCATCAACTACGTAACGACATGCTACTGAAGCGATATGTGATTAATTTAACCGAAATATTCACTCACATAATCGTGCAAATGCGTGAGCAACATTAGACAGTATGGGACAGATGGAGAAACAACTTGAATGTCCGCATGGACCTCTGTATAAATTGAACTGTCGGTCAACAGCTACATGAATTTCATTAATGGTGCATAACATGTACGTTCAGTGAAATCACAATACCCGTATGGTAATTTTACCAGAATAAGACTTTAACTCAATGCAATAATTAACGGGGCAAATGGACATAGGTACATGGAGCAGTAGCATTACAAAACAAAGAATATCTTTTCCACACAACACAGGTACTCACAGGGAAGAGGTGTGAATTGAGATTTAGCGGGTGCACCATATGTAGAGAGTGATTGTGGAATTAATATTCCCGCCCACTCAAATAATAAATAGGGTGAAGTCTAGTTGAACAGGCGAGGCAGTCAGTCTTTCCTCTTTAAGACGCCACAGGAAGTTCGTCACTTCCGCAAAAGCGTACGAGTCCATCTGCTTTGCACTAAACCGAAGCTAACATGTCCAGGCACCACTCTTACAAAGCGAAACCGAACACGCCCATGCCTTACAAGGGAACCTCCCCATCGCACCCCCCTCAGATTTAGTTATAAGTTGGCACAGTGGATAGGCCTTGAAAAATTGAACACAGATCAATCGAGAAAACAGGAAGAAGTTGTGTGGAACTATGAAAAAAAATAAGCAAAATATACAAACTGAGTAGTCCATGTGCAATATAGGCAACAAAAAGGATAGCGCGAGATCAGGAGCGCCATGGTCCCGTGGTTAGCGTGAGCAGCTGCGGAACGGGAGGTCCTTGGTTCAAGTCTTCCCTCGAGTGAAAAGTTTAATTTTTTCAGTTTATGTGACAAACTCTTATGTTTTCCCGCATCTCGTGGTCGTGCGGTAGCGTTCTCGCTTCCCACGCCCTGGTTCCCGGGTTCGATTCCCTGCGGGGTCAGGGATTTTCTCTGCCTCGTGATGGCTGGGTGTTGTGTGCTGTCCTTACGTTAGTTAGGTTTAAGTAGTTCTAAGTTCTAGGGGACTTATGACCACAGCAGTTGAGTCCCATAGTGCTCAGAGCCATTTGAACCATTTGAAACTCTTATGTTTTCATCACTTTTTTGGAAGTGATTATCACATCCACAAGAAAACCTAAATCGGGCGACGTAGAAGAATCTTTTTCCACATTCGCCAAGTGTACAAGTTAGGTGGGTCGACAACATATTCCTGTCATGTGACGCACATGCCGTCACCAGTGTCGAATAGAATATATCAGACGTGTTTTCCTGCCGAGGAATCGGTTGACCTATGACCTTGCGATCAAATGTTTTCGGTTCCCATTGGAGATGCACGTCCTTTCGTCTACTAATCACACGGTTTTACGGTGCGGTCGCAAAACACAGGTACTGAACTTATTACAGTGAACAGAGACGCCAATGAACGAACGGGCACATCATAACTTAGCGAAAATAAAGAAAGTAAAATTTTCGCCCCAGGGAGGACTTGAATCAAGGACCTCTCATTCGGCAGATGTTCATGCTAACCACGGGACCACGGCCCTCTTTCCTTCGCTCATTCCTTGATGTTTCCTATGTTGCACATGAACTACTCAGTTTGTATATTTTGCTTATTTTCTTCATAGTTCCACACAACTTCTTCCTGTTTTCTCGATTGATCTGTGTTCAGTTTTTCAAGGCCTATCCACTGTGCCAACTTATAACTAAATCTGAGGGGGGTGCGATGGGGAGGTTCCCTTGTTAGTGCAATGCCAAAGACATTCCCGCTTCGAAGAAACCGACGGTGAAACAAGGAAAGATTTGTCTACATGTACAAACTGATGTGCTAAAGTCGAAGGAGCAACGATGAAGCCATATGGAGTATCTGATCAAAAGAATCAGGGCACCTATTAGCGGACATTAACATAATGTGTGTCCAACCTAGGCTTGAACTATGCAACGGGCACTTTCAGTGTGGTGTCTGAATTTTTACGGAGGAATGACAGCCCGTTGTAATGTAATAAAATAAATTTTTTTATTTGTTTTGTGACTATTAGTGTAATGTAATAAAATAAAATATGAGCCGTGACTTATACAAAAAAGAAACACACATTAATGCAATGGTTCAGCATAAAAGAGAAATAACTAATCTAGGAATATTATTAACAGTGTAATATGTTGTTTAATTTAGCCCGACGTGTATAAGCACTCAGTAAACTAGCTCAGTTCTCAGGGTAGTTACGTAATCGTCTATAATTAATTGTCCTTTTCATATTTATCCAACACTAGGCTCGTGAGAAGTCGTGTGCTTATTGCACCAGAGAATATTTGCTAAGTCTGTTCGATGTACACTACTGTAGTACGTAACTTAATGTCGTGGTTTCGTCTCGATTCCCCAGTATAACAAGAGTAGCATCTACAAATGAAATCCTATAATTGAACTGTGACCAGACCTTTTCTGCCTGGGATGTTATCTCGTTATATAAAGAAAATCCGTAAATAAAATTGTTAAATTATTGGTAGCTGCCTCCGGTCTCGTGGGATCTGAAATAAAATTAATTGTCCTAACCGACGGCACGTCTCGTAGATGAGCTAAAAGAAAAAGTTAAAGATTTTGTAAGATGGCGCCTAACAATGAAAATTCTTTGTTAAGGCCCATATCTACTTAAGACAATCTAGGTATCGGACTATAAATTGACCATATACACAAATTCTTTTGACAAAATGTCCATTATATTTATCAGGTTTTAAGTGCAACTTACATTATCAGCTGGTACAGCAAGATGAGCTTTATACAAGAACGTCTTCTTAGGTCCGAATCCAAGTAGATACGATAAGCGAATGACAAAGGAAAGATAGCTCATGCATAGAAGTGCAAGAGTCCATGGAATAACATGTCCATTGTAGTTCTGTCTCTTCTTCTTTGGCGTACTTGTCGATTATTTATAAAATTTATCGTAATACTTCCTTCCCCATGAACCATGGACCTTGCCGTTGGTGGGGAGGCTTGCGTGCCTCAGCGATACAGATGGCCGTACCGTAGGTACAACGGAGGGGTATCTGTTGAGAGGCCAGACAAACGTGTGGTTCCTGAAGAGGGGCAGCAGCCTTTTCAGTAGTTGCAGGGGCAACAGTCTGAATAATTGACTGACCTGGCCTTGCAACATTAACCAAAACGGCCTTGCTGTGCTGGTACCGCGAACGGCTGAAAGCAAGGGGAAACTACGGCCGTAATTTTTCCCGAGGGCATGCAGCTTTACTGTATGGATAAATGATGATTGCGTCCTCTTGGGTAAAATATTCCGGAGGTAAAATAGTCCCCCATTCGGATCTCCGGGCGGGGACTACCCAAGAGGACGTCGTTATCAGGAAAAAGAAAACTGGCGTTCTACGGAACGGAGCGTGGAACGTCAGATCCCTTAACCGGGCAGGTAGATTAGAAAATTTAAAAAGGGAAATGGATAGGTTAAAGTTAGATATAGTGGGAATTAGTGAAGTTCGGTGGCAGGAGGAACAAGACTTCTGCTCAGGTGAATTCAGGGTTATAAACACAAAATCAAATAGGGGTAATGCAGGAGTAGGTTTAATAATGAATAAAAAAATAGGACTGCGGTTAAGCTACTACAAACAGCATAGTGAACGCATTATTGTGGCCAAGATAGACACGAAGCCCACGCCTACTGAAGTAGTACAAGTTTATATGCCAACTAGCTCTGCAGAGGATGAAGAAATTGAAGAAATGTATGATGAGATAAAAGAAATTATTCAGGTAGTGAAGAGAGACGAAAATTTAATAGACATGGGTGACTGGAATTCGAGAGTAGGAAAAGGGAGAGAAGGAAACATAATAGGTGAATAAGGATTGAGGCTAAGAAATGAAAGAGGAAGCCGCCTGGTAGAGTTTTGCACAGAGCATAACTTAATCATAGCTAACACATGGTTCAAGAATCATGAAAGAAGGTTGTATACCTGGAAGAATCCTGGAGATACTAGAAGGTATCAGATAGATTATATAATGGTAAAACAGAGATTTAGGAACCAGGTTTTAAATTGTAAGACATTTCCAGAGGCAGATGTGGACTCTGACCACAATCTATTGGTTATGGACTGTAGATTAAAACTGAAGAAAATGCAAAAAGGTGGGAATTTAAGGAGATGGGACCTGAATAAACTGAAAGAACCAGAGGTTGCAGAGAGTTTCAGGGAGAGCAAAAGGGAACAATTGACAGGAATGGGAGAAAGAAGTACAGTAGAAGAAGAATGGGTAGCTTTGAGGGATGAAGCAGTGAAGGCAGCAGAGTATCAAGTAGGTAAAAAGACGAGGGCTAGTAGAACTCCTTGGGTAACAGAAGAAATATTGAACTTAATTGATGAAAGGAGCAAATATAAAAATGCAGTAAATGAAGCTGGCAAAAAGGAATACAAACGTCTCAAAAATGAGATCGACAGGAAGTGCAAAATGGCTAAGCAGGGATGGCTAGAGGGCAAATGTAAGGATGTAGAGGCTTATCTCACTAGGGGTAAGATAGATACTGCCTACAGGAAAATTAAAGAGACCTTTAGAGAGAAGACAACCACTTGTATGAATATCAAGAGCTCAGATGGAAACCCAGTTCTAAGCAAAGAAGGGAAAGCAGAAAGGTGGAAGGAGTACATAGAGGGTCTATACAAGGGCGACGTACTTGAGGACAATATTCTGGAAATGGAGGAGAATGTAGATGAAGACGAAATGGGAGATACAATACTGCGTGAAGAGTTTGACAGAGCACTGAAAGACCTGAGTCGAAACAAGGCCCCGGGAGTAGACAACATTCCATTGGAACTACTGACGGCCTTGGGAGAGCCAGTCCTGACAAAACTCTACCATCTGGTGAGCAAGATGTATGAGACAGGTGAAATACCCTCAGACTTCAAGAAGAATATAATAGTTCCAATCCCAAAGAAAGCAGGTGTTGACAGATGTGAAAATTACCGAACTATCATTTTAATAAGTCACAGCTGCAAAATACTAACGCGAATTCTTTACAGACGAATGGAAAAACTGGTAGAAGCGGACCTCGGGGAAGATCAGTTTGGATTCCGTAGAAATGTTGGAACACGGGAGGCAATACTAACCTTACGACTTATGTTAGAAGAAAGATTAAGAAAAGGCAAACCTACGTTTCTAGCATTTGTAGACTTAGAGAAAGCTTTTGACAATGTTGACTGGAATACTCTCTTTCAAATTCTGAAGGTGGCAGGGGTAAAATACAGGGAGCGAAAGGCTATTTACAATTTGTACAGAAACCAGATGGCAGTTATAAGAGTCGATGGGCATGAAAGGTAAGCAGCGGTTGGGAAGGGAGTGAGACAGGGTTGTAGCCTCTCCCCGATGTTATTCAATGTGTATATTAAGCAAACAGTAAAGGAAACAAAAGAAAAATTCGGAGTAATTATTAAAATCCATGGAGAAGAAATGAAAAGTTTGAGGTTCGCCGATGACATTGTAATTCTGTCAGAGACAGCAAAGGACTTAGAAGAGCAGTTGAACGAAATTGACAGTGTCTTGAAAGGAGGATATAAGATAAACATCAACAAAAGCAAAACGAGGATAATGGAATGTGGTCGAATTAAGTTGAGTGATGCTGAGGGAATTAGATTAGGAAATGAGACACTTAAAGTAGTAAAGGAGTTTTGCTACGTTGGGAGCAAAATAACTGATGATGGTCGAAGTAGAGAAGAAATAAAATATAGACTGGCAATGGCAAGGAAAGCGTTTCTGAAGAAGAGAAATTTGTTAACATCGAGCATAGATTTAAGTGTCAGGAAGTCGTTTCTAAAAGTATTTGTATGGAGTGTAGTCATGTATGGAAGTGAAACATGGACGATAAATAGTTTGGACAAGAAGAGAATAGAAGCTTTCGAAATGTGGTGCTACAGAAGAATGCTGAAGATTAGATGGGTAGATCACATAACTAATGATGAAGTATTGAATAGAATTGGGGAGAAGAGGTGTTTATGGCACAACTTGACAAAAAGAAGGGGCCGGTTAGTATGACATGTTCTGAGGCATCAAGGGATCACAAATTTAGCATAGGAGGGCAGCGTGGAGGGTAAAAATCGTAGAGGGAAACCAAGAGATGAATACACTAAGCAGATTCAGAAGGATGTGGGTTGCAGTAAGCACTGCGAGATGAAGAAGCTTGCACAGGATAGGGTAGCATGGAGAGCTGCATCAAACCAGTCTCAGGACTGAAGACCACAACAACAACAACACATCGTAATATTTAGTTTACATTGTTTAAAACCCAAGTCCACCCACAAGAAACAGTACAACGTTCTTCCTCAGGAGCCGAACTCAGAGACACTGGGACCTTGAGAGAATTCGGCGTTCTACCTCATCCCAAAGGTGTTCTTTTGTTTCAGGTGGGGACTCTGTCAGGGCAGTCCATTTCAGGAATGTTAATGTCCGCAAGCCACTGACTAACAGATGCTACTTTATGACAGCATGCATTGTCACGTTGATGCAAAACATCGTCTCCAACTATTCTTCTACGGTATGCAGCACACAAGATTGTAACATGTGTTCATCTCCTTCTGTATTTAGCGTTCTCGTAACTCCAGTAAGGGGACCAAACCGGTACTCCGAAGAACGCCCCCATATTGGCACCACCTCCTCCGTACTTCCCCGATGGTTCTACACATGACGACAGTTCACGTTCAGACATCCGCCAAACCCAAAACCTTCCATTCGACTGCCACGGGGTCTAGCGTGATAATCACGGCTATCAGCTTGTTTCCAGTCAGCCCCTGTCCAGTGGCCTTACATCAGCTCAAGTGTCGCCTGGCACTGAGGACAGAAAACAGGTGTCGCTTATGAAGAGCTGCCCCGTAATTGAAACCCATTCATTTTAACGCGCTACGCACAATTATTGAGGTAGCTCGGCAGGACTTTGGAACATACGAGAGATTTATTTTGCTGATTATATGTTATTTTTCACAACCACCCTATGTGTCCGTCAGTAAATGAGATCTGCCTGGTCTCGGGTTGGTCGTGGTCGTTACTTTGTGTTTCCACTTAACAATAACATCACCCACAATCGATTTGGGCAGCTTTAGAACTGTTAGAATGACCCTGATGTGTTTGTTACTCAAATGAGATCGAATGACTAGCCCACATTCGCCACTGAGCTTTCCTGACCTCTGACTGTGCTGTTACTTCTTCTCTAGTGGTAACTCAACACTGCCTTCTTTTATACTGGTAGGTCCGTCTCTCGTGACATCTGGCGGTGAATTCCGAATTACATAGCGGTGTCCAGATTCACTACTGACATTAAAATTGCTACACCAAGAAAAAATGCAGATGATAAACGGGTATTCATTGGACAAATATATTATACTCAAAACATGGTTCAAATGGCTCTAAGCACTATGGGAATTCACATCTGAGGGTATCAGTCCCCTAGAACTTAGAGCTACTTAAACCTAACTAACCTAAGGACATAACACACATCCATGCCCGACGCAGGATTCGAACCTGAGACCGTAGCAGCAGTGCGGTTCCGGGCTGAACGCCTAGAACCGCTCGGCCACAGCGGCCGGCTATATTATACTAATACTGATACGTCATTACATTTCCACGCAATTTGGGTGCATAGATCCTGAGAAAACAGTACCGAGAACAACCACCTCTGGCCGTAATAACGGCTTTGATACGCCTGGGCATTGAGTCAAACAGAGCTTGGATGGCGTGTACAGGTACAGCTGCCCATGCAGCTTCAACACGATACCACAGTTCATCAAGAGTAGTTACTGGCGTATTGGGACGAGCCAGTTGCTCGGCCACCATTGACTAGACATTTTCAATTGGTGAGAGATCTGGAGAATGTGCTGGCCAGGGCAGCAGTCGAACATTTTCTGTATCCAGAAAGGCCCGTACAGGACCTGCAACATGCGATCGTGCATTATCCTGCTGAAATGTAGGGTTTCGCAGGGATCGAATGAAGGGTAGAGCCACGGGTCGTAACACATCTGAAATGTAACGTCCACTGCTCAAAGTGCCGTCAATGCGAACAAGAGGTGACCGAGACGTGTAACCAATGGCACACCATACCATCACGCCGGGTGATACGCCAGTATGGCGATGACGAATACACGCTTCCAATGTGCGTTCACCCCGACGTCGCCAAACACGGATGCGACCATCGTGATGCTGTAAACAGAACCTGGATTCATCCGAAAAAATGACGTTTTGCCATTCGTGCACCCAGGTTCGTCGTTGAGTACACCATCGCAAGCGCTCCTGTCTGTGATGCAGCGTCAAGGGTAACCGCAACCATGGTCTCCGAGCTGATAGTCCATGCTGCTGCAAACGTCGTCGAACTGTTGGTGCAGATGGTTGTCGTCTTGCAAACGTCCCCATCTTTCGACTCAGGGATCGAGACGTGGCTGCACGATCCGTTACAGCGATGCGGACAAGATGCCTGTCATCTCGACTGCTAGTGATACGAGGCCGTTGGCATCCAGTACGGCGTTCCGTATTTCCCTCCTGAACCCACCGATTCCATATTCTGCTAACAGTCATTGGATCTCGACCAACGCGAGCAACAGTGTCGCGATACGATAAACCGCAATCGCGATAGGCTACAATCCGACCTTTATCAAAGTCGGAAACGCGATGGTACGCATTTCTTCTCCTTACACGAGGCATCACAACAACGTTTCACCAGGCAACGCCGGTCAACTGCTGTTTGTGTATGAGGAATCGGTTGGAAACTTTCCTCATGTCAGCACGTTGTAGGTGTCGCCACCGGCGCCACCCTTGTGTGAATGCTCTGAAAAGCTAATCATTTGCATATCACAGCATCTTCTTCCTGTCTTTTGAATTTCGCGTCTGTAGCACGTCATCTTCGTGGTGTAGCAATTTTAAATTTTAAAGGCCAGTAGTGTACTTTTGTTCAGGTAGTGCATATGAGACCAGTATTTAACTGCAGTGTATTATAATGTGTAGAGATTGCGGGCATAAGGCTACGTTTCACATATTTTGCGTTTTTTCATACGATATTTTCGCACAACTGAGTGAATATACAGGCACTGTGAGGAAGTGGTTGGTAATTTGGAGGATGTAGGGGGAAGATCTTTTAAAATTTCCGTTTCATATATTTGTTACACCAGACAATGCCAAGCTTCACAATTCAGGTTAATATGACGGTAATGGAATCGGTGGTAGGGTTTCCAATATACGTAGCATGAGGTATTTTCGTACGTATTGTTTGGCGACAGGAGTCGCAGCAACCAGTTCTCGAACAACTTGGCACCAATTCTGTGTTAAATACTTAATTTCTCCTTAGTGTCAGAAGGAATTACAGTGACTTATAGCGTGATGAGTTGAATGAGAGGATTTTGACTGTGAGGGATCCTTCGGTGCTATTTGATTGGTGTAGACTGTGGCAGAACTGGGCTTCTCATTCTACATTATTTTCTAGTCGTTTCCACTCAATAATAACAAACACCAGACTACGCTTGACACATCACGCTGAATAAAAAAAGCTGATCTCTATTTCAGTATTTCAGAATATCCTAACAACGCCCAAGAAATCGGATCACAGGACTGGGGTTAAAAACGAATGTCTGGATATTGTTTAATAACGCCTGTCGTTACACAATTCGGACACTCACCAAACCAATTAGCCGAACTCGTTCCGCAGCCTATCAAACAAGCGTCATCGTAGTAGACTATAAATGCCAACCACAATCCTTGTGGTTCGACATCCTTCTACAAATTCGCGTCTGTCGGTTCCTAAAAATACAAATTTTGTCTTTTTCTCACAAATGTTTCTTGGTAGTTGAATGTACTTGCTGACTCTTAACGAACACCTATCGATCTCGCAGTTTATATGACTGGCGATGACAATGAACAAAAAGAGCAAAACAAGTGGAAATAAATAAACTGAAACTTGGAAGAAAGAGAGAAAACTTCGAAGTTCACTGCTTTGCTTTTGCTGATGATTTAGCAGCCTTAGCAGGGAATGTGCAAGATGCAGCGAAATAGATGAATAGATAGAATAACAGAAAAAGCCGTGTACATGATCCACGTTGAAGGCGCACCGAAATATATGGAATCAAAATATCGACGTATAAATAAGTGTCAGTATTTAAATGCCTGGGAGAAATAATGCAGCACAATGCTTTGGACAAAGCAGCTAAAACAAACAGAGCCAAAAAACAGGAAATGGCGTTACACTTAAGAAAGAACACGTACAATGGAAAGCCTCGGCATAAGCACAGCTAAATACTTATATAAATTGGAAAGATGAATAATTTGAAAACCTTTGGGTCCAAAGTATGAAAATTGGATTTAGAGATCGAGAAGCAATAAGCAGGTATATGAAAAATAAGAATAAAGTAGATATAATGAGTAAGCGGTGGATTACATTTTATGGTCACTTAAAAAGAATGGATAAAAGGAGGCTGACAAAAAGTAGTCAACTGCTCTGACAAAAATGCTAAAACCGAAATTTCATGGATTTTAAAAGTAAAGAATCATCAATAGGAGGTGGGAATTACGGATAAAGACACAGGGAAAAGGTACAAAGAGTCAATGCTTTCCAGAACAAATTTTAAGAGTGGAGGAATATGGACAGAAGAAAGAAGAGAACAACGGAGAGCAAGAATGAAATTACCAGGAAATTTCATATCAGCGCACACTCCGCTGCAGAGTGAAAATCTCATTCTGTAAACATCCACCAGGCTGTGGCTAAGCCATGTCTCCGCAATATCCTTTCTTTCAGGAGTGCTAGTTCTGCAAGGTTCGCAGGAGAGCTTCTGTAAAGTTTGGAAGGTGGGAGACGAGATACTGGCAGAAGTAAAGCTGTGAGAACGGGGCGTGAGTCGTGCTTGGGTGGCTCAGTTGGTAGAGCACTTGCCTTAGCCGGCACGGTAGCTCAGCGTGTTCGGTCGGAGGGTTAGCAGCCCTCTGTAATAAAAAAAACTGAGTTAATCGATCAACAACGAACTTAAACGGATGTCTTACGACGTCCGCCCCGAGCAGATACAACGAACAAAAGCGAACAAAATGAGATTAAAAAAAAAAAGTTGGTAGAGCACTTGCCCTCGAAAGGCAAAGGTACCGAGTTCGAGTCTCGTTCCGGCACACAGTTTTAATCTGCCAGGAAGTTTCAAGAATGAAGAAGTATTTGGGAAAAAAGAAAAGTATATGATGTCATAAACAGCTGTGTCACGTCGTCTTGAGTCTTCGAATAATAATACTAATAACAGCGATGCTAATAATAATAAGGAAATAATTTCACACTTTACGTTTGTGTGTAAAAGCTTGGCTTATACTCCAAATGAATTCGTCATAAGTTAGAGCAGCAGTATCAACTAATGAATGAGTTCCCTCCATCAGTACTGAATTTAAATTCACCGTAATGATACAACTAGGGTCAACAGGAATGTAACAGACGATGATGAACTGGCATGAAATCTCATTCATGGCGTTTATCCGCTCGTAAGGGGTCCGATGCTTTCACGATCTGGCAAATTTATTTTAACTCTGTGAGTAGGTACCTTTCCTGTCACTACAGTAACAATACAGAACAGTAAATGTTTTCTGTGTATCTTAGTATTTTAACTGTTTGTGTAGCTTATTTTCTTAGGGTCTTGGGGGCTAGCCCAGAATTTACGAAAACGAGCGTGGAAAATCGTCTAAAAGCAACATCCCGGTTGCCCGGTCTACCAGCCCACGCTGGTTAATGCATAGCGCGGAATCTGTTTGGGTCTGTCTTCTCTCTCTGCCTTACAAACTAGTGCGCTACAGGAGTACGTAAAGGACCGACATTAAATAATATTAGTGAAAATCGCTCAAAAATATAATGAATATTTTGTTAAAAGGAAAAATTTGTTCCGGACTGTAATTCCAGTTAGGATTTCCTTTAATGAAATTGGTATATAGCCTTATGGGAAGGTAAATCCAGCAGATGCTTTCTCCCAGTGCCGTTTTTCCCACACATCCAATGGAGGAACCTCTGATTGTTCGGAAGTGATAGCAGAAACCAACGGTTGTAATTTTCGGAAGTAATAGGAGACAAATTAGTGACAAAAGGAATTTGAGTCAGGCCTAGAAGAGTGCTCGGATAGCTTAATGCTTAACGCTGCGGCCTGTGATCTAATTCTTCGTATATACTCCACAAGCCACTGTATACTCCATGAGGAAGAGTGCTTCGTACGAATATTAACGCTCTTCCTTTCTGTTCCATTCGGGTATTTAGCGGAGGAAAAATGTCTGTTATATGTTTATACATGCTCTCTAAACTCTCTCATCTTGCTTTCATGAACCCTACACGCGATATACAACGGCGGCGGCATAACTGTCGCACAGCCTTCTTCTACTTCTTCTATTGGCGCTTTAGATCCTATGGCGTCAGCACCAGGCACGACGACGCTTGGAGCAGTCGGAGCTTCAAGTTTAATTTATGTCATATGCTTCTGTTTGGAAATAAGCAGCAAATTGTATGTTCAGAAATAACGGAAAAACAGAACACGTTGAACGACTAGAGATGTTGTTGTTGTTGTTGTGGTCTTCAGTCCAGAGTCTGGTTTGATGCAGCTCTCCATGCTACTCTATCCTGTGCAAACTTCATCTCCCAGTACCTACTGCAACCTACATCCTTCTGAATCTGCTTAGTGTATTCATCTCTTGGTCTCCCTCTACGATTTTTACCCTCCGCACTTCCTTCCAATACTAAATTGGAGATCCCTTGATGCCTCAGAACATGCCCTGCCAAGCGATCCCTTCTTCTAGTCAAGTTGTGCCACAAACTCTTCTTCTTCCCAATTCTATTCCGTACCTCTTCATTAGTTATGTGGTCTACCCTTCTAATCTTCATCATTCTTCTGTAGCACCACATTGCGAATGCTTCTATTCTCTTTTTGTCTAAACTATTTATCGTCCATGTTTCACTTCCATACATGGCTACACTCCATACAAATACTTCCAGAAAAGACTTCCTGACAC
Source organism: Schistocerca nitens (assembly GCF_023898315.1). NCBI lineage: Eukaryota > Metazoa > Arthropoda > Insecta > Orthoptera > Acrididae > Schistocerca > Schistocerca nitens. The sequence continues at coordinate 935,370,474 of NC_064615.1, forward strand.
TTAAATCTATACTCGATGTAAACAAATTTCTCTGCTTCAAAAACGCTTTCCTTGCCATTGCCAGACTACATTTTATATCCTCTCTACTTCGACCGTCATCGGTTATTTTGCTCTCCAAATAGCAGAACTCATCTACTACTTAAAGTGTCTCATTTCTAAATCTAATTCCCTCAGCATTACCTGATTTAATTAGACTACTTACCTTCCATTATCATCGGTTTGCTTTTGTTGATGTTCATCTTATATCCTCCTTTCACAACACTGTCCATTCCATTCAACTGCTCTTCCAAGTCCTTTGCTGTCTCTGACAGAATTACAATGTCATCGGCGAACCTCAAAGTTTTTATTTCTTCTCCATGGATTTTAATTCCTACTCCAAATTTTTCATTTGTTTCCTTTACTGCTTGCTCAATATACAGATTGAATAACATCAGGGATAGGCTACAACCCTGTCTCACTCCCTTCCCAACTACTGCTTCTCTTTCATGCTCTTCGACTCATATCTGCCATCTGGTTTCTTTACAAATTGCAAATAGCCTTTCGCTCCCTGTATATTACCCCTGCCACTTTCAGAATTGAAAGAGAGTATTCCAGTCAACATTGTCAAAAGCTTTCTCTAAGTCTACAAATGCTAGAAACCTAGGTTTGCCTTTCCTTAATCTAGCTTCTAAGATAAGTCGTAAGGTCAGTATTCCCTCACGTGTTCCAACATTTCTACGGAATCCAAACTGATCCTCCCCGAGGTCGGCTTCTACCAGTTTTTCCATTCGTCTGTACAGAATTCGTGTTAGTATTTTGCAGCTGTGACTTATTAAACTTACAGTTCGGTAATTTTCACATTTGTAAACATCTGCTTTCTTTGGGATTGGAATTATTATATTCTTCTTGAAGAGATAGGTCGTTCGTATTCACAGGACAAGTAAACGAGTAGGCTCTGCAGAAATTATTAGAATTTCATTCACCTCGATTCGGAATAGACCCTGATAACGTTTTGCATATGTGATTGCATCGAAGCGCATAATGTGCTGTAGTATAGCCATTCATTCTGCATTCACCTGGTTCCAAAGTTCGTCTGCGGTAGCTGGCATTGGGTCACAGCGCTGCAACTGTAACCAACACATTTTCGATTGGTGGCATGTCTCGTGTTACGGCAGGCCTGGGCAAAAGGCTGACATCCTGTGATTACCAAGAAGACATGTGTTCGTGCAGCAACATGTAGTCGTGCGTTGTCGTGCTGAAAAATGGCGTCTTGGGTGTTGTGTAGAAAGAGTGTGGCTACGGGTCACAGGAAGTCTTTCTCGTTGGTCACACTGGCCTAGACACGCAACAGCTGCGATTTATGGTTGTATCCAACAGCACCCCACACCGTAAGGCCTTAAGCTGGCGCTGTATGTCTTGTGCACTGGATGCCGCTCCGCCTGTCTGCGGCGAACCAAAATGCGGCTTTCATTTTCAAACAAAATGGATCCGGATTCGTCCGAAAACACAGTCTGATGCCATTCCTGTGCCCAGTGCCGTCGTTCCATATACCATTGCCGTCTAGCATGTTTATGCACATTTATCAAAGGTAGGATGAGAAATTAATGACGCTCATGTAACCCATGCCGTAATAAACGGCGACAGACTGTCACCCCTGACAGTGTACGATGTGTTACACTGTTCCAGAGCCGAGGAGGACGCAGATCTGTCCTGAAATGCCATTCGGATGAGTCGATATCCTCGGGGGAGGGGGATGGGTGGTCATTCTTTTCATTCAAAGGCGAAGTTTCAGTACGAAACGTCCTTGACGAGCAATCCTTTTCACTTACAACGTGTGTGTAACGTGGAACCAGATGATTACCCAGTAAGAGCAGAGATTTCTCAGTGGTATCTGGAACAATGTCAAATGCATCCTACATTTCCACCTTCTGTGTTGTTTACAGATGAAGCAACGTTCGGGCGTGATGGGGTCTTCAACATCCTCAATTCGCGTGTTTGAGTGAGATTAATTCACATGCCACAATTACTCGCTCTCTTCAATTGTGGTGTTACATGAATGTGTGGGCAGATGTTGGTGACTGTTTAATTGGACCATATCTCCTAACTAGTCCATTAAATGACAAGCATTATTACAGTTTCCTTGGCAGAGCATTTCCAGAGTTGCTGGTTAATGTGTCACTCGCTACAAGACAGCGCATGTGGTTCTAACGTGAGGGGGCGGCGCCACGATTCAGTCGTTCTGTTTGTCGATATCGAACCGACTGTTTTCAGAAAAATTAATTGGCAGAGGTGGTCATTTACCATGGCCCACACGATCTCCTGATTTAAATCCCTCTGGACTTTTTTGTGCAAAGAGAGATGTGTAACCTTGTTTACAAAACCTGTGTTGAAACAGAAGAAGATCTGGTTGCCCGAATAGTAGCAGCAGCAGTAGTAACTAAGGCCGCTCCTCCAGTGTTTGACCATGTTAGACAGAACATGACCCACCGGTTAACCTATGTTTTCAAGACAATGGATGTATTTTTAACCTCCACTGCAACTGAAGGAACTGTGTTATGTTAATGTTGTTGCTTCTTGGTAATAAAGGATTAAAACTTGTTTGAGTTACTTTTTGTCCACACATTACAAAAAGTGTTTGCACTGGCCCATGCAACCTCCCTGAGTTTGTTAGTTTAATTAATTTTCATCCAGAGAAAGCTTCCTCTATCAGTTTAAAAAAATCCTTACAGGAAAATATGACATTAGAGTAAAATATTTGTTTTGGTTTCCTGTGCGACCTTCCAGAGTTTGTCAGTTTAAATAATTTTCACCCTGTAAATTCAATTAAAATGGTAGCTGCCATCATTCACTAATAACAATTTTTCCATCAACTGCCGGCCGCGGTGGCCGATCGGTTCTAGGCGCTTCAGTCCGGAACCGTGTGACTGCTACGGTCGCAGGTTCGAATCCTGCCTCGGGCATGGATGTGTGTGACGTCCTTAGGTTACTTCGGTTTAAGTAGTTCTAAGTTCTAGGAGACTGATGACCTCCGATGTTAAGTCGCATAGTGCTCAGAGCCATTTGAACCACTTTTTTCCATCAACTAATCCGTAACGATCGGCGAAATACGACCAAGGAATTGTGTGCATAGCTGAATTATGCATGTAATATCTTAGACAGAAGTTATGTAAAACTGGTTAACACTTAACAAAAATGTAAATTTGTCAGGACCTGCTGAAACAACTCAAGCCTGAAGGTAAAAATTTTATGAATACCAGTATCATAAGAGATGTGACGTAATGTCGGCACTAAGAGCTGGAATCCACCTCCTCTTAGAAAAAATTATGAATTACTGTGCTGATAAACCCCTTACGTTATCTGATTTTCAAACAGCTGAGCAAAACTGAAAGTGCACCGACATTTCTCTCTTTACGTATTCAGATCATCAATAAACTGACACACTATATTTTTAGCGCAACGCAATCTGACTTCCAATAATCCCTACAAAAGAATGACCCTGACTAACAATAACCTATACCTTTCATCAGTCACTTACCTCACAAAAATCTTCGTTACTCGAACTACTGCAATACAGCCAGCGCCAATACTGCCAGCTAAATAAAAGATTCAAACTACGGAAGGCACTAACTACTGATAGGCATAGTTAGCAAATGAAAGATTTTGATAGAGAACAAACAATGTATTTACCTTAATAGTGTTCAAAAGTCATAATATATATATATATATATATATATATATATATATATATATATATATATATATATATATCAGTTCATGACATCCAGTCTTACGAATTTACTGACTCTGATGGACACACGTCCAGATCATCCGCTCTCAAAACTCCGCCATCTCTCTCTCCACATCCACCACTGCTGGCGGCTCACCTCCAACTGCGCAACGCTACGCGCTGTTCACATCCAACTGCCCAACACTACAATAGCGAATATTACAACAATGCCAACCAGCCACAGACTGCACACAGCACAGCCAGTGATTTTCATACAGAGCGCTACGTGGCGTTACCAATATAGAAACCTAAACAGCCTACTTAAAATACGCGTGCCCCAACAACATAGTAGTTCTGCAGGCAAAGTGAAGTGTACTGAAATAGCAAGACGTAGTTCATTTCAGTGTCTCGGAATTGCCAATTCAGAAGGCTACAAGACGACACTGAGTAGGCTGAATGCCCTAATTTCCAGAGTAAACGCCTCCACACACAGGTGGACCGGTCGGGCGACCCGCTCGCCGATCTTCGCCGACCGCTACCTGTCAGCCCACACTCACTCCGTCAGTGCCGGCAGGTAGCGTTCACCAAGCAGTCGCCGGTGTCCACACACAGTCATCGCGTCGTAGCAGTGGATGGCGAGAGGGTTGGCGGACCGGTCGGACTGTGAACGGCCGCCGTAAGACCAGAGGGGAAGACGAACTTTATAACTGTTTTGCTTCAGTGTTGTTTGTTGTGTATGTTAACTGGTTTCCCATTCTTTAAGTTTTGTGTGTGTCTGTGTTGTAATGTGAACTCGAACAATGCAAGTGATATGGTTGTGCAATACGCTAGTTGGTGAAAGGAGTTGCGAAATCCATATGAAACCGTAAACTATATAGCAATTATCTGTTATCAAAAGTAATTGGTTCAAATGGCTCTGAGCACTAAGCGACTTAACTTCTGAGGTCATCAGTCGCCTAGAACGTAGAACTAATTAAACCTAACTAACCTAAGGACATCACACACATCCATGCCCGAGGCAGGATTCGAACCTGCGACCGTATTTGTCGCTCGGCTCCAGACTGTAGCGCCTAGAACCGCACGGCCACTCCGGCCGGCTCAAAAATAATTAGAAAATGTGAAACTCTCTACTAAATAAGCTATCCTGGGAAATTGTGTATTGTGCAGTCTAATGAACAGTGCTACCATACGTGATGTGGTTCAAATGGCTCTGAGCACTATGGGACTTAACATCTATGGTCATCAGTCCCCTAGAACTTAGAACTACTTAAACCTAACTAACCTAAGGACATCACACAACACCCAGCCATCACGGGGCAGAGAAAATCTCTGACCCCGTCGGGAATCGAACCCGGGAACCCGGGCGTGGGAAGCGAGAACGCTACCGCACGACCACGAGATGCGGGCCATACGTGATGTCACCGTGTTTGTCTCATAGGTCCAACACACAAAACTAACAGAATAAAAATTCTACATAAACAATAAAGAATCAAATTTTGAAATAGTAGATGTCCAAAATACATTTATTAAAATGTCCTGTAATTTTACTTATGAAAACTGACCATGAAAAATCCCGAATACTAAATGACACACACACACACACACACACACACACACACATACGTGACACTGCACTGTCAGAAAATGATTGTCAAAGTAAATGAGGCCTGAACTCAGTTTTACTGAACTGAATCTGACTGTGATTTGGAAATGCAAAGGTGAACGATTTTACTGTGTCCTGACTGTGATGTTAAACTGGCCGTAACAAACTTTGATGACTTACCTTGTGGCAACAGAAGCTCTGTACTGCTCGAAATTGCTGAATATTAAAATACAGCGCTGGAGCAAACTAGCTAAAGAAAAAGTTTGCCAAGTGCAACGCAAGAAAAAACTACTTTTTTAAGCACATCATTCTTTACTTTGAGTGATTGTGTTCCACTGACTTCAGTATGGCGACACACAATCACAAACCAAAATTTTCGCTAGGAGACGATGGAAGAAGCACAATTTACCGAATGACTGAAAAGCAACTTGCATATAGAGGTGTATTATGAATGTCAGTCATTAACAGTTAAAACCATCTTTACAAAAATCACTTCTTAAAAAAATGACTGCCTTGAAAGTAGTTAATGAAACAGTAAAGGGATCATGAATCTAAAACTCCGAGAACAAGCCATGTGAGCACATAACTTTGTTTAAATACGTCTCGACAATCAAAATGAAACAGTAAAGGGATCATGAATCTAAAACTCCGAGAACAAGCCATGTGAGCAGATAACTTTGTTTAAATACGTCTCGACAATCGAAATAACTGACTCAAACCAATAAAGAAAAATGATGCTAAAACTTTCCTTTCTCATCCTCACGATAAATTACACATGAGCAAGCAATGCAGCTACTATATTACCTAAATATCTTCACACTTCTCAGCTCAGTCTTTAAAAAATCATATTCCCAAAAATCAACATCCTCCGCATTTGCATCTCTGTTTTGTGCTAATTATTTCGAGACCACTCAGCTCGGTGACCAAAACCTATCTCTCTCACTTACTTCTCTCTCACTGCTACACAGGCGACGACAATGCTACTGACATTGCTTGTATTCAGAATCTCTGTGGCGTAACAATCTACTTGAAGACTTCTGTTTGAAAAATATCCAGTGTACAGATCTGAAGTATAACACATCGAATGAAAAGAGAGCTCACATTAGTTTCATTGAATACTAGAAACGAGCTAGAAATCTTAATTTTTCCGTTAGCAGTACGATGATGCCAAGCACCACACCAGTTTTACGACTGTGGAATTCGTTAACAAATTGCTGGACTCTTCTACATACTCACCGTACAATCTTGATTCAGAACATTCAGACTCCTGTCTCTTCAGACGAACGAAAGATGGACTATTTGGTCAACATATTCCAGACCCTGACGCTGTTTTCAAAGCTATAAGGCAGTGGCTAGCCTTAGCTGCTTCAAATACACTCCTGGAAATGGAAAAAAGAACACATTGACACCGGTGTGTCAGACCCACCATACTTGCTCCGGACACTGCGAGAGGGCTGTACAAGCAATGATAACACGCACGGCACAGCGGACACACCAGGAACCGCGGTGTTGGCCGTCGAATGGCGCTAGCTGCGCAGCATTTGTGCACCGCCGCCGTCAGTGTGAGCCAGTTTGCCGTGGCATACGGAGCTCCATCGCAGTCTTTAACACTGGTAGCTTGCCACGACAGCGTGGACGTGAACTGTATGTGCAGTTGACGGACTTTGAGCGAGGGCGTATAGTGGGCATGCGGGAGGCCGGGTGGACGTACCGCCGAATTGCTCAACACGTGGGGCGTGAGGTCTCCACAGTACATCGATGTTGTCGCCAGTGGTCGGCGGAAGGTGCACGTGCCCGTCGACCTGGGACCGGACCGCAGCGACGCACGAATGCACGCCAAGACCGTAGGATCCTACGCAGTGCCGTAGGGGACCGCACCGCCACTTCCCAGCAAATCAGGGACACTGTTGCTCCTGGGGTATCGGCGAGGACCATTCGCAACCGTCTCCATGAAGCTGGGCTACGGTCCCGCACACCGTTAGGCCGTCTTCCGCTCACGCCCCAACATCGTGCAGCCCGCCTCCAGTGGTGTCGCGACAGGCGTGAATGGAGGGACGAATGGAGACGTGTCGTCTTCAGCGATGAGAGTCGCTTCTGCCTTGGTGCCAATGATGGTCGTATGCGTGTTTGGCGCCGTGCAGGTGAGCGCCACAATCAGGACTGCATACGACCGAGGCACACAGGGCCAACACCCGGCATCATGGTGTGGGGAGCGATCTCCTACACTGGCTGTACACCACTGGTGATCGTCGAGGGGACACTGAATAGTGCACGGTACATCCAAACCGTCATCGAACCCATCGTTCTACCATTCCTAGACCGGCAAGGGAACTTGCTGTTCCAACAGGACAATGCACGTCCGCATGTATCCCGTGCCACCCAACGTGCTCTAGAAGGTGTAAGTCAACTACCCTGGCCAGCAAGATCTCCGGATCTGTCCCCCATTGAGCATGTTTGGGACTGGATGAAGCGTCGTCTCACGCGGTCTGCACGTCCAGCACGAACGCTGATCCAACTGAGGCGCCAGGTGGAAAAGGCATGGCAAGCCGTTCCACAGGACTACATCCAGCATCTCTACGATCGTCTCCATGGGAGAATAGCAGCCTGCATTGCTGCGAAAGGTGGATATACACTGTACTAGTGCCGACATTGTGCATGCTCTGTTGCCTGTGTCTATGTGCCTGTGGTTGTGTCAGTGTGATCATGTGATGTATCTGACCCCAGGAATGTGTCAATAAAGTTTCCCCTTCCTGGGACAATGAATTCACGGTGTTCTTATTTCAATTTCCAGGAGTGTATTTACAAGCGCGGCGTGCAGGCTGTTGTTAATAGAAGTGGATACAAGTTGTAGTGACTATGTGGAAAAATGGCAGTATGCAACTGAAATCTGGTACTGTGTTTACTGAGCGATAGTGCTTTCTGTATCTGTTGTAGTTTCCATGAAAATAAATGGCTGGCATTGGTTTCGTAATACAACCCGACTCCAGTGCTACAAGAACCCAGTGAGAGTTCCGGTAGGCGAGTTGTGACGTATTATTTGGAGCCGGCAGTTTCGCACGACTCTTCGTTCAAACATACTGTGTATTTGTGTTTGCACCAGGAAGTAGCGAGGCTGCAGTTGTCCTTAGGGAACGGGCTGGCGTTAACTGGCTGGCGCACTGCTGTGCCGAGGACACTTGTTATTGGAAAGAGCGGCCGCCGTGAGTGGTCGGATCAGCTGCAGCTATATCCTCGAGCGCTGCTCAAAAGGATTTTTTGTCAGCCGCAAGCCACTGGACCTTGTAGACCGACAATACGTCAAGTACGAACACTGCTTTGTATTTCAAATGCCAGTGCAGTCCGAAAAGGTTATATAATGTTTTTATCTAAGCCACAAGCGGGTGAAGTGCAGACATAATGATGACAGTTCCTCGGGCGGTATTTTCTTTTTCTAGAAATCATAGTTTCTGGTTTCCAGGAACGTCATAGAGCGTTTGAAACGTGCAGTACAAAAAGAAGGGCGAGACTAATTTTCACTTTTCTTACACGGAATAAAATATCCCGCTGGCTTTTGTGTACTAACAAGTGTGAACAGCAGCTGTACATCAATAACGCAAGTTACTACCGGTCGTAAAGGTAAAGTCAGGCTAGCATACTGTGTGGGCAGCCTCAGGCAGAAACCGCAATCCTCTTGTGTAACGGGGCTCTCTTTACCGCAGCTCTGTAACAGCCTTAGCACCTGCTGCATTCTCCTTCTCCGAGACACACACAACGCGATTTCCCTGATTGTGCTTGACAAAGCGCCAAGACAGTAGCTGACGCAGTTTTTCGTCGAGTTCGCTAACCTCTTCTACTCGTTAAGATGCTAGTTTGAAAGCTTGGGATGGGGGAGAAAAGTGATGTAAGTTCGTAGTCGATTGCCAAAGCGAAGTTGATGGCGACATCTAACAACAAACACTAAGCTTCGGAAATATAACATACTCGCAAAATCGAAGAGCAGTGTTGGAATCAGCCCGGAAACTGCTTTGCGATGAGACATTTTACACAGAAATTCACAATCCTTTTAAATTAAAAAGAGATTTTATTTACTTTATTTTGCTGAGATGACATACAGGTTTTAAAATATTATAGTGGACTCAATCATGGTTGCTACCACATTAACATAAACTGAAACAAATTTAAATTGCACCACAGAAACTCTTTTAAATTAATCTAATATAAATGAAAACAGAAGCAGCCTTCAGGTAGCTTAATCCTATTATTAAATACATGCTATGTTTCGTTTTCTGACATTGGATCCTTAAATCGTGTGGGCAGAGGGAGTCTTTAAATACTAACTGTCTTTTTCCAAAGTTGTTTCACAGAGGAAGACTGCACAGTAATTCCTTCTCTAGATTGTCGCACAGATGACAAAATCGTAGATATCGAAATAGATGACAGAGGGATAGAAAAACAATTAAAATCGCTCAAAAGAGGAAAGGTCGCTGGACCAGATGGGATACCAGTTCGATTCTACACAGAGTACGCGAAGGAACTTGGCCCCCTTCTTGCAGCGGTGTACCGTACGTCTCTAGAAGACCGTAGCATTCCAAAAGGTTGGAAAAGGGCACAGGTCATCCCCGTTTTCAAGGAAGGACGTCGAACAGATGTGCAGAACTATAGACCTATATCTCTAACGTCGATCAGTTGTAGAATTTTGGAACACGTATTATGTTCCAGTATAATGACTTTTCTCAAGAATAGAAATGTACTCTGTAGGAATCAGCATGGGTTTCGAAAAAGACGTTCGTGTGAAACCCAGCTCGCGCTATTCGTCCACGAGACTCAGAGGGCCATAGACACCGGTTACCAGGTAGATGCCGAGTTTCTTGACTTCCGCAAGTCGTTTGATACAGTTCCCCACAGTCGTTTAATGAACAAAGTAAGAGCATATGGACTATCAGACCAATTGTGTGATTGGATTGAAGAGTTCCTAGATAATAGAACGCAGAATGTCATTCTCAATGGAGAGAAGTCTTCCGAAGTAAGAGTCATTACAGGTGTGCCGCAGGGGAGTGTCTTAGGACCGTTGCTATTCACAATTGTGGATAAAATCGGAAGTTCACTGAGGCGTTTTGCGGAATATGCTGTAGTATATCGAGAGGTTGTAACAATGGAAAATTGTACTGAAGTGCAGGAGGATCTGCAATGAATTGACGCATGGTGAAGGTAGATGCCGTGTTTCTTGACTTCCGCAAGCGTAATGTGCTGCGAATACATAGAAAGAAAGATCCTTTATCATTTAGCTACAATATAGCCGGTCAGTAACTGGAAGCAGTTAATTCCGTGAATTATCTGGGAGTAGGTATTAGGAGTGATTTAAAATGGAATGATCACATAAAGCAGATGCCAGACTGAGATTCATTGGAAGAATCCTAAGGAAATGCAATCCGAAAACAAAGGAAGTAGGTTACAGTACACTTGTTCGCCCACTGCTTGAATACTGCTCACCAGTGTAGGATCCGTACCAGATAGGGTTGATAGAAGAGATAGAGAAGATCCAACGGAGAGCAGCGCGTTTCTTGCAATATCATTCAGTAATCGCGAAAGCGTTACGGAAATGATAGCTAAACTCCAGTGGAAGACTCTGCAGGAGAGACGCGCAGTAGCTCGGTACGGGCTTTTGTTGAAGTTTCGAGAACATACCTTCACCGAGGAGTCAAGCAGTATATTGCTCCCACCTACGTATATCTCGCGAAGAGACCATGAGAATAAAATCAGAGAAATTAGAGCCCACACAGAGGCATACCGACAATCTTTCTTTCCACGAACAATACGAGACTGGAATAGAAGGGAGAACTGATAGAGGTACTCAAGGTACACTCCGCCACACACCGTCAGGTGGCTTGCGCAGTATGGATGTAGATATATAGATAGAGGGTGGTTATAACTAAACTTTCGCTACTTAGCGAGTGTAGACGGAAAACTATTTACCATTTAGGTACCCAACTTTACAGAAATGATGTTCAGACTGTGAGCTGCAGGATTTGCCTTGTCCCCATGTGCTGTTACCCAATTTTCTCAGTGCGTTATTTCCCGCTGTGACTTTATAACGGGTATTCTCACAGTGATTCTCTAGGTCAATGATCCGTCCTCTACGACTACGTCGATTTATCTGCGTGTCACAGGGTGATGCGATTCCAGGCTACTTTCAGCTTTATATTTGCTTGTTTTGAGAGAAGGTGGAAGGCGTTGACTTGTGTCTTTCACAGTTGGAGTGTAAAGGAATAGTATTCTGACATCCAGGTTTTGTTATGCTTCCTCAGTACTCTTTCCATGAGCTATGACAGCCAGGTCGTCTGCGCTCAGGAAAGTGGGTCAGGATACTGCAATGGAGGAGCCCATTTTTCAGGCGTTGCCACTGGCCGTTTCTAACCACCAGTGTGACAGAAAATTAGGATTTGCAGCAGGAATTCACTGAACTTGACGATCTGGTAATCTTTAACAGTGTGCTACAGTTATGCCATGAGCGACCTATAGTTCACTGTGTCGTATGCAGAGTTAATCAACTAAGGCTAGCCCCGTTATTTGTTTATTTTCATGTTCTTCCTCCATATCCAGTAATGACAAGATACGGCTGGTGCAAAATTTTCCTGGTCTAAAACCGGGCAATTGGCAGGTGAGTTTTGGGTCCCTGATGCTTGCTATGCGGTTCAGTATCAGTCGTTCGTACAGTCTGTACAGGGGACATAATAGCAATATCGGACGATAGTTCTTCGGGGATTCTCCGTTTTTCCCTGCACTTGACAGTGCATCTTCTGAGCTCTTCTTCAATTACCTGGGATCTTGCATGAATAAAGGCAGTAACTGATAAGGTCTATGATGCATTTTCTCCAGGATGTTTTTTTTTTTAACTGTTACCCGCAAATGTCCTCAACCCCAGCTGCTTTTCCGTTTATCATTGACTTTAGTTCTATGTTGAGTTTTTTTAGGCAAAAGCTAAGGGCATCTATTTATTTTTGATATCCGTTATCTTTTATTAGATGTACTATTTAAGAGTGACAGATGCAGGGCTAATCCATGCGAACTACAGCTTTCAAGAATGACGGAGGAGGGCAAATGTACCAATATTAAATGGGGAGCACAGTTGGGAAACTCGGTGGGACGTTACTTTTTTCGGCTGCTTGAGGACCAGAATTCGGCTGTTGACAAATTTCGGGCGATGTTCTATTGTCGTTTAGGTCAATTCCTTTCAGGGTTTCAATCCACTTTTTCTGTCTTGTCTGACTTAACATTTTCATTGTACACTTCCTCCCAATTTTGTCTCTTCGTTAAAAGGGTCCTGCTTCACATTCGTTCAGCATGCCCTTTTATTCATCTATGAGTCATGGGATAAAATATTCTCTGTAACCTCACGGAATACATCCCTTTGATTTTTTTATATATATCTCTGTGTAGCCTCTGTACTTTCCCGGTATTGGGCTGAATATCTTTATATATACATAGAAATTTTCAGCATACTCTATGAAACTGACCTTTTCAAAACTGAACCTTGTGTGGAGTGGTATTTTTTGTCGTTCTAGCACCAACATATGTCTCAATTCCAATTGACCTGTGCTGCGTTTTAGGGATGGGTTTGCGTACTGTTTTTTGGCAACGGCGGCACTCGTTTGCACGGACTTAGGAGTTACTGGAGATCTAAGCACGCTTCCATTTTTGTCATTGAAGGAGCAAGGTAATTATGGATCATGCAACAACGATTTGTATAACAATTTTATTTGTCTGCATAGCTTGCTTAAGATTTTACATTCACAACAGTTGATCAAATTAGGCCCCATTGACTTCTGTGCAGGCAAAGAATGGAAGCAGAAAGTTCTGTCGTATCCGTTTTAACAACCTAAGTGCTGTCAGAACATTTTCATAGGCAGCGAAAATTCTTACTAGGATAATCCTTTCAGTCGTCATATGAGACTAGAGCACAAGACGTTTTGCATGAAATCGCAAGATAAATCACGAGGGTTAAGATCGATAGACAAGCTAACCCCGAAATAAGATATTCTGTTCAGATTCACCATTCAAGAATTCTGAAGATGATGTTCACGAGCTGGATGTGCAAAGTTTGCACAAGGACAGTCGTATTGGAATAGATTGTGGCTTCCATTATATTCTAACTACGTGGTGAGTGTATCTCAAACACACAGCTTGCACTTAACTGCAGCGTTAGGATCCTAAGTGACCCTACGTTGCTGTTGATACTGCTGAGTAACGACATTTGGTGGTACTGGCTTCACCCAAGGTAAGGAGGTACAGAGGGAAGTGAAGATTGATTATACACCACTGCAGCACACATTTGCTCAAAACCGCGCGAGGCCTGGAGTTTTAAGATGTCAAAGGTTGCACTTTCTATTAAGGCATTGTTTCTGCTTTTCCCATATTACTTTTCACACAGTACTGTACTAGGCACTCATTAACATGCAACTGCTCGAGTACTGATAGAAGTCTCTTGAAATGCGAATAGAAGCACTGCTTGTTCCAAATTAAAAGCGCTTACAGTTCTTTGTCTCCCTGGTCGTTGTATGTTACCACTTGCCATTACCCATTGGAACAGAATTGCAACATGGAGTGCGTTGGATGTGGGCTACGTGATCGCTTGATCCGGTGCAACCTACAGACTTTCCTACAATTTACATTAGCTTGGCTGTACATAAAAACAATGTCGTGGCTGGTCGAATGAAGACTTCAACTTGTAACAACAGACTACACCCTTAGGTACGTATGCAGTGTACACTGCTTGACAGTTGCTAAAGAGCAGAGACATTGTTGGACAGGAATCACCACATGCAAAGATGGACCACATAAAACGCACTACATACGTAATAGAGGTGGACTGGTATATTTATAACGAGAAATGGTACAGATTTCACAACATAGGAAAGCAGATAAGAGACATAAATAACGTTGAAGTTTGACACAGGCAGACTACCAACGTAAAGGTCGATATCGGACTCTCAGTAAGGAATATGGCCTCCTCGGGCACTAATGCACATTTTGCACGTATTATTCATGCTGGCTACGGAACTGTTGAGGAATCCCTGGGGGACATCTCCCAGTCCCCCGTCAAGGCGGTTTTCAGTTCCTTCACGGTTCGGGGAGGGATTTCAGAGTCGCTTGCCACAGTGAAGCAGTATTCGTCGGAGAACACCACTCTGGCCCACTTTTGCTGACGTCAGCCAAGGTTTAGGTCCGGGGAGTACGCAGGTCATTCCATACGTTCAATACCTTCACCTTCCAGTTTGTCTGAGACCTCAGCAGTCCTGTGTGGTGGTCACTGTCGTCCATAAACAGAAAGTCGGGATGTACCCCTAAACAAACGAACATGATACAGAATAATCTACTTGCAATACCACTGTGCTGTAACGGTAGCGGACATGCAGCGTTGTTCGGGCATTGTGGATAAAGCCTGCCCACGCCATAACGCCTACGCTATACCGATGACGCTCATGAACATTCTGTGGTATGTAATGTATTCCCCTCTCTCTCCACAGTTACTGGTGGGAAGATTAGTTCGCCACAGTGAAGCGGAATTCGCCGGAGAACATCACTCTAGACGTGTTGACCTTAACTAACATGCTCTTTACACCAACAGACTTTTTCTCGACGATGGCGTGGTTGGATTGGAATATACAGGCTTCCGAGCGTACAGACCAGCCTAATTTAATCACCGCGTGATGCTTCTAGAAGAAACACATGTACCGGTAGAGGCTGCAAGGTCTGCAGCGATCTGCCTAGGAGTGAGATGTCTGTTCCTGTTCGCCACTAGGGCTACGAATCTATCCTCTTGCGGTGTGCTGGCTCGACTGCGATAATTGGCATGCTTTCGCACAGCATTTCCTTCAGCGGCCTTTTTTAATCACGTGATGACAAAACTTCCCGTCCATTATCGTAAGCCATGAAATGATATCTTTCAGACGTGTTGTCGTAACATACAGAATGTCACACTAATCGGTTACACAACAACCTTCGTCAAACACCATTCAGCATGAAATGTCGAATGCATACAGAGCGTTTGTGCACAGGTTTCGCTGCAGTTAACGCGACCTGCCCTCTACATTTCCTTTTACTATCATTGGTAGGGCGATCCATAGCAATAGTCAGTTGTTTCGTAGCAACTGGCATTTGTCCCTTAGCAACTGTCACTTGCTCATTAGCAGTTGTCAAGTAGTGTGTTATCTTCGTTTCTTGTTCCCCCTCCTCATCATCAACGCCTACAGTTTGGTTGGGTTTGCCTATCCTACAATGTTGTCAACAACTCCATGCAAACAATTGTTTCCAGCGGAAGAGTTATGCTGGAATGCGTTTGGCTTCATAAGTTCCCGCTCTATCCTTTCCAGACCAGTGTTCCTCTCTTCACATTTATACATTTGTCCTTCACCAACACCACCAAAATTATATCACAATTATTAAGAAGCACTGCATATTTAAGGATGTAGGGTGTATTTAGGTACTCCGTGATTGCGACGGGATAAAAAACAATGAAGACTGCGTCAAGCCGCTCGACAAATTAATGAAGCCGAAAATGGAAGATTCCAATGTAATATTTGATTGCTGGCAGAGTTTAAAGGGTTGTCTCCTGAAAATCATTCACTTTCCAACGAAATCGACGTGCTTGCTGCGTCAAACACACCTTCAAGACGTTACATAAAAAAAATCAATCTTCTTTGGCGAGAAATGGTCCAGACTTAGGCTGTAACAATCAAGCTTTCAGTGCTACTGAATCTTCCGGGTTGCATGGTCGTGATCCATGAAACTTTCTCGTCCCTCGCGTTTCGTGTAGAGCTGTTCTGGACATAATCAGAGCTTCTACTGGTTGCGGCGAGTTTCGCAGCTGTGGAGATGTCCAACGCAGCTCTATACGAAACGTGAGGAACGAAAAAGTTTAATGAACACGAGCTACACAATCCGGAAGGTTCACCAGTAACTAGAACATCCGGTCGTGAAAACCTTCGTTGCATGATCAGCTTCATAGTGTCAGATTGTACAGCTGATATATACAGGAGGCACAGATACTTAGCTTTCAGCTTCCATTACACGCAGTGGCACATGTTTTGCACAGAACAAGAGGAAATGGCCACAAATAAGATGCTGCTTGTGACAATATGTGAATGGAGAACGTTTCATGGCCGTGACCCGCAACTGCCTTTAAGGCAAGAGGTGCAAAACGTGGACTGAGGACATTTATAATGCAAGAACGGTACCACATATGAGTCGATGAAGGCCAGCATCAGCGGCCGTGTTCTCATTAGCTGGCGGGAAAAACGTGCGCTTAGGAATTCAGTCTCGCAATTGGTCGTAGATACTTGGAATATTTAGGGCTCTGGCAGAGCTGTTACTTGCTCAATCCAAGTTTGCAGTACATAATGCAAAGATAGTATATAATTTAAGATACGTTGAACAGTTATAAAAGTAGTAAACTAAGACAGAGTTTTTAGTAGCCAGAGATTTATTTCACCACAGTTCGAGTGTATGTCGACACTAAACTGCAATTAATAAAACACACCATACCTCTCTCCGCTCGCCTCAGCCACTTTATGAATGTCTGATAGAGCGCGTAACTACTTGGAAAAAAAAACCCTTGGGTTCGAAATACATGGGGCTGCAGCAAGAATGTGTACAACTTAGAATCAAACTGACAGCTTAAAGAACTGATTATTGTATTAATTTATTTTGATTTACAGAACAAATCAAATGATAACTGACCGGTTATAAGTGCTCACAATTACAGTTAAATTGAAGAGAAATTAATAATACCGTCACTAGCTAAAAATGGACAACCTTTCTGTTCAACTAATTGGTTGCCAGCAATGGCGAATGCAGTCGGCAAGTACATGTGCGGGCCTACCGTGTAGAACGTACCAAAAATTTATCTGCTCGTTTTCAAATCAATGATAAATTCAGAACAAATAAAACATAACAATTTTGAAAAAATGATCGTATGTATGGGAGAATGTTGTACATGGAGGTTAGGGTATCTAGGGATGTTTCCTGGTGAATGTTTCAATCTAGTGACTGTTTTTAGAATCACATGAAGCAATGTGCACCAGAAACTTCCAAAAGCAGTTTCTGGCATTTTCTGCTGTTGTTTTATGAGATATGAGGTTGTGTTTTGTGCAGCGTTTTTAAATATTAAGAGAGTTGCATATTTACGTGTTCTGTGACATATTAAAGCTACTGGGAGGATATTGTTAACCACAGTCAGAGAGCTTTATGACGAATAAAAGAATCCATATTTTTAAAAATGATTACATAGGACATGGGCAATTAAATCGTACCTCGTCGGTCGTGTGCCATCTTGTGTCTCGAAACGGAAGAAGGTTTTCTACCATTGGACATGTGGTATCAGGTGATTATAATTAAAGTGCAGTTACCCACAGAGGGCCAGTGCGGACTGCAATTATCGTACAACAGAGAAACTCGGTAGGTATTCTAATGGATTAAAGAGGAATCGATATAGGGTGGAAAACTTTAATTCCCGTGTTGGCCACCAGGTGCAAATCTGGCGCTGTGAATGCAAGAAGGACGTATGGAAATGATTCAATATGTAATGGCCTAGGAACAGCACTTGGCCAGAAAAAGTGAAAGAAACGAGAAAGTCATAATGTTGATTTCATTATTAACCACTGCTTATGCTATTTGTCCAATATGAGCACCAAAGACTTCGACGAGATGCTGTACAGCGCCAGATATGCACCTGGCGGCCAAAATTGGAACTAATTTTTTCCAGCGTAAATCGGTTTCGCATTAACGCATTTGTACATCTACCAAGTTTCGCTGCCATACTAAAACAGACATATGCGTTAGTTACCAATAGCTTCTGTTTCAAGATGTTCTTATCTTGTAACTGGTTTTTGATAATACTTCTTCTTAATTTGATTTCACTTACTGATTACTGATGTGTAGTACAGTAACAATATAACACACAGGCTATTAAATACGGTATTAACAAGATTTTATCGATGCAACACTTTTAAATTTGAATATAATGCTTATTCCTAAGTACATGACCACGCTGTTCCTTGGAACAGTCTTTCACATTTGGAAAAACTTTACTTTTTTCGAGTATATTCAGGAAAAGACTGAAGCAGACATAAAGTGAATGCCATCATTCCACAATGCAATAAGAAAATGCATTAAACTTCTTTTACCAGGGCTGCTAGAGGCAAAAGTCTGAAAAGTGTTCTAAGGTATTCCTACTGAAATTCAGAAAATATGACCCCAAAATTTTTGCAGCCGTTAATACACATAGGAAAACGTCCTTTTAGGCGATTCACATTTATTGTTTCTTCTGCCAGTGTGCCAAGTTTCGAACAGTACCGACAGATTATGAACTGCAGGCTATGTTTTATGCGTCGTGGTATTGAGTGATCTGATGGTAAACTAGTGATCTCAATCTGTGATTCTAGTTACGAATAGGCAAAATTGGAACTTGAGTACATCAAGTACTAACCTTTCTTGTTTTTTTTATAACATTCACTGATACTGGTGGCGTACTCCATAAGTGCAATTGTCACACTGTGGTTGATTAAAGTACGAGGAATTTCTTCCCAGAAAGCATGTAAAAACAGTTTCTTTACGAATCAAGCAGCACAGTATGGTCTTATGGTGTCGAAACCAAGTTGAACAGTACCTCATATAATTTTTAATCTATTGTCTGATGCACCTGAAAACGAGCTGAGAGGCTTAAAGTAGAAGATTTAATTTGAACCTTGGGATTTATTGCAGTTACTTGTACATGAATGGAGTTTAATTTCGTAACAGGCAATGTTCATGGATGGGAGAGAGGTAAGGGGGGGGGAGTGCGGAGGGGTGGGGGGTGCCTCTATCGGAACAAGGAAAAGGATTTTTTAAGCTTGTCTGTGATCCAACATCCTGCAACAGAGATAAGCACTGCTAAAGGGAAAGGACAAGACGGAACGTTATTAATACTCATTCACAGAAATTCGCGATGCTGATAAACTTAAAACTTCTTTAACCGTTTTACACGGGGCAAGAGCAGGCCGAGAAAAAAAAATTATGCTTATTATGGTCATTGAGACAAGAGAGCGAGCACATCGCTCAGCCTAAAAGAGAGCAGTGTAAAGAATTTATCTTACGATACACATGGAAAAGACTTCAGAAATCTGGAAAGAATTTGATATAAAGAACTGTAACTACTAACAAGCTCTGATCGCGGCATAAGTAACTGTACACGAACAAGCAGTTGCATTGAATTTCATCAATATTGGCCCATGTACAGCTGAACAGCGTGTCCCGATCGGCCAACAGCATCCATTACGTTTCCAGCCTGTAGCACGTCCAGTTTTCAAGTGCCCGTTCAGTCCACCACACCCATGAGATGATTCACTGTTTGGTGCACCTCCCGACTAATCACATTCCAGGCACAATATGGCGGCTTAATCAACTCCCGTCCAAAGTGCGCTCTACGGATTCCTTGTCCGCCCGTGTTAACAGACGGACTCTCTGTAAAGGTCTTGAAACTTCTACCGCGTAGTTCCAGCAGCCAATGGAAGCACACGTCCACGAATTCGGCGGGAAAGATCGTTCCACCTACGTACCCCAAGACACGTATGCCCAGACGGAAGGCAGTAATGTCCTCTGTCACCATCTGTCTCCTTGTTCGATTCCCGGCTGGGTCAGAGAGTTTCACCTGCCTCGAGATGACTGGGTGTTTGTGTTATCTTCATCATTTCATCATCATTCACGAAAGTGGACTGAGCAAAGGTTGGGAATTTGTACGGGCGCTGATAACCGCGCAGTTGAGCGCCCCACAAAGCAAACATCATCCTCTTCATCATCTCTCCTTGTTCTTCGATTCCTCTCCCCGCTATAAATCTGTGAATTCCAACGGTTCAGCCCTCCGTTGGAGGGAGCAGGAAATTCGCCTTAGCCCAGAGCCAGACTAAGAGAACGGATTTCATGCAAGACAGGGAGTGAAACTGATGCTGCCGATCATAAAGGGGAAATCAGGATTAATTAGAACACATACCAACAGATCACTTCCTATAGGCATGGATCCGAGTAGAAAATCATAAAGATGGCACCTGAAAATGATAAAATAGCGTATCTAGTTGAGAGGCTAGATTGTAATGAAATATCTACTCAAATAAACGGACGTCCCTCAACATGACAGAGCTGTAGTGAAAGTGCTGTAATTGAATTCTTGGTTGCGGTAAAAGAAACGGGGGAAAATCTGTAAACGTTGGTATGCAGTGTATGACAATCAGGCAGTTGATAGGAGTGCTGTTGGGCGATGGGAAAAAAAGAATTTAAGCATCGGGAAGTGCAGAATCTGAGCTCCATAACTGAGTACGTTCGGGACATCCTGTCACAGCCATTTCTACCTTTTGATTTAATCGTGCGGATGCCACTGTTCGTGCAGACTGGCGCATCACAACTCCAAATTTGGCTCTACAGCTATCGGCGGGCGTTAGAAGTGCGCGTGCAGTGATTGGGACTTCTAGCCATAACACCACGTTCAGGCTCACTGAAATCTCGATAATCTGCCATTGCAGTAGCAGTAATCGATCTAACTAATGCGCCAGACACTTGTTGTCTTATATAGGCGTTGCAGACCGCAGCGTCATATTCTGCCAGTTTATATATCTCTGTATTTGAATACACATGACTATACCAGTTTCCTCAGCGCTTCAGTGTATGTCAGCAAGCTTCACCAACTGTCCGCCAATGAGCTTGCTGTTTTAAAGCACACACAGCAAGACAGCGGCGTGGGAAGAGTAATCAACGTAGCAAAATTCTACGCATATGTGAGGCAAAGGCTTGACGGATATCCTGCTGTCACCGAGCCGCTATTCTTAAGACGCAACGATACAAGGCCCGGCCAACCTGGCATGGGTGCAACAGCGTCACACTGACAGGTTCCGGTGCAATACTAGTCGCCTTCCCTCCGGCCGAGAGCAATACGAGGACGCCTTTCAAAGAGAGCACCCCAGACTGCCACTATTGTCACCTGGGACCGACATTCTTGGAACACAGTGGACACGGCCGCACACGACTCCCCTGTCCCGGGTGCCTCTCCCACACAGAATATCCAAGAAAAGATCTTGGAAAATATGGCAAATGGACTGAGACCCATTATCTGATTTAATCCGAGCAAAGAGTAATTAAAGCCCTTGATGCCCCATCACATCCATAATTGCCCGAGAGGGCAATTAAAGAAAATAAATGAGAGAGGTGAAGCCAAAGGGGTTTTGTGTCTTTTACCGATAAGGCAACATCGCCATATTGGATTAGACATCGTTGCCACATCCAACCCAGAGCGCAGACCTGGACAGTCGGATTCCCAACTGTTTGTGACACTTAAGAATGTTACATTAATGTCACAGGTCGCTACGCGATACTTAATTTTTTTTATTTGCCCATTTTTGGCTGTGTTTGAGGAAAGTGCAAGGTTGAGTAGCTCTAGAGAAAAGTCTCAGTTTGCCTTGGAGGATAGCGAGAGGACTGAGTGGCCGTGTAGCGGTTCTAGTTTGACCGCAGGAATTTTTTCACAAAGGCTCTGGTGGAATGAGGTGGGCCTCGCAGACACTGCTTTTCACAGAAGCGTCTGTTGTTGTAAGCTCTGGCTGCCTATTTCGGCTGCGAAAGCAGTTTTTTCCTTCGATGGGCGTTGCCGTCTAGCCCCCAGAGGATTACTATGTGTGACGAATTCACATTCCTATGCACAGATCGCAGAACGGAATGATTAGGCGCTCATAGCCTTGAGCTGTGTGGCTCGATCAGCGATACTCTCGGGGCCGGTATGGGTCATCTTTCCGGTGGTGTGCTCAGAGCGCGCGGTGGCGCCACCTACCGGGCCGATCGGGGAGAGGGGGGTAAGCTCCAGGAAGCAGGGAGGATTTTGCTTTGGGATGCCTAGCAGTAGTGTCGTTTGGGAAGTATGGCGGACAGTACAGGCGCCGTTCGAGGTAGCAGGAAGAGAACATCTAAAAGGGGCTGTTTACCCGGGTGGCGATGCCGTAGCGAATATCGCCGGCGTGGAAGCAGTCACGTTACTGGGAAGCCGTTGGTGTCTTCCGCTTGCTCCACGTCTCCTGGCACCGGGATCTGCGGCGGATGGCTTCGTCGAACAAGCAACAGGCTGAGGCCTTGCTTGTGCTGTAAATTGTGGCCAGAATTAACTACTGAGTTTTGTGCTATTGACTTAATTTTCTTGGCCGGCCGTTGCTACTCATACTGAGTCTGTCCTCGAATGTGTTAATTACAACCTGCTTAGTACACAAGGTTCTAGTGAGAGCTGTATGTGATGTGATGATTAACATTTACTAGGGCCTGGAGTGCTGATACATTCTGTTTGTAGATTGCTACTGTTAGTGTTTAACCACCATTGGAAACAGTTTGTCTGGTCTTTGTCCAAGTGCCGCCTGGTTATTGTATTTATATCACACGACGGAGCTGAGCTGGCCAACTGCTATAGATATATGTGGATAAAATTTTCCCTGGATATATTTTGCTGTGAATTGCGATAACATTACTATTACGTTTCTATCTGAAGTGATAGTGTCTGATTGTAAACGAGTGGTTTCATAAATTCTTAAAAGTTACTCAGAGGCCAGTTGTTATTGTGTGTTCAAATAGTTTGAAACTGATTCTGTTAATGAAAGTACAAGAATTCCTTTAATGACAGTATGTTATGGTAATTAATACTGATTCAATCACAAATTTAAGTGTGGATATTGGCTGTAAGTCGCTTTGTGTTTTGCGTCGGGAGGAGGGGGGGGGGGGAGCGGTCTCGATTTACCGTTAGCCTGCACGCCAGTTACTTGCATTTGATTTCTTTTTATCGGGACATCTGCTGTTTCTCTTGGTAGCGGGTGTGGGTTCCTGGGTTGCGTCCTGCTTGTGTTATGTATTTTCCTCCCCCTTTGCCCGCGCGTGCCGACTGGCTGTGTATCTAGTTCACTCGTGGCTTAATGTAGAATTTGCCTTACGCACATAATAGATTTGTACTGCTTAGCTGATGTTCATTAATAGGTTGATTAATTCTACAGATGACTACTGTAATGATTTGTTGTTTCTAGTTACTTAAGGCAGATGTCAGTCTGTTGTGAATAGCCACTAGTTCTGGGAGTTTTCGTGCCTGTTGGTGACCGTTGCTGCTACTGTTTGGGGGTCCATGCCGAGCCTGTATTGGCAACAGCTGAGTGGGCGGGCGTCCACTTCTGGGCGTAGTTTGTTGAATCCTACAAGGTTGCTTAGTCACATGAAATTTTGTATTTCATATCCTACATTGTAGGGTGCCTGCCATTTAAGCAAATTGGATGTGTGCCATGGTATCTGATTTGTTGTTGCCTGTACTCTGAATTACTTTGGAAATAACAATCACTGCAGTAACGAAAGACTACATTTTCTCGTTAAATTTTAGTAAATTGTTCTTCAGGTTGATCATAGTTTTTGAGTAAATAATTAATACATTTCACTAAATGTGTAATAGGCCTAAGTGCCTTGGTTTATGAATGTTTAAATTTTGAAGTAACTTGCTGTCACCTATATGCTAATTTTAAAAATGTGTTGATGGTTTTGTCTTTTTTAAATGTGCCAAATAAATGTTCAGTGCTACTGTCGATGGTGATTGCCTGATGTGTAACTTGGTCCAGTCCTACACCCCACAGCCTATTGTGCTGAGCTTGTGTCGTTGTGTAAAAGTTGAATTCCATGCTGTGCCGACACACAAAGCATCCCTCCAAAATCTTATTATCGAGTAGTATGAATCTCGTCCGACACCCTGCTTTGGCGCGAAGAACTCGAGCAATGAGTGGAACCTAAGTCAATACCAACAAACTGCATACTAAAATCGTACAGTGAGCCAAGAATGGGAAATTTGTGCAGGGTTTCCCTGTATTTTGGAAAAGAGAGCGAAATTTCGCTAGTGACTGTGGGAATGGCTGGAGGTCCCGTCTTCCAGGCTGAATTTTTCAAGAAGTAGAGAATTAGGTTGAGGTAGGATTCTGCTTCGGGGCTCGCCGTGGGGAAAACGTCTGGACCTCTCCTGACTTCGGTGGCAGTTTTTCTCCGCCGCCATCTTTATCGTTTTGCATCCGGTGCTGACTTGTGCATTGTGGTGCGCGTTTTCTGAGTTCTTGTAAGTTTCGCATTTTGTAATTAGCGCTGTCCGTTATCTGAGCTGTTCACAATTTTAGGATTTGCAGCGCAACTTGGGTTGCTTGATTGCCTTATTTATGAGTCTTGCACTCCGTTACTTTGCATCTGCAAACTGTGCAGATTAGGAAAGCTTGTAGTGCTTCCCAAGCAGTCTTAGTTACATTTTAAGTATGCTCCATTGTTTTAGCGGTACATTAAGATGTAATTAAGCTTTTAGTGAGTCACTGACGTTAATGATCACATAGTAACTACTTAATGGTAATTTTCTTTGGTTCATGTAGAACTTCATTATGAATCGGTATTGTTCAATGCACGTTGCTTTGCAATTATGAAACCGATTGTCCTAAAACTAATCCTAACTAGGCAACTTTCCAAATATTATACATAGTTAGCTATTTGCATATCTGATTTGTCTCAAATGGTTCAAATGGCTCTGAGCACTATGGGACTCAACATCTTAGGTCATAAGTCCCCTAGAACTTAGAACCTAACTAACCTAAGGACATCACACACACCCATGCCCGAGGCGGGATTGAACCCGCGACCGTAGCAGTCCCGTGATTTGTCTCAGTGTGACGGTGTTTCTGCTGCAATACAGGTTGCCACGATTTGGAGATTACTGCTAATTTGATTAAATCAATTTGTAATCTGAATTGCACTAACTCGTGTAGCATTTCGATGCTGAAGTAGTGTGGTAGGCAGATAGCACCCACAACTGCAGAGACCCAACATGATTTCGACGTAATGTCTTATTGGGACGCTGACGTTAACACCACAACGAGGATTAATTTCAACGATGCTCTACGTAAGACTGACTGTGAAGATGAGTTTGTAATTTATGCAGTGAAAACATGTCTACGAGCACAGGACAGAGCTTTTACCGATAGGGAATACATGTTCAATGAAGTTTTGGATTTACTATCGGTCCTCATTAACCACAGATACTTCGACTGGGCATTCGCCAGTCATTTTGAGATTAGCAATCGAAGAAAACAAATATCACGAGAAATGACATACGGCTATAGAACGTCATGGATACTACATAGAAAAATAGTACATTTAAATGAAATGTTAACTGATATTGTCACAATTCTAATTTAGAGTATAAATGTTCTAAGAAAAAAATTATGGGTCGTGATTTGTTGAAGGCAGTCTTATACAGCGTAATTTTTGAAACATGAACTACTCTTGTAGGCAGCAATACAACAGCTTTACTGCCATGAGTAATAACAAATATGCACTGCCTAAATTCAATCATATTCATTAAAAGCACTGTTAAGATCAACAGGAAAATATTTTCTCACTTACAAGAATAAGAAGATAACGGTTTAACGGCCCGTCGACATCGAAGGCTCTAGAGAATGGTCACAAAACTGTATTGGCTAAGTACGGGAAAGGAAATGGGTCGTATCGTTTTTAGAGGCATTTGCCTTAAGCAGTTTAGGGTAGCCACAGAAAGCCTCAATGTGGATGGCCGGGAGGAAATATGAACTACTGTACTCTGGAATACGAGTTCATTCACCTAACTACTGCGCCATCTCACTCGATTTTCTCGCGTAACATGACGGAAGAACGCTGGAATACTATACGCCAAATCAACAATCGAAAAATGCTGTAAAAGCCACAAACATAGGAAAATCTATGTTTCCAAATCAGTGAATACTGTCTCTTCTGTAGTCATCTTGAGACAAATTGTGTGTTAATGCAAAATATTTTTGAACAAAAGTTTAAAAAAGTTTAGTACAGGCTTCGTTCGTACGTTAAGCAAGTTTCTCAATATGTCATGATTAACAATACTAGGAACTTCCGTTTGGAAGGGGAAACTGGATCATTTTGTTTACATAATGAACAAGTAATGGTAGTATTCAAGTATAATCAATCATTAACCGATGCAAAATTATCGCTCTGTCCGTCTTGTACGTTCTTCTACCTAGCTAATCGTGGTCTCGCACGCATAGTTGATCCGTGTGTTGACGACGATGGTTTTCCGCTGATGTCGGCGGTTCGTGGTGACAATAGTTGCGCAGGACCCTAGTTTAACTTCTCTCCCCATTAAACTGAAGTTAAATTATTATGACTGAATAATATCTGGTTACTTGAATGGTAGATTTTGGGCGAGAGAAGTCGCTTTCCCAATATTAAAAAAAATATCCCATAATCCCATGTGTTAATTTAAATCCTGTTTGACTCCTCAAGTCTATCAAGCAAAATGATGAATGGTATGTAAAGTGCAGTTACAGTTCGTAATCATGCTCTGTTTGCCTCTCGATGTCGAAGTCAGCACCTGGAATAAAATTTCTGTGGCCCTGAATAATTCCGGCGATTGAAGATTCAAAAATTTTTTAAATAGGGACAGTCGTACGCCGTGAGGGAGCCGTCTTGGGCGCTATGACGTACTCCCTGTGCACTATAGTGATCAGTGTCCAACTTGTGTATCAATTTCCATAAAAGTCCAGAAATTAATCTCTCAAAATAGATCTAAACGACGAAGTTGCAGGATTTACAGATTTCCCAGGATACAACGTTCCCTACGAGTTAAGAGTCACAGACGAGGGCGAAATTAAAATAAACAACGAATGAAACATACCTTTTCCATTCACGAAATTATATTTTTCCATAAGTGATCTTCACAGCAACATTTCAGGATACATCATCCTCTTGTATGAGATGAAATGTTACCATAATTATTCAAATTACGTTCCTTATTCAAATTGGCTGCTTCCAACAATGCCGCTAATTACAGTTCAGCTACGATCATACCATCCGATTCCTCTCTGCAATTCATAAACCAGAATAAGTTCATAGTACGCTTAATGTTCCACATTATATCCACAGAGTTCTTATATCAAGAGTCAGAGATAATCTCTCTCTCTCTCTCTCTCGCTCTCTCTCTCTCTCTCTCTCTCTCCCTCTCGGTCGTCAGAGGGGCGCAGTAAGCAACGCGCTGAAAGTAACGAGTTTTTCTAATTGTGTCCATGACGTCAGAGTGGAAGCAGCCGCTCCAAACAGTACACTTGTTCGCGTTGCGTGTCAGTTTTTGTTGTATTTGGTGGAGTACTTTGAGCTCTTCCAAAAATGGCTCTGAGCACTATGGGACTCAACATCTTAGGTCATAAGTCCCCTAGAACTTAGAACTACTTAAACCTAACCAACCTAAGGACATCACACACACCCATGCCCGAGGCAGGATTCGAACCTGCGACCGTAGCAGTCCCGCGGTTCCGGACTGCAGCGCCAGAACCGCTAGACCACCGCGGCCGGCTTTGAGCTCTTCCCTCGGAAGTACACAGTCAACAGCGGAAACTTAAACGAATTCAGTAGTGTTAGGTTTTTTGCATAGAAATTTGATTCGTAACTTTAATAGTTAGCGAACTGTGGACGGCGGGATCAACACTGCGTTCGCCAGCTTTATGGGTTTTGGTTTGCCCTACGAAATACTCGGTGCAGAATGTACTAGTGAGTATGAAAGTTTTTACAACACTGTGCAGTTGAGGGTTATTTTTCCTACAACCGGAAAACAAAAAGGAATCTGACATAATGTATCACAGTTTCTCGCGTAACGAAACAATACAAACTTTGGCTGTCCAGATGTCGTAGGAAAGACAGTGTAAATGTTGCGCATGCACGAATATACTCAAACCAGACTAAGTTAAGTCACTCAATTACGGTGCAGTAGTGAGATTGTCAATGTGTCACCTGCAACAGAAGCAAACTTTACAAGAAATGGCCGGCCGCGGTGGCCAAGCGGTTCTAGGCGCGTCAGTCCAGAACCGCGCGACTGCTACGGTCGCAGGTTCGAATCCTGCCTGGGGCATGGATGTGTGTGATGTCCCTAGGTTAGTTAGGTTTCACTAGTTCTAAGTTCTAGGGGACTAATGACCTCAGATGTTAAGTCCCATAGTGCTCAGAGCCATTTGAACCATTTTACAAGAAATGAGAACTACATAAAAGATTTCTCGAGACTCAGGAAAAGCTATCACCAAATAAGAAACATCTTAATGAGGGCACATTTAAGGATGATATTCTTTCTGGCATAGATCAAGTTATTCTGATTAATGCTATACCGGCTTAGTTATGATGAAAATACAGGCTAAAACATTCACCGTAAGAGAATGCGTTTGCGTTCTGTCTTTTGACGAAATGAATATTGGCAGCAAGATATTCTATGATTAACAAAAGGACAGTGTGTTAGGAACGTACAGAAATGTTTTAGTTATCGTGCGTGGGGTGCTTGCAAGTTCGAAACAACCTGTTTATTTTGATTTTCATATTCACATGACAGCTGTCCTCTTCAATGAAGTTACTGTCGCCTTAGCCAGTAGTTCTTACAAGGTTGCAGCTGGTGTAACAGACATGGGAACAAAAACATTTCCATTTGGAACGAGATTGGCGTGACGCACATAAACAGTCGTTTCCCTCATCCTGGCGACACACGGAAACGCGTGTGATTGTTCGATGATGTCACACATTTGCTGAAGCTGTTACGCAATCATTTGCTGGATGAAGGCATTATTGTAGAAAAGATAGTGACGAAATCCGTGTTCGAGAGACTGTCGTCTTTAGGAATTGGCGCAATGAAAATGTCCCCAAAGTGAACTCAACAGCAGAGACCGACTGAGTGAGCATTTAGCTGCCGAATTGCTGTCTCTCACAACTTCTCATACCGCGGGTATTTAAAACCAGCAGGAGGACACACTAATGACTTCATACAGCTGGTCGATGATACTTCAGATGTCTTCAATTCAAGGGCCTTCGAAAATAAGAAACCTCTGGCATGTGGATTCGGAATTAATTTCGAAGCACAAGACCAATGTCTGCGTAAGTACGACAAATGCTGCGACAGCATGCGCGTTGGATCATTTTACCTTTTGAGAAAGGATTCATGAAATGTATTCGGTCACTTGTAGGTCTATTCGGTGACATACGAGAATACGACGTCAAATATGTATTTACTGCCGGGCTGAATCAGGACTGTCTGGAAAATTACTTTCTTGTAAGGGGCCTGGGAAATTATGACCAGGCGAGTAGATGTAAAAAATACAATAAAGCTATTTTTGTTAGGTTCAAATGCTTTGGATATTCCTCTATCTAACGCTTCTTTTGTTGAATCTTATGAATAAGGAACATCTGCGACTGCAGCAGTGTTAAACAGCATTCTTCAAATGTGTGTGAAGAACTGTCAGTGATCGAAAGCCAGAAAAAAAAAATTGAGGGAGTACAACAGGCTGCAGAAAATTGAGTTTTCCTCAGTATCCGTGGATTCGGCCTGCAGCGTGGAGGGATTTCGGTACGTTGTCGGATGTATAGCTCATCGGTGCAGGCAGTACGACAGAACATTAGCCACACCTACTGAAGAGCTAATGTCTACCCCAGGGGAGAAACCTGTCAGCTGGTTGTGCATGATTTCTAGGGGAAGTTTACTTGTGCCTTCAGAAACATGGCTTGAGACAATACGCCAGTTCGAGCTGACTACTGCTCAGCTTTATGGCAGTGACAATTTGTCTAGAGCAAGGAACATCATTCGTAAGTTACGTGCAACACTTGGTGAGCGGTTCCCTAATATACACAAAGAGGTAATTAAAATTCTCACACATTTATTCGTTTGCGCTGGCTTTCATTAAAAGACTGAGTAAGAACTTTTGAGACAGCTCATGGGAAGAAAAGGGAGAGATGGCATGTTCATCACAATCAGTTCAGTACGTAGTCTAACTGTTTAGTAAATGTGACGTATGTAGGTACGTAAATTTGTGACAGAACCATTGTTTATAGACTGTAGTTGATTGTGATATTGTGTTTGTAAACATCTCCAGAATTTTTTCAAGGCGCTGCAAGACTGATGTTACGAATGTTTTTGCATATTTATAACACTGTTTGGCATCTTCACTGCGAGGAGACCTGGAAAGTAAACTTGTTTTTATTTATATAATCGTAATTTACAGCAATTATGTTCATATGTAAATTTATTTCATTGAAAATTAAATTAATGGTTTCTCATTTGAGCCAACGTTCCGCATTTCAAGTGTGAATCAGTGTGGTTGTGATCTGATATTTAATCAACGCTTAAGGCATAAGCTGCTATAGAATATAACTCATCAGTTTCTACTATAACATTTTATCAGAAGCAGAGCAGTTCAGACATCTAAATTCTCGTATAACAAAATCTTTCGCAAAACTTTGATGTAACGGAGCATGCCGTGCATCTGCTTGTGAGCGCCTGCTTCCACGATGAAGTCACGTCAGCCAATGCCAGAGCAGAGCGCTTACTGACCAACCTTATTTCTTACTATCCCTGGTAATCGTAAGGAGTCTTTGATCCATATCGACTACTTGCGCAAATACACATAAACATGTGCGCTAAAAGAGAAAAAATGGCAGGAGGGGGGTGATGCTACACTAGCAATGTGGCATGCAGCGAAATCGTTAGGTTCGCGACGACCTCGAATTGCCTTTTTTATGATCCGCGAGCATCTCATCTTGCACCTCGCATTCAGTCAAGGACGTCCTCTCACTTCCACTACAGTACACACAGCGACGCAACCAGAGTACAAAAATCAAAGTGATAACGTGACTCGTTCCCCTTCAATGAACTTTAGGAAGAAAACCCACTCCTAACATTAGTTATACAGGGAGCGGAGAAAAATATAGAAACACGAATAAAATAACATATTACTTCGCCTAATTCGGCGTAGGAAAACCGTTAGCATTCGAAACAGCTACCCGTCGACTCGGAACGGATAAATTTATTATTATTATTGACTTAAACCGACTAAGAAGCGCTTAGTTCTTCGATGCTCTCTTCCGTTCCCAATATCACTTAAGTTCTGCTTGTAATTTCTCCTTCCTCTCCCGTGGAAGTGGCTTCCGACGTTTAGGGACTCTAGGTGATGGGATCAAAGACTCTGCCATAGCACAAAATTTGGAACGATCTTCTACCGCAAGATCAGAGATCCCAGCCGAATCCGTCATTTAGTACTTCATTAAGCCACAGGCTTCCAGTCTTGTAGCTTTTAACCAATGAGAAGATCTTCTTGGTAAGCCTATTGTTCATTCGTTGTAGATGACCATAGAACTTGAGCCCCCCTACGTCGCATACTGGTGTTGACTGATTCTAACTGTGATACAGTTAAGAATTAGACTTAAATCGGTAGGTTCCATCAGGGAGCACTCTCGGGCCCTGAATTGTTATGAGAATTAGTCTTTCGGCATTCTCCAGGTCATTCATCGTGCCTTTCCTGCTCACCAAGAGCTTCTCTGCGGCATACAGCAGTTCTGTAATTACAGACCTTAGCATTCTTCGAAATAAAGTTCTTGTACAGGTTTTGGGACAGACGGTATACTGCGTTGAGTTTGTTACGCCTTTCTAAGGTGGAGGTACCGTCTCTACCATTGGGGTGGACCCATTCACCAAGGTAACGAAAGCGACTGACCCTCCCAATCGCTCCATGTATAGTCGTCAATGGGGTGTTACTGGAGTACCGGTTCTCAAAGTATTTGGTCTTGTCATACGATATTTGTAACCCTGACTTCACCGCTATGTCATGCAGGGCTTGGACAGCACTGACAGCATCCTTAGAGTTGTTAGTTAAGATTGCAATGTCATCTGCGAAAGCAAGGCACCTTATCTCGATTCTTCAGG
The DNA here is from genome assembly GCF_023898315.1 of Schistocerca nitens. Lineage (NCBI taxonomy): Eukaryota > Metazoa > Arthropoda > Insecta > Orthoptera > Acrididae > Schistocerca > Schistocerca nitens. The sequence continues at coordinate 935,402,553 of NC_064615.1, forward strand.
TCCCGACTCCAATGGTAATTGGTTTGATTCCTAGATTCCTCACTGTATATTCCCAGGTTTTGATGACTTCATCAAACACCAGGTTAAACATAATGGGTGATGGCCACCACCCTGTCGTACTCCCGTTCTGATGCTGAAACACTCCTCTGCACTTCACCTTAGAGGTTATATCCGCGAGAGACTGTTTGATGAGGGTGTGTGTGTGTTGTAATCCACGCTTCTTTCTTGGAGTACTAAGAAGAGTGTTTGGCGGTCGATGGATTCATAAGAATTCGTAAAGTTGACAAAAACCACTGTGATTTTCGTACTCCTTCTTTGTTTTAGTTGGAGAATGGTTTTAAGATTGCAGATCTGCTCGGTACAGCTTCTGTATGGTTATCAAAGGAATCTTGTATCATTCTTCCAGCAAAATGGTGGCGTGTAGTGTAACGATGTTGGAGGTGATAAGCGATCACGCACTCTTCTCTCCTAAGTAAACCACAAAGGCTTAATAACAATGAGCTCTGGTGACTGTGGTGGACAGAAGAAATGGAACGATTCATCCTCACGTTCACAAAGGCAGTCCTGGACGATGCGAGCTTTGTGAACAAGGGTCCTCCCGTCCTGGGACACAGCGTCACCATTCGGGAACAAAAGCTGTAACATGGGATTCATCTGATAAGCTAAAATTGTCACATAATCACTGACAGTAGCGCAACATAGCAGAGTATTCGTGGGCCCTATGGAATACCACGATATGACTGCCTAAATCGTGTTTCACTCCTGGGACGTAAACAAGGCCAGAAATTTGAAACATCGTGAAAACACTCTGTAAGAGGTCCATGATTAAGGAATTTATTGCTAGCGCACTCGAGCAGATGTAATTTTGATAGATTGCTCACGTGCTGCCTGCGATATGTAAGCTATAAGAGAATCTCAGACCAGATAGGAGTGTTGTATGCAGTAGGAACTGTGTAGCAGTAGGAGTAAGTACTAGCTAGCAGTCTGGTGTATGGAGTTCGCTGGGTCGGTCGTGGGGAGCGATGGCGGTGCCTGAGCGATGTAGTATAAGGTAAAGGCAGCCTCGCGCATATGTACTATTGTTATATAAAGTCCCATGTAAATGTTTTTAAAAAATCTCTTAATAATAATCTTTCTTATAAAAATTAACTTTTTGTCTATCATTCATCTCAATTTAAAGAACTTACTAATTTCTCCAATCCATGGTCATCCCGATTATTGTAAAGAAAAATCAGTTGTTTCCTTTTATACATGACAAATCTATCGGCCAGCATTGCACTGGGCTGTGCCAGAAAAATTTCTTATAGGAGCAGATATATATGCGTTACCCGGCGATCTTATTGAGGTAAGAATTTTCAATTTATTCAAAATGATCTTTCAGGGCCATGACGCAGCACTGCTGACGTTCAAATTTACCAGCTTAGATTCAGTCAGTTAATTATTGAAAGGTTACATATGAATCACATTTTTTAGTAGGAGGTTAATCACATTGTATTATTGGTAGGTTACGGAATTTCTGTTGGGAGGCTACACTTATATATGTGTATTTGGAGGTTACAACTCATCCGACCAAATGGCTCTCTTCCATTGCTCCATAGTCCAGGTTCTATGGCTTGGGCACAATGTTTTTGTTACGGGCATTTTCATCGCTGATGAGTGGTTTTGGAATTCCAGCTTGCCCTGCATGTCCCTGCTTACGGAACTCCCTTCGTGTTGCTTTGGTCTGGCAGCATTCGAGAGTGCGACGTCCAGTCCTGCAGTGACTTTTGCAGTTGTCGTCCTCTTATTTATCGTCACAATTCGCCTGAAAGACCTTGTTACTTAATGGCTGACGTTATTCTACTTTCCCTGTATGTGGTATAAATTTTCGATACGGTGCCTCTTGAGACTCCAAACACCAGCTGCCTTGGTCACTAAAGCATCCAGCATACGAGCAACAATCTGCCTACATTCGAATGCACTGAGCTCCGACATAATGCGCTCACAACTACACAGAACACTATTCCGACCACGACTGACACTTGCAACTTACTCGGGACACTGCACAAGTGCTACTTGTGGTCAATCACAACACCGCATCCTGCAGGCTTGGCTAGCCTCTGCATTCACGTTCAAGCATGCTGTAACTAACCTGTTTCTACGGGTTATTACATTAACATTAGGGTCGCCACCGACTCTAACCATACAACTAATCAAAGGTTTGGCCGAGTCGGAAAATAAATTAATTTGATCAGTCAAAAAACTCATAAAAATGTATACGTCGTGATATCGCTCATGGGGGATGCGATATAATTAATAGTATTGCCCATGCACTGATGACGAGAATCAAACATTCAAAATAAAATGGAAAATGCATCAACACTGTGCATAAGATCAGCTCCCAGTAACACACCTGAAAATACGACTTAATCTAAAACATTTGTTTTAAAATAAAAGGGGAAAATAATCACTGAACCTGTGCGGAAGGAAACGCGTTAGATGTGCTAACGGGAAAGCTATGAGGTGAGTGGCTTAGGTGCAAAAACGTAACCTCGGAACACAAGAGAAAATTATAGATAAAATCATTTATTCCTAAGACATGGAAGTGACATGTACACAATTCCTGATAACATTAATTCCTAAAACATTAAAGAAAAGCATCGATACATTCACCGTTATAATCTACACCTAAAATCATTGGTGTGAATCATTCATACAGCTGCTGTTGCCTGGTAACTGATCGCAATAACTCGTGAAACGGTACTCGTCTCGCAGTACACCAGCGTGACCACGTCGTTTGTGGAGACGCAATTTCTAGGTATCGTGGCCAAGTTGCAACAATATCACATCACACAATCATGAACAGTTAACACTCTTTAAAACAAACATGAGATCGGTCAGTTAGTAATGACGGTAGCCCAACACTCTAATGTTCAACCACATGGTTGGCTCCCCACAGACGAAAGATACATAAAGCAAGGAAAATTTACGAGAAGGCAAAGTTATTGATATTTAGGAAAATAAAAGCTTATACAGGCACAGCTGAAGGCAGACAGACATTCATACAGGAGCGAGTGCGCACTTCTTATCGACACCTTTGTGTGACGCTATTCCGGCGGATCCAAGTCTGCTGTAGAAATTTTCTAAAAGAAAAATCTGCCAAAGTTTTGCATTCCTTGCCGCGACAAGGCAAAGTAATCTTTCAGAGCTGAAAAGCGAGACAAAAGCTAACAGCTCTCCTCTCGCCAAGTAGCAACGCGCCACGCGGTCAGTCTATCTCACCCTTGTTTTCGACTGGAGCACAGCTGTGGACGCTTCCTGTACCGGCGGCAGACTGCCTCCCTTTTTCATCTCCAGCCTCTTCCACGCTCCGCGTGGTCCGGAAAACCCAAAGATGGAATTTCCGCCATCAAGCTAACGCAGGTGGGTTTCCCACAAGTAGCGCAAACCTCTTTGCCTACTTGACCACTACGAGAGTTGGCTATCCTGTACAACTGCTGCTGAATCTGTGTGACTATCGCAGACTTTCTGCAGCAGACGACGCCACCGTCTAGCAACGTGACACACAACCACATTCATTCAGTCACACCACTGAGTTATGAGGAAAGAGATACAAGGAAAAGAAAGATAAATGCTAGTGAAAATGGGCTACCAGACAAATGAAAGGTCGCTACAGGATCCTTTCAATGCATTTCTCCCAATGTTTCCATATTTTTGTCCAACACCTGTACTTCAGACATTAATTCTCCTAGTGATGTTGTGATATTCCTGGTTGTGGTCGCCAGTATTTGGTTTTGCTAGAAGCTCGCCTTGATGCAGCTTGATACACGCGAAGTAGCATACGGTACAAAAGTGGGATGACGTACAAGCGACAGATGGTACAGTACATACCAGCCCCATGGGAGAGTCCGCCAATTGTACTGAACTTGCTTCTGATAGGACGGCAATTCGGGTGCTAGGCGCCAAAACGCCTAAATTCTCTAAATTATTTATATCCTTTTCATTGTACAAGGGTCACTCCAAATAGTAATTTGTAAAAATAGTTTTCATTCTGCATGTGTGAAAGTTTTACAGTGTGTAGATACATCCTTCCCGCTTGTTTTCAACCTTAGTTCAACCTGTTCTCGTGAGTGGTGCCGTCACAACATGTCTTCAAGATGGCTGCTACACTTGACGTTCGTCAGAAGCAACGTGCTGTCATAGAATTCCTGTGCTGTGTAAACGAGACAGTGGGAAACATCCACAAGAGGTTGAGAAAGGTGTATGGAGATGCTGCTGTCGATCGTAGTACAGTTAGTCGGTGGGCAAGCAGGTTACGTGATGAAAGCGGGCTCGGCAATATTGAGGATTGTCCTCGCAGCGGCAGGCCTCGTACTGCACACGCTCCAGACAGTGTGCAAAGAGTTAACGAATTGGTGCCTGTTGACAGACGCATCACGGTGAACGAATTGTCACGCTACGTTGGGATAGGGGAAGGAAGTGTTTGCAGAGTACTGAAAGTATTGGGGTTAAAACAGGTTTGTGCCAGGTGGGTTCCCAGGATGTCGACGGTGACTCACAAAGAAACAAGAACTCGGATGAACAACACTGAAACACCCGCCTTACAGTCCTGACCTGGCTCCATGTGACTATCATCTGTTCGGGAAACTGAAAGAGTCTCTTCATGGAACAAGGTTTGAAGATTACTCCCTTGTGCACGCTTCCAAACAGTGGCTCCAACAGGTTGGTCCAGAATTTTACCGTGCGGGTATACAGGCTTTGGTTCCAAGATGGCGTAAGGCAGTTGAGAAGGATGAAAATTATGTGGAGAAATGAAAATATTGTTCCTAAAGGATGTATCTACACACTGTAAAACTTTCAAACATGTAGAATAAAAGATGGATTTTAAAAAAAGTGTGCATTTCTTTTGGATTGACCCTCGTATTTAAACCAGTTTTCAATATGACAGTCTCTCATCGTTACCCTACGAGTCCATCGTTTTTGTTTACTAAATTTCACTAGTTTTGAGAAACATAAGACTAACGATATTGACACCTTCCGGTCGCGTTGGCGCGCCTGGGAGACGAAGTACTTCGGCTGCGCTAGTCACTCTGTTTCGGGCGTTTTGGAGGGACGGACACGTTATTCTGTTTTGGGCGTTCTTCAGAGCCGGACGTGTCGTAGTCTATATCGGAATTTGGATAGAAAAGTTCCTGTACAATTAAGAAAGCTATGTCGAGTGTTGTAAAAGGCAGTGTAAAATGTATGAAAATTTAAATAATCAAACGGCGTACATTAATGAGAAGTGTCGCGTACCACCATTGTCAATACTACAGATCTTGTCCTCTTTAGGTGCAGACTAACGTGGGCAAGTGGCATCCCATAAAAAGCACAATCACAGGTTAGAGACGACAGCATAGCAGCCTCCCCCGAAGAAAATCCCACGACCGACGAGCTGTCTTCTGCACTGGGGACACAGCTTTAGAAGACGACAGGTTGGGGGAAACAGTGGTTAGAGGCTCTTATTCAGTCTCTCCAGATCTCTCCAGCTTCCAGATCTGACTTCCAAAGGACACACAATTTATAATGTACAGTGCAATAACTCTTTTAAAAATTCACTGAACACGGAGAATTACGCTGAAATAACGTTAAAAATCAATGATTTAAAACATTACCTCCAACGACATCTGCCATATGACACACTCTTTAATAAAGGCCACGTCTGGACTTTTACATGGATTAACGGTCTATATTTATATGAATCCGACTTGCTCTTCCACATTTTATAAAGCCACCTGGCTGCCTTCCATTAGCTCGAAAAAAAAAAAATGTTCCAATGTGTGTGAAATCTTATGGGAGTTAACTGCTAAGGTCATCAGTACCTCAGCTTACACACTACTTGTCCTAAATTATCCTAAGGACACACACACACACACACACACACACACACACACACACGCGCGCGCGTGCTAGAGGGAGGATTCGAACCTCCTCCGGAACCAGCTGCACAGTCCATGACTGCAGCGCCTTTAACCGCTCGGCTAATCCCGCGCGTATCCATTAGGTCGTTCTCTTAGTCTTCTCTCATCTTTTGTAACAAACTTTGTTGGTCACTTACTACCCATAAATTACAATGATAATTAAATCTTTCAGTGGGCTCTATTTCCTGAACCATTTATTGATTTATCTCTGCTCGCGAATCTCGACTATTATCTCTCCATTACTCGTTGAGCGTCTTAGGTACCTAATTGTAGAGATTGTTTAACCATCATTGATACTTATTCACAACAGTGTCCTTTTCCGTACCAGAATATCGACCTGCCCAGATTCCCATGGGCTGCATTAAGAAAAGTGTCAGACTACTTGTTTGTAGCAGCAGTAATAAATTATACAGTGTGAATGTTAATAAAGCCGACAAACGGCAGGGATGGATTCCTCATTGGAAATAAAGGAAAAGTGTCCTAGGAATATGTGTCCGGGCCGCGGTGGTCTAGCGGTTCTAGGCGCGCAGTCCGGGACCGCGCGACTGCTACGGTCGCAGGTTCGAATCCTGTCTCGGCCATGGATGTGTGTGATGTCCTTAGGTTAGTTAGGTTTAAGTAGTTCTAAGTTCTAGGGGACTGATGGCCACATTAGTTAAGCCCCATAGTGCTCAGAGCCATTTGAACCATTTGAACCAATATGTGTCCGGGATACATGTTTGCCACGGTAGCTAACGCCGACGAATGAAAGTTCCTCTGACCACGTGCTGTGTGTTCCTCGTGTGTAGCAGGATGTGTGATTGACGCGGAGTACTGTAAGCAGCAGAACGGTCCGATTTTCTTGTCGGGAACAAGCAGAGATGTCGTTTTGTGTGCGGTCAAGCAGATAGAAACGATGCACAGGAAGCGCGATTCTCAAGATCACGTCTACATACAGTCCGCTGCCTCCCTGCACGTTCGTCTGTCTGAAAGGACCCGTGACCACACAAACCCTCAAAAAGGGCTTGAAAAGTTCTGTGATGTGGTTGGTGCCTGTGAGGGTACTTGTTTTAGTACAGCCGTGTTGTCTCTGGACCGTTTCCATTTGCCTGGCCACACACAAACACCATCTCGGCTTGTTACCGACATGAATACCGGACCATTCTGGTGATTACAGAACGCTGCGTCAATCGCACGGCCTGCAACACACAGGGAGCACACGGCGAGTGATCAGAGGGACTTTCATTCGTCAGCGCCATCTACCGTTGCAACGATGCGTGTACCGCACACGAGTTCGTAGCACCTTTTTTCCTCCATATCCAGTTGGAATCCGTCCCTGCGGTTCATCGGTTTTATTAGTGTTGGACCTCTATACACACATCTTCCTCGTGTAACCGTATCAAAATCCCTGCAGTAGTTTCTACTAGTGCTATTTTAGCAGTTTGATATTTGATTTTACTAATTTCATATTAGATCAGACAGTTGACGTTTTATGAAATACACTACTGGACATTAAAATTGCTACACCACGAAGATGACGTGCTACAGACGTGAAATTTAACCGACAGGAAGAAGATGCTGTAATTTGTAAATGATTAGCTTTCCACAGCATTAACGCAAGGTTGGCACCGATGGCGACACCTACAGCGTGCTGACCGTTTCCAACCGATTTATCATACACAAACAGCAGTTGACAGGCGTTGCCTGGTGAAACATTGTTGTGATGCCTCGTGTAAGGAGGAGAAATGCGTACCATCACGTTTCCGACTTTGATAGAGGTCGGATTGTAGCCTATCGCGATTGCGGTTTATCGTATCGCGACATTGCTGCTCGCGTTGGTAGAGATCCAATGACTGTTAGCAGAATATGGAATCGGTGGGTTCAGGAGGGTAATACGGAACGCCGTACTGGATCCCAACGGCCTCGTATCACTAGCAGTCGAGATGACAGGCATCTTATCCGCTTGGCTGTAACGGATCGTGCAGCCACGTCTCGATCCCTGAGTCAACAGATGGGGACGTTTGCAACACAGCAACCAACTGCACGAACAGTTCGACGACGTTTGCAGCAGGATGGACTATCTGCTCGGAGACCATGGATGCAGTTACCCTTGACGCTGCATCACAGACAGGTGCGCCTACGATGTTTTACGCTACGACGAACCTGGGTGCACGAATGGCAAAACGTCATTTCTTCGGATGAATCCAGGTTCTGTTTACAGCATCGTGATGGTCGCATCCGTGTTTGGCGACATCGCGGTGAACGCACATTGGAAGCCTGTACTCGTCATCGCCATACTGGCATATCACCCGGCGTGATGGTATGGGGCGCCATTGGTTACACGTCTCCGTCACCTCTTGTTCGCATTGACGTCACTTTGAACAGTGGACGTTACATTTCAGATGTGTTACGACTCGTGGCTCTACCCCTCATTCGATCCCTGCGAAACCCTACATTTCAGCAGGTTAATGCACGACCGTATGTTGCAGAACCTGTACGGCCGTTTCTGGATACAGAAAATGTTAGACTACTGACCTGGCCAGCACATTCTCCAGATCTCTCACCAATTGAAAACGTCTGGTCAATGGTGGCCGAGCAACTGGCTCGTCACAATACGGCAGTCACTACTCTTGATGAACTGTGGTATCGTGTTGAAGCTGCATAGGCAGCTGTACCTGTACACGCCATCAATGCCCCGGCGTATTAAGGCCGTTATTACAGCCAGAGGTGGTTGTTCTGGGTGCTGATTTCTCAGGAACTATGCACCCAAATTCCGTGAAAATGTAATCACATTTCACTTCCAGTATAATATATTTGTCCAATGAATACCACCCATTTATCTGCATTTCTTCTTGGTGTAGCAATTTTAGTGGCCAGTAGTGTATTTCATGCGTTGGAGCTACTCGAATGCCCTGTAGTAGACTCTCACAAACAAAAACCAGGAGGCAGCGCTTACTGCAGCAGTAACACAGCGCGTTTCTATGAGAGCAATAGCTGTATGCTTGGATAAAGCTGTCGACATTGAAACTGATAAACTGTGCTTGAGAAGCTGAAGGTAATGCTGGAAAATTTTAATTATCAAAGTGCCTCAAAGCCTTTTTTGTGTAATTAGCGGTGCAGTCATACTGGTCTTCGATGTCTCTGTAACTTTATGCAGTTTATGGTACTTAATCTTTCGTAAATGGCTCAGAAAATTCTATTATAGGGTGTTTCAACATCGGGAGTAAATTAACAGGTGTCGAAATGGGAAGCGTGGAAATAAAAAGTTTCCAGAATGTAACCTCTGAACCATTTACGAAAAATTAAGCACTATAAAAGGGATAAAATTACAGAGACAGCCAAAGACTGTATAATTTCACAGCTAATTAATCTAAAAAAGATTGAAGATTCTTGGGTAATTGTGATAGACATAAGATATATCTTGGTCCAAAAATACCGTGTAACTCGTGGCCAATCCGCACTTGTATATTTTTCAGTATGATTCCATTTGGCCGGCCGCGGTGGACGAGCGGTTCTAGGTGCTTCAGTCCGGAACCGCGCGACTGCTACGGTCACAGGTTCGAATCCTGCCTCGGGCACGGATGTGTGTGATGTCCTTAGGTTGGTTAGGTTTAAGTAGTTCTAAGTTCTAGGGGACTGAAGATCTCAGATGTTAAGTCCCATAGTGCTCAGAGCCATTTGAACCATTTGATTCCATTTAACAACAATCGCCCAAAGCTCTGAGAGGGAACTCGTCTCGATTGCTTAGCTGTTGCCCGTCTGGATACCGTTCCTGATGCAGGTGTAGTAGTGCGGGTTGCATGAAATGAATCGGTGTGAGCAGCTGAATGACCCTGTATTTATGCGATTATGGTTTTGCCGGCAAAGAATGTGGTATCGTTGGCTGGGAGACAAGGCGCATGTTCAATAGCCTAACGAAAAGGGTTTTCTTCCCAGACACACACAGTGGTCCCTTTTCTCGCAGTGTGCAAGAGATGCGTCTTAAATAGATCTTTTGAGCTGAAGGTGACTCTGATGGATGTGCATTCTGTATGGTGTCGTTTCAATGTTGTGTGGTGATGAGAGAAAGGAGGGGGTGAAATCTTGTGCCGGCAAGTATGCTACGTCTCTCGAATAGTAGCAAGTCAGGCACCTAGAAGGACGGATTATCATCAACAGTATTACATTCCTTCTACGCATGGGACATTGCAGGCAGGTTTGGCATTTAACCCAGAACATTGGCGGAGAGTCGGGTGACCAGGGACATGATGCTGTGCCAACACCTATCCTCTAGCCGGCCAAGTACGGTCACTGAAAATTTCTTCCACCAACAGAATTCGAATCGGTACTTGCAAAACGAGCACCACCTCTCAGGCGTGAGATAACTTACACTCCAGAGACAGCTGGTTTTGACGGAGATGTGGGCTCGTTTCCTGACCGGTTAGTGTGTGAACAGAATGCGAAAGGTAGACGCTGACGATGTTGGCGTTGACTATCACTTGAAACTGCATGCCGAGCGCAAAGTGACTCACGTCGCATGCCTTCCTCGGATTCACCAATAAGATATTGTCAGTTTCAGCTAAGATTTCGTGTGTCTTTTCTATTCGAAAAACTTTTCAAATGTAGGCTAAACAGATTTAGGGTCTGGGCCATGCTTCATTGTCGGAATCAAGCGAATGCCTACAAGGCTGATAAGAAAATTCTTACATGATCGGTTGTTATTCTCGCTTTCTGATTTAACTGGGACACTAGGTAATTCGCTTAAAGTCCACAGTCCAAACAGCATAATTTTGTCAGTGCTCCTTACGATATTGCAGAAACTTACCGAGCAATTTGTTCCCGAAATGCTTGGGCCACAAATCATAAGATTTTTCTTAGCGTGTACTGTTAGGCTTCAGTAGGAGGCTACCTTCACGAAGCATTTCACACCTGCGACTACAAAAGGACAAGACGTATTCAAATTACAAACAAGGTAAAGCAATTTTAACTGCTTTGAAATAAAGATCTACTCGTCACTGGACCATGCCCCAGTCATAAGTTCCCTGCACAAAAATGGAGACTGTAGTAACGTCGGGGAAAGTCGATCACTACTGCCAGGACCATGCGAAGAGAGCTAGCAAACGATGTGTAGTGGTGAATGTGGGACAAGCTGTTATACTTCTGTTTTTCGTGCCTCGTAGCATTCACTACCAGATACTCGTGAAATCGCAGAACTCGTAAAGGCTCTATGAATCTTTATTCCGATGCAGGACTACTCTCTGCATAAGTAAGATGATGTGCTAAGCAGTGTCGGCATTAAGTGCCTTGAGTAACCAGTCGTCGAAAGCAGTGACCTACATCAGCTTTCCATGACGTCAGTCTGCGGTCGCCGAAGGATCGGCAACGTATGAGCTGATTATAAGTTGCACGAAACAAAACTCGCACTTTCTCTTCCCTGACCATTGCTCCATTCCTGAATACAACCGCGTTGTAATTTTTTTTGACGCTTTAGATGTCATCTATCACTTAGACTCCAATAATTAACCAGAACTTTATTTTATTTGTCAATGTGATATATTCTGCCATCACATTCATCTCATCGGATGCACAGAAGGAAGAAAGATTAGGGTCTACTGTTCTGTCGACGACAATGTCTAACTGGGGTTCGAATTTAAGAATAAATGGGAAATTAATCAGCCGTGTTATTTTCCTTTCGTCTGTTTTAGGAACCCACGGAAAACCGGTCCAGATGGCCGGACGGGGTTTTAAACTGCCGGCATCCATAATGAGGTTCCTGTGCCTTCCTTACCTCGACGCCATCTCTTTCGGCCAGATCAAAATATTTGATATGTACGTTCAGTTATGCAGCTGACAAAGACGTCGATTTTATTTTGTTCTTTACTCCAGTCTCAGTAAATTTTTATTCCTGGTCATATCTGTTAACAGTACTCTCCATAAGAATGTCGAAACATGAATCTTGAGTGTTTCATTTTGCTAACCCATTCACTACGCTTGGGACGTATGCGTTTCACGACGTTATAAGAGAACCAGCGTGAATTTGCTGCATGTTAGTGATATGTACCATGTGTCATTACTCTGTGCAAGAACTTTTTCACACCATATCACAAGTAGGAGGATCGACATGGCTGTCATATGACATACTCGAATTTGCATGTAATGATAAAGAGCTTGTCATTTGGAATATTCTACCGAAATGCCAAACGTCTGTAGTCATAAATACGATCAAATTGCTATTCTGAAAATACACTGCTGGAAAAAAAATTAATACACTTTTAAAGGTTTCCAATTCACTCAATATTTGTTGCTGCAACAGCGCATATGGAGTGCAAGAAATGATTACATTTACAGATCAGTTGCACAATTCTTCGTGGTGTCAGGTATCAACCCACGCTGAAACATCCAAATTCGTACGTGATGTAGCCTCCACAGGCGTCAATGCAGGCGCTGACTATGGCATCCAGTCGGAGGTATAGATGGCGAAACTGTCCTGGGATACATTATGCCTCGCCTGCTAGACGTGTTCGCGTAGTTCTGCAAGAGTTGTTGGTTGAGGAGTCGCTTGAGTCACTTCTCGTCCCATGAAATTCCACCCGTGGGAGAACAGTCTGGAGATCGTGCTGGCCAGGGAAATTGATGCACGTCTAGCATGGCACGTTCAGATTCAGGGTCAGTGTGTGGGCGAGCATTATCATGTAGAAATAAAATATCTCCCTCCTGTTTCAAGAACGGCAAATGAACGGATCTAACAACGTTCTGCACGTACCGAGCGCTGGTTAGCGCCCTCTTCAGAAACACCAATTCTAGCTTATCACGCCCCACACAGTAAGGTCCGGTGTGGTAGCAGTGTGTCTTGGACGAAAGTACTCAAGACAGCGCTCACCAGGTCTGCGTGATAAACGCAAACGATCATCACTTTCGTGCAGGCGGAAACTGCTTTCATCGCTGAAGATCATGGGGCGCCATTCCCTCTTTAAGTGATGATCTGACGTAACCAGTGGAGCTGTGTACGTCGATGCTGTGGGTTGAGTGGGAGACGGGTTAGAGGTTTGCCTGCCTGTAGTCCCACTGCTAATAACCGATTTGAAATAGCTCGTGTTCAAGCGTCTGGGCTCACAAGCTCTGTTACCTGTGCTGTGGTTACTGTACGATCTGCCACTGCCGCCCTTACAATACGACGATCGTGGCGGGCCTCTGTGCTATATGGACGTGCAGAACCTCGTGTACGGGTGTGAGAATGTTAGCATCGTTGCACAACTGGCGCAACACGTCCAACTTCTGAGGCAATTTTACATAAGGACCATCCCCCCCACTGGGGAGGCTACAATTTGAACCCTTTCAAACTAGCTGGCTGTAGGAAGCACGAATGCGTCCACGTGACATGGTTGCCTGCTTGCTTCATACGTTTGCACCACAATGAGCCTTCTGGCTGTGAGCATTCCCTGTTAAAGGGTAGACGCATATGGCGTTCTGGTAACTATACCACTACTCTGTCTATTGGTGGACGACGTTGAAACCATTATCAGTACGTCTACTGTCCGCCAGGTAGCATGTCACCGGATCAAAATCGAGGTCGTGTTCCCAGGTGTACTAACTGTATGTCCGGCTGTGTATATATCATAAGTGAAAATACTGAGTGGTCATTCATTTCATTACCACTGGGACATAGTACCTGCTAGACAGATATGTACCATCCCGGGGGATGGTACATATCCCCTCTCCTCCCCATGTTGGAACACGAAACGGCTGGAAATAATTAAAATAACCGTACAACAATCTCTTCACTCCAAAAAAATGTGATAGTGAAAGGGTTTAGTTGCATTATGTGGAAATTTAATAAGTCACATTTGCAAAATACTAAAGCGAATTCTTTACAGACGAATGGAAAAACTGGTAGAAGCCGTTTGGATTCCGTAGAAATGTTGGAACACGTGAGGCAATACTGACCCTACGACTTATCTTAGAAGAAAGATTACGTTTCTAGCATTTGTAGACTTAGAGAAAGTTTTTGACAATGTTAACTGGAATACTCTCTTTCAAATTCTAAAGGTGGCAGGGGTAAAATACAGGGAGCGGAAGGCTATTTACCATTTGTACAGAAACCAGATGGCAGTTATAAGAGTCGAGGGCCATGAAAGGGAAGCAGTGGATGGGAAGGGAGTGAGACAGGGTTGTAGCCTATCCCCGATGTTATTCAAGCTGTATATTGAGCAGGCAATAAAGGAAACAAAAGAAAAATTCGGAGTAGGTATTAAAATCCATGGAGAAGAAATAAATCTTTGAGGTTCGCCGATGACATTGTAATTCTGTCAGAGACAGCAAAGGACTTGGAAGAGCAGCTGAACGGAATGGACAGTGTCTTGAAAGCAGGGTATAAGATGAACATCAACAAAAGCAAAACGAGGATAATGGAATGTAGTCGAATTAACTCGGGTGATGCTGCGGGAATTAGATTAGGAAATGAGACACTTAAAGTAGCAAAGGAGTTTTGCTATTTAGGGAGCAAATTAACTGATGATGGTCGAAGTAGAGAGGATATAAAATGTAGACTTGCAATGGCAAGGAAAGCGTTTCTGAAAAAGAAGAATTTGTTAACATCGGGTATAGATTTAAATGTCAGGAAGTCAAAAAAATGGTTCAAATGGCTCTGAGCACTATGGGACTCAACTGCTGTGGTCATTAGTCCCCTAGAACTTAGAACTACTTAAACCTAACTAACCTAAGGACATCACACACATCCATGCCCGAGGCAGGATTCGAACCTGCGACCGTAGCAGTCGCACGGTTCCGGACTGCGTGCCTAGAACCGCGAGACCACCGCGGCCGGCGTCAGGAAGTCGTTTCTGAAAGTATTTGTATGGAGTGTAGCCATGTATGGGAGTGAAATGTGGACGATAAATAGTTTAGACAAGAAGAGAGTAGAAGCTTTCGAAATGTGGTGCTACAGAAGAATGCTGAAGATCAGATGGGTAGATTACATAACTAATGAGGAGGAATTGAATAGAATTGGGGAGAAGAGGTGTTTGTGGCACAACTTGACTAGAAGAAGGGATCGGTTGGTAGGACATGTTCTGAGACATCGAGGGATCACCAATTTTTTTGCCGGCCGAAGTGGCCGTGCGGTTAAAGGCGCTGCAGTCTGGAACCGCGAGACCGCTACGGTCGCAGGTACGAATCCTGCCTCGGGCATGGATGTTTGTGATGTCCTTAGGTTAGTTAGGTTTAACTAGTTCTAAGTTCTAGGGGACTAATGACCTCAGCAGTTGAGTCCCATAGTGCTCAGAGCCATTTGAACCATTTTGATCACCAATTTAGTATTTTAGGGTAGCGTGGAGGGTAAAAATTATAGAGGGAGACCAAGAGATGAATACACTAAGCAGATTCAGAAGGATGTAGGCTGCAGTAGGTACTGGGATATGAAGAAGCTTGCACAGGATAGAGTAGCATGGAGAGCTGCATCAAACTAGTCTCAGGACTGAAGACCACAACAACAACAACAACAACATGTGGAAATTACTGACATCCAGATTAAGTGATTTCAGTAGTCTTGTTCACATAATACTACCACAATTTATATGTTAGGCAGTCAGAGATAAGGCCTCTCAATGAATTTAACGTAAAGGATTACATTAAAAAGAGTTGACTGAATGGATACAAATTTGATACAGACTGAATGATTGCTGGTACTAATGCGACACATACTCAGAGTCGTAGAGCCATTCCCACGCTGCGATTTCTAAGGAACTGCACTGGATAAGAACAATTCGGCGTGCGAGGTACTTGCTTTTCCTAAGTGCAGTTTGACAAACTTTACTGAAGTATGCGTTGAACATAGCGCACGTACTTCATCCATGCAGGGCGAGACAGTGGTAAAGCCACAAGGGCTACACCACCGAGAAAAATCACTTCTCACTCATCGGAAAGATCAAGGTGTCAGAATTTTGTCTAGTTCTGAAATCGGAAAACCTACAAAAGTAAGTCCGATATGTTCAAAATGGCTCTGAGCACTATGGCACTTAACATCTGAGGTCATCAGTCCTCAAAAACTTAGAACTACTTAAACCTAACTAACCTAAGGACATCACACACATCCATGCCCGAGGCAGGATTCGAACCTGCGACCGTAGCGGTCGCGCGGTTCCAGACTAAAGCGCCTAGAACCACTCGGCCACAACGGCCGGCAGTCCGATATGTCACGATTTGAAATGCCTTTTCATATACGAAGCTAAGACGCGTGAATTTAGGAAGTAACTCGATCTATCTACAATATTTAGAGAATATTACGTAGAACAGGAGAGACTTACTTTACGCGACGTATTATAACGGGCGAGACAAATAGCTAATTGACTGGCGTGAACTTGGTTGCTCATAGTAAACACCTCTGTTTACATGAAAACAACGGTGCATATAGCAGCGCTGTGTATAACAGGCATGATGTACCCACTGTTACTGCACCTACTTGGCGTGAAGCAAAAGAGTCACACGTGATAGTATGAAGAATTGCGACTCTTTCAGCTCCGTCAAACTCCGTCGCTTACCTTCTGGCCTTAAAACCATGCATAGAAGGACGGTGTGCATTGTTCACCGTTATTGGTGCAACATCTGAGATTATTCATAAAATTATCTTAGAAAATACATTTGCTGATGACAAAATAGCGCACCCGGTGGTATTTTGATAACTGCAGAGTCCACCTGTGTGTAAATTGGACTGAATAGGAAAATGATGGCAAGGAAATTGAACTGATACAGTTTGTGCAAAAAAGTAATTGATTATTTCCAGAATGTAACTATGCCTCGACGGCACATCCACCATTAGTGCTCAGAACACATGGTGCAAAAGGCATCAACACATGAAACGTGAAACAAAAGGAAATCTATATATATCAAAAAACATCGAATGACCCCCATTGGTATGACACGTCACGAAATGCAGCGCTCTACTAGGATGGATTAATAGGATACAGATTCGATACCGTACGTCGAGGTATACACTCTCGCAATGAGAACCAATTAAATAAGTATGCGTAAATTACACGATGTCGTTGAAGCATTGCAGATCAATTATGTTTCCGACCAAGCTTACTGAAATGTACCTTCAAAATTTCAGACAGGTCTTATAATTTCAAACGATAGGAAAATAGACAGAAAATTCTCCATTGGACATTACCAGCATCTTTCAAACCTAAATTATTAAATGCCTAACTGTATGAAATTATCTTCAATATGCAGAAGTATCTTTGAAGTAACTCCAGAAGTGTGACACATCTGTACACACGTCACGTTCTGTGGCACATCAAATCAACAGCCGGAGTAAACAAATGCATCGGCCATGATTTTTTTCAGTTCATTGATTAGTATGGATTGTAAAAGAAAACCAAACTTCTGTCCTGTAATATGTCAAGGTAGAATGTATAGAGCATATTATGAGTGTAAAACTATGTAATCACCAACTTTGTAAAATTTTAGGACGCAAATATAAAATCTTTTGTAAACCAAGCAGCATAAAAATTTTGTTCTATATTAGGAAACAGATGTAAAACTTTGAAAGAAGTCCACGCTACCATCTAAATTTCCATTTGAGCTCTTGACAGTTATTGTACAATGAGGTGGCAAAAGTCACGGAATACCTCCTAATGCCGTGTCGGCCCTCTTTTTTTCCCAGCGTAGTGCAGCAGCTCAACGTGGAATGTACTCAACAAGTCGTTGGAAGTCCCCTGCAGAAGTATTGAGCCATGCTTCGTATATAGCCGTCCGTAATTGCGAAGGTGTTGCCGATAGAGGATTTAGTGCACAAACTGACCTCTCGGCTACATCCAATAAATGTTCGACGGATGGCCAAATCACTAGCACGAATGGTCCAGAGTGTTCTTCAACCCACTCTGGAAGAAATGTGGCCTAGTGACATGGGGCTTTGTCATACATAAACATTCCATCCTTGTTCGGGATCTTGAAGTTCAAGAATGATTGTAAATGGTCTGCAAGAAACCGAACAAAACAATTTCCAGTCAATGATCGGCTCAGTTGGAGCAGATGACCCAGTCAATTCCATGTAAACAGACCCTCACCATTATGAAGCCACCATCAACTTGCACAGGGCCTTGTTGACGACTTTAGTCCATGGCTTCATGGGGTCTACCCCATACTCGAACCCTACCATCAGTTCTTACCAGAAATCGGGACTCATCTGACGAGACCACGCTTGTCCAGTCGTCTAAGGTCCAACCGATATGGTCACTAGCTCAGGAGAGACGTTACGGGCACTGACGTGCTAGTATCAAAGGCACTCGCGTCTGTCGTTTGCTGCCATAGCCCATCAACGCTAAATTCCACCGTGCTGTCCTAATATATGCGTTCATTTTGCGTCCCACATTGCAGTTATTTGACGCGTTCAGAGTCGATTGATTCCTATCGTGCGAGCATAATCATGCAGGTAGCCGTTTTACATGAATCACCTGTGTAAAAGTGATAGCTCTGTCGGTGCATAGCTGTTTTATACTTCGTGTACCCGACACTACCACCATCTGTCTACGTGCCCGCCCAGTTGGCCGTGCGGTCTAACGCACGGCTTTCCAGGCGGGAAGGAGCGCCTGGTCCCCGGCACGAATCCGCCTGGCGGATTAGTGTCGAGGTCCGGTGAACCAGCCAGTCTGTGGATGGTTTTTAGGTGGTTTTCCATCTCCCTAGGCGAATGCAGGCTGGTTCCCCTTAATCCACCTCAAGTAAGCGATTGCTGCGCAAACAAGTTCTCCACGTACGCGTACACCACCATTACTCTACCACGCAAACATAGGGGATACACTCGTCTGGTGTGAGACGTTCCCTGGGGGATCCACCGGGGGCCGAACCGCACAATAAGCCTGGGTTCGGTGTGGGGCGGCGGAGGGGTGAAGTGGGTTGCGGTAGTCGTCGTGGGGTTGTGGACCACTGCGGCTGCGGCGGGGACGGAGTATCTCTGTCGTTTCTAGGTCCCCGGTTAACATACAATACAATACAATGTGTATACGTGCATATGACTGTCTGTGAGTTTTATCACCTGAGTGTATAGTACATTTACTCTAGTCACAGTGGATTATGGTTTAGCCAGTTTCTACAGCATGTTACTCTTCAGATATGCTTATTGTTTGACTTTCGGTAATCTCTCTTACAGACGTCTTGCAAAGGTGTTTTTAAACTTCTGTAGTTGCTGGTAGTGGCTAAGTGACTATAGCCTGCAGCTGGTCGTGTTCACGTATCAATGACTAGCAGATGCAGTGTTTGTGGATACCTTCAAGAGATGTGGTTTAGATGTTGCAAGGAATGATCCGAAGACTGCCATAGTATCGAAAGCTGTTACAGCCGGGTATATACAAGAGGGGATGCAGTAAGCAATGAAACAAATTTTTTTCTCAGGCAATTTAAAAAAAATGCGTAATTTGCTGTGGGTCATCGTGGAATATTGCCGCATCATCTCCTATAGTCTCATGAAGTTCCGATAGGTGGCTGCACAATACGTAACCTTCTAAATGGCGTCTGTAACGGAGATGGGTTCCAAGCAGAGAGCCGTCATTGAGTTTCTTATGGTGGGTAACCAGAGCGTCGCAGATATTCGTAGGTGCTTGCAGAAATGTGTGCGGAGACATGGCGGTAAATAAGAGCACGGTGAGTCGTTGGGCGAGCCGTCTGTTACCGCAACAAGGTCGCGCAAACCTGTCCAATCTCCCGAGCGCCTGTCGCACACAGGTGTGACTCCTGCAATGTTGGAACGTCGCCACAAAAATGTAGACGAACTTTTCCTTGTCTCTGACAAAGCAAGGCTTCGCGCGAGTCTGCACACCCGAGAGGAGCTCAATAAACTTCACCGTACTGTACTTCCTCATCCACCTTACAGTCCGGATCTCGCACCTTCCGACTTTCATCTGTGCGGCCCAATGAAGGATGCTGTGCGCGGAGAAGCAGTACGTAGATGGGAAGGTTACTGATGCAGCAAGACGTTGGTTCCTACGTCGAACAGTAGAATGGTACCATGCTGACACACAGACCCTCCAAGTAAGGTGGCGTAAAGCCGTCGGCACACGGTGCGCGCATCAGAACGTTGTGCGTTGAGCGTGCCGAGTTTCTGACGTCATAGCGTGGAATAGCACGCTCGGAAGTCTTTCCGAACGTGCAGAGCAATATCTGGCATGTCAGATATTCTGAGCGTGCGTCTGAGCGTTGACCAATGAGATGGCAGAACGCCACCTACGTCACAAGCACGCCGTTTCCCTTCAGTACAGAGTTGTGAGGCACCATATTGGCATTCATTTCAAGCCTCTACGTGTACATGCCGTTTCTGAGCACCAGCAAATTGAGAATCACTGGAAAACCGGTTGTTAACTGTGTGATTCGTTCCAATAAAATAATGACAAACATCATATTCGTGGCAAAAGAATTATTGTAACTTCCGTATTATGAGAGTAGGCTATTTGAAGGCAGCGACACACTGAAGATCCACCCAAAACTCATTGTTCTTGGTAAAATTTGTTATAATTAAATTTCAATTAGTAACATATCTACGATTAAGGTTTTCAGCAAACGGTAATATAATATGATTATAATAAAAATGCGTGATATTGGTTTAGCGTAATAAATAGCGTCACTGTTCTGTATAGAGTTGTTTAGTGGGGCGGTGATTCGAGTTTTGACACTCCTATTTTTTTCCTAACATTGGCGTTTTTATTAGGTTCTTATACTTTATTATTAGTTTGATATAAGTATATACTATAATATTTGATATTATGTACATATAAATTCACCTTTTTTGAGGGGTAACTTTGTTCGATTGGCGTAATCTACAGGACAGTTTGCGCTACTTGTATAAATATATTTTGCTCCTTTTTCTTTTACGCTTCGTTATTGACATGTTTCAAAGATTCAGCTACTGGGTACGAACAGTGATCAAGTAAGACTGACCTTGGGGCCTTACTAAAATGTGGGAATGATGAAATAATGTTTATCTTATGCGCAGAAGTATTCCAAATTTGTAACGCACTGTTTGTAATGGAACTTTAATAAACCTGTGTCCTTATTGATTGGACATGGTACTTTCCTTTTCGTGGACGATGGAGAAGATGTGCGTTTTAATAGAGCTAACGTGGGAATTTTATGCGCACCCGTTGTGTAAACTGTGTGATTTACAAACTAGAAACATCCCTCAACTGCCGCTGGAGTGCGTTACGATCGCACATACCACGTTGGGGTCCACGTACCGTATGCACGAGTCGCATCGTTCCTGAGCGTTCAGCAGCACGTTCAACTTGGCACGCTCAACGTTAACGCTCGACAGCACAGTCCGTGTGCCGACAGCTTAAGGCACTGTACGAAGAGTGGGGAACAATTTGGTTTATTGGAATTCTGAATAAAACGAACCGGCATCCAGAAAAAAATGTTGTTTCACTTATTGAATTCCCATCTAAAACTCGCTAGGGGCTGTGAGTATAGTTGCAATATAAGGATTTCCATAAAGAAGGGAGCACTTTGAGCTGACTGGGAGCCGCTGGGATGCTGAGGGCCGTGGTGACTGCAGCCAGTGGCGCCTGCTGAGGTCGCTAGCTGTCTCGCCGTGCTCGTGCGTCACCACCAGCTGTTCCGCGAAACGCAGCCAAGAAATTGCCTGCGCGGGCGTTAACGGGTGAAAGCTGCGTGGGTGCTGCTGCGTCTCTCGGTCGTCACTACAACTGCTGTTGCTTACGTCCAAAGCTCAACTATAAAAATGTGTCCACGCAGCGTCTCAAATTTTTAATTTGGACAGGCATTAAACAGACCTCAGTTTGTTGTTTTTAAGCACCAGAACCGACGTTCTACCGATTTACTGTTACAAACAATCGTTGTATCTCTTGTTTGCACTGGGGATAAAAACTCATCCTTACTCTATACTAATAGTAGTAACTGTTGTTTCTAGTGGGTATAACGAAACATCCTTACTCTATACTATTTATTTATATACGGTGATTCCCACAATTTGGTTGTCAGTAGAAGAGGTGAAGCCAGTAGTAAATTTCAGCTGCAAGTGTGTTACTCCTTGATAGTATCACACCAAAAACATCTCGAAATTTTACTCTACCTCTTAGTGCTTTTCCTGTTCTTTAAAATGTCTTCAGCAGCAATCACTTCCACAGAGAAAAGTCGTTCAGGGATTACAACTTCTCCGTTATGTGTTTAGATTGCATTAAGTGACTCCGAAGACGTCAAACTAATTTGCAGCAAATATTTGTTCTATGCAGTTTTAGTATTCATCTTATCATCTTCTGTGTGGTTTCAATCAGAGATAGTCGAGAAAGAAAATTACTCCAAATACTACATCCAGGAATTACTGTCTACGTAGTATAGATTGTGAGCTTTCACTGAAAAATTTTCTCTTTACATTACACATTTTTGACCGTAATAAAGAATACATAAGATGAGTCACTAACTATTGCCACCAAGAATAACTCCGAAAGTATGGTAGGGGCTGAAAAGTTTGTGGGACAAAAGTTGCATGGGACCACGGGGGCCATAATATGACGTCGGTTTTTTGCTACTAAATGGGGTCGCTTCAGAGATATGAAGGTCAACTTTATTTTTTCGAATGGGATGCTACAGTTTGGTACTTATTTTCCGATAGCGGCTATCGAAACGAATCCAATGATATGTAGCAGTGAGGTCGTTGAAGGCCACCAAAGATTACAAATGTGGCATAAACGTCTATTTACAGAAGGTGTTCAAAGTGAGGACCATTGGTATCAATGCAATGCTGCAATCTTCTTATCATCGACTGAGTGATACTCCTTAAAGCATCGGCACTTGTGGAAGCACATTCCCACCTAGAATAGGTGGCAACAGTGACTCACCCTGTATATATATTTCCCTTCATTACATAGAAATGCACAAATCTTTATTTTTTACATTTTTAATGCGGTAAGTGTATGTGCTAAGACAGCTACCATGGGGAATTCTCAAATATTATTTATCTGCATACCTGAGAAATTCATTTTTTTCTGTGAATAATACGTTATATTTAGAAGAAAAAATAGGCAACAGTGTTGAAACTGAACCAGCGCAGGACTGAAATTTTTGTGTTTCACTCATATAATATGACACCATGTAAGGGAAACGCCTAACCCTTCGGTTAAGCAGTAGAATCCGACAAATATACTGTTTTCAGTAGGTGTCCCACACACAGTGGTGCAGGTAGCGGAAGCATAGACGTGAAGTGTCTGATCCGCTAAATATGACTGCTTTCTACGACAAGTCTGAAGTCTCAACATGCTTATCGAGACCTTGGAAAGTCACTATTCCAGTAACCAATGATACATATTTCTATCTTCTTTTTATCTTACTATCGCCTCTCCCAGAGTAATAAATACTGGGTGCCTTGAGAAACTCCGGAATGTGTCTATTACTGCCAGGGTTCTACAAATTCTCCTTTCCTTGCCCTTTCATTTTAGCTACTAGGCCGCGTCATTATGAAACACTAAAACAACTAAAAGGCAGTCGTTTCGACCGATTATCTAGCGGTCCCCTTCAGAGGGAGTTGCTTCCGCATTTTAATTGTTTTAATGTCTCATAACGACGCAACCAAAAACCCAGAACGAGTTAATTCAAATCCTCAATACTTATAAGATCTACTCGTCTAATATTCGACATTCTTCTGCAGCATTTCAAAGGTTTCTATTCTCTTCTTGTGTAAACTGCAAACAATTATACTCAAGAAAGGCTTCCTAACACTAAAACTTAGTTCGATGTTAGCAAATTTATATTTTTCGGAAATGCTTTTTTTTGCTGCTACCGGTCTGCATTTTATTTCCACTCTTCGTCTGTCATCGTCAGTTATTTTTCTGGCCCAATAGCAAAACCCATCGACTATTTTTAATGTCTCATTTCTTAATCTAATTCTATGAGCATCACCTGATTCAGTTCGACTACTTTCCGTTAGCCTTTCTTTACTGTAGTTAAATAACCTCTTTTTAAGACACAGTCCATTCGGTTCAACTGCTCTTGTAAGCCCTTTATCATCTGTCACAGAACTGCTCTGTCATCGGAAAATCTCAAGTTTTTATTTCTAATCCCTGAACTTTAATTCTCTTTCGTAATTTCTCCTTAGTTTCCTTCACTGCTCCATGCACAGACTGAAACACATAGACAGTAGGCTACGTCCCTGTCTCAGTCGCTTTCCAATTACTGCTTCCCTTTCATGCACTTACGCTCTTATAACTGCTGTATGGTTTCTCTGCAAGTTGTAGATAGTTTGTGACTCCCCGTTTTCTTTTGGAATGTTAAAGACTGGATTCTGACCGGCATTAACAAAAGATTCCTCTAAATGTCCAAATACTATAAACGTACGATTGCCTGTCTTTAAATTATCTTTTGTGATACTTTATAGGTGACTGAAAGTGGAGTCAAATTATTCTAAAATCGATCACAGTGTAATTTGAACATCGCAATAAATTATTCACCTGAAAGGAAAGTATGTTTGGTGTAATTCTAATAATGGATCGATGTATACGAAGAAAACGTTTTCAATTCACTACTGGTATGAAATAGCGAATTAGGATCTAAGACTATATTATTGATTACGTGCATCTACAGCACAACATTGTATTGACCTAAACCAAGACTGTGAAAAAATCAGAAAATGAGACGTGGCTCTATAGAAGGACATTAAAGGAAAAGACTGTGTCAAATTATTGGGTATTGCAGAGAATGAGTGCGGAGAGATGCCTAAGGAATACGAAAAGGAGCAGTGACAACTTCGTTATGGCATTCTCAGTTACTCAAACTGGCACTGGAAGGTGCAACACAAGTGAAAATTCAAGGGTAAATAATAACTGTGATATACAAAAGAAATTATGAAGGAAGTTAGTGGAAGAAGAAAGAAACGTAGAAACAAGAAGCAAGATACGAAATAAAAAGCTTAGCCCACTATAGCAAAACGTTAGGATAAGATAAAACCAAATTCGCACAATAGATCGTTATGGGTCGAACCGAAAGCAGTAATTTTCTGCACAGTGTTGGCCATCTACGTGTAATGTAGCCTTACTGAAGAATTTGTAGTAGTAAAATGATTTATATTTTTCAGTGTTAATTATTTCAAATGGTTCAAATGGCTCTGAGCACTATGGGACTCAACTGCTGAGGTCATTAGTCCCCTAGAACTTAGAACTAGTTAAACCTAACTAACCTAAGGACATCACAAACATCCATGCCCGAGGCAGGATTCGAACCTGCGACCGTAGCGGTCTTGCGGTTCCAGACTGCAGCGCCTTTAACCGCACGGCCACTTCGGCCGGCTGTTAATTATTTCTTAGCTCTTCAATTTTATGGGTGAATAAATGAATATTTCCACCTAATGAGACAGCGAACACCACAACCGTTTCGATCCCTAGGTACAGTACTATGTAGATATCGAATTTTCTTCTGGTAGTAGTTCATATTAGTCAACTGCTCTAATTAAGATGGGTGACGACCGCTGCAGCATCCTGTCCATAAACAAAACTTCCTTCATTTTTGGCGGAAGGATAACTTACATGTGGACATTTTAGCGAGTACTTTTCAGCAGAGTCCAGCAGTTGAAGAAAAAACTTGCTTTCTTCTTCTTTGCCTACATATTTAAGCTGTTGACCACTGTGCCCCACTCTCATCTATAAATAATTTTTTAATAGAGTGCTTGCAACTTGGTTTCGCGAAGTATCAGCCGAAAGCCGCTTTGCCTGACGCCATCTTGTGGCTATTATGGTAGCAGAGACTCAATCAAAAGCCATGCACCTATTAAAGATATGCAACACGCTCCAAAACTGTTGAGTCACCAATCGGCGCGGCGCTTACTGCAATGAAGCCTACAGCCACTTCATCGAGCAACCGCCAGTCGTCACTACATCAAGTAATCACCCAGGCATAGGGTCACGTGCTACTTCTCTCATTTAATGCCGCTGCTTGTTTGCAAAGTGTCAAGATGCCAGGGTCTTTAGGAGCCCCATATTCTTTGCTTTTCATTGCCTATTTCTTTTATTCTGACCACCACTTGACAGACCAGTCTCGTGTTTCGTGAAAATATGTTTTAGAATCATGACCTTTATACGAAGATGTCGTATATTACACATATTAAATTGTTTGGAGTTTTTACTGAAATTCCTTAATATAAAATGGCGTCGCTTGTCTCTGGTCAGGCAGCTTTTAATTAGGGATCAGTCTGACTACTCGCAGAGCTGCCTTGATAAAAATAAATTTGCACCATAGCCGGCAGTCCTAACAAGTTGAACAACTATTGACTTGGAAACAATAATCGTCAGAGAAACGTTTCTAAGACTATTATTAATATCTTTATCGGTGTGCCACAGTTGAGGATAACGAGCGAGTATTATTCACTTCATCTGACCTGTAAATCCTTTGTTTACAACAGTAGTATTTGCTGGATGACTTCTTTCACTTAATTCTGAAAATGCAGTGAAATTTACAGCGATTGTATGCTAGCATGAACAGCTAAAACTGAATAGAAATAATTTTAAAATACGACGGTACGTCTGTTCTGACAACGTCATTTATCTGCAAAACTCTATATTTGTGTACAATCCGTGTTTGATGGCTAACTAATCTAAAGACTAGACAATCACGAGTCGCTGAAGAAGTACTATCGTGTAACAGTCGGTCACAGTGATCACATTCGTGAGGGTCGTAAGAGAGGTACTGTTTGACAAAAGGCTAAACACTGATTGAAACAATATCATTTATGTGAAGACGTGCAGTGTTTACAGACGACGGATTTGCACCAACAACGATTAAAAGTAAACCGCGGTGAAGTCAGCATTATACCCTGTCCAACGCAAAATTCTGGTACACCGAACTCGATCAAAGTTACTGGGCATTGACCGCGTTTGAATTTTACCGTGGCTCACCCCGGTGTCCTCGAGATGACCAGGGTATTGTAAGCCTATGGTATTAAGATGGCGGTGAGTTCCGTGGTACTGAGACAACCTCAAAACATTGCATACTGTACCCTATGTGTTATATGAACCCAGAAAATTTATTGGCTGGCTCTGAGCACTATGGGACTTAACATCTATGGTCATCAGTCCCCTAGAACTTAGAACTACTTAAACCTAACTAATCTAAGGACAGCACACAACATCCAGCCATCACGAGGCAGAGAAAATCCCTGACCCCGCCGGGAATCGAACGCGGGCGTGGGAAGCGAGAACGCTACCGCACGACCACGAGATGCGGGCGGAAAATTTATTAATTTATGAATCAAACCTCCCAGGAGTAGAACTGAATTGTGCCTCGAAATATGGCCACATTGCTTCTTTGTCTCTAACAAGAGACCCACACAACAGGATTTTTGTAATTTTTTATTTTTATGGAACGTGAAGTACCAAACTAAAATATAGCTCCCAAAGCACTTTGCTGCAACTCTCAAATTTTTCGACAAAATCGAAGCGTGAAATACGAAAATATAGGAACTAATTTAATTAATAGATTCTTAAACTACAGAATCTTGATTAACAACCGTTTATAGAATATCTGTAATTAAGAATTTTTGTTTGCAATGAATATTGGGTATTTGTTTGCAGTATATAGTTGAAATAAGAAGACGTGCATTTTTCATTAAAATTATAAGTACATGTGTTAGTATATATTTGATGATATTCTTATTTAAATGACGCAGGTGTTCGAGCTGAACGGAAAAATAATGGCCGAAACGAGACACTGCACATTTATTCTTTTATACTGCATCCGTCAGTTAAATATTTTCAAGGATCGACGCATTCGCACCGACCAATTCGAGAAGCATACCCATGTCATACTTCGAAAAAAAGATGTTGTTCTTTTGTTTTCCATTATGCCAAACATAAATGAACGGATTAGTAGCGAGGTACTCTGCTTGTTGACGAAAGTGAGAGCATGTGACGATAACGTCGCTTATCAGCGACTGTCTAGAAAACTTATTTATATAGGCGTCCTGTGAAAATTTGTATCTCTGTTAACATCTTTGCATCTCTAGAGTGCCTTCCATTGCAGTAGTCGCAGTTAACCGCAGTCAAATGCGCGGTTGGCTGACGGTTTCCTGACCGGCGATTAACGTTAGTGCACCACGGAGACATTTTAAACGTGGTTTATTATTAACTGTGATCACGGGACATTCGTTACCTTGATTTTTGCCTGCGGTTGGTGCACTCTGCCAATATCTGGTGAGGGCACTTTAAAATGAATGTTAATCATTACTATGGCAGGCCAAGTAACTTCTGTTGACTGCTGCACTACATTTTAAAGTGACATAAGCATGACACTATTTTCAGCATGGTTACCAAGCCTCTGTAGGCAATTGTTGGAACGACCTGCCAACTGTTCAGTTCCTCGGCAACAGAAATGTGCTCTGATATACTTAAATTTTCCTCGCGACATTTGGGCCTCATCTTTATTTACCATAATGGTGGAAACTGAAGATGTGAATTGAAGTTTGTGTTAGGGAGCGCACTGGACTAAGGTGATCCGTGCAACTCCACTATGTGATCAAAAGTATCCGGACACCTGGCTGAAAATGACTTAAAAGTTCGTGGCGCCCTCCATCAGTAATGCTGGAATTTCATATGGTGTTGGCCCACCCTTAGCCTTGATGACAGCTTTCACTCTCGCAGGCATACGTTCAATCAGGTGCTGGAAGGTTTCTTGGGGAATAGCAGCACAGTCTTCACGGAGTGCTACACTGAGCAGAGGTATCGATGTCGGTCGGTGAGCTCTGGCACGAAGTTGGCGTCCCAAAACATCCCAAAGGTGTTCTATAGGAGTCAGGTCAGGACTCTGTGCAGGCTAGTCCATTACAGGGATGTTATTGTCATGTAACCACTCCGCCATAGACCTTGCATTATGAACAGCTCGATCGTATTGAAATATGCAATCGCCATCCCCAAATTTCTCTTCAGCAGTGAAAAGCAAGAACGTGCTTAAACTTAAATGTATGCCTGTACTGTGACAGAACCATTCAAAACAACAAGGGGTGCAGGCCTACTCCATGAAAATCGCAACCATACCATAACACCACCGCCTCCGAATTTTACTGTTCGCACTACACACGCTGGTAGATGACGTTCACCGGGCGTTCACCATACCCACACCCTGCCATCGGATCGCCACATTGTGTACCATGATTCGGCACTCCACATAAAGTTTTTTCAATCGTGCAATGTTTACGCTTCTTACCCCAAGCGAAGCGTCGATGGCATTTACCGGCGTGATGTGTGGCTTATGAGCAGCCGCTCGACCATGAAATCTAAGTTTTCTCACCTCTCGCCCAACTGTTATAGTACTTGCAGTGGATCATGATGCCGTTTGGAATACACAGTATCAGGGGTGGGCATGAAACGATAATTGGATCCTTGTATCGCCCACCAGAAACGGCCGTTGTGGCCGAGCGGTTCTAGGCGCCTCAGTTAGGAACCGCGCTGCTGCTACGGTCGCAGGTTCGAATCCTGCCTCGGGCATGAATGTGTGTGATGTCCTTAGGTTAGTTAGGTTTATTTTCTTTGGTTTAAGTTTATAAGGTTTAAGTTCTAAGGGACTGATGACCTCAGATGTTAAGTCCCATAGTGCTTAGAGCCATTTCAACCATTTTTTCGTCCACCAGACTCATCTCCTCATGTAACCGAAAAATTTAGAGAAAACCTGTGTTCATTTGTACGTAAGTTCCCCAGTCGTACTGTCATCATCAGTGGGGACTTTAATCATCCAGCAATTAATTGGAAAAATTAGTTTTGTTAGTGGCGGGCGTGATAAGACATCCAGTGAAACTTTACTAAATGCCTTCTCCGAAAACTAGCTAGGACAGATAGGAGCCCCGCTCATGACCCAAACCTGTTGGATCTAATGGCAACAAACAGACCCGACCCCTTTGAGGATGTCCACATCGAAACTGATATCAGTCACCATGACGTAGTTGTCAAGACCGTTTACCAAAGTACAAAGGACAGCTAAAACAAGCAGAGAGATATGTATGCTCAGTAAACTAGATAAAAATTCATTAGTGTCATATCTCAACGAGTAACTTGCAACTACTAACACAGGGCAGCAGCACGTAGAGGAACTCCGCATTGGATAGGTATCTACCCGGTAGAATAGTTCATAATGAGAGGGAACCTCCATGGCTCACAGTGAGTGTAAAGAAACTTCTAAAGAAACAGAGATCATTGCATAATGGTGTGAAAAGAAGCATAGGGCTATAGATAGAGAGATGCTGAATGACACGGGTTTGGATGTCAACAGAGCGATACCTGATGCCTTTAATGGTTACCGTAACAGAATCTTGTCAGGTGATCTTTCAACAGTGCCCAAAGAATTTCTGGTCATATGTAAAGGCTGTTTGTGGGACCAAAGTTAGTGTCCAGTCCCTAGAGAATGAAACAGGAAATGAAACTGAAGCTAGCAAAGCAAAAGCTAAAATGCTTAACTCCGTTTTCAAATGTTCCTTTACGAAGGAAAACCCAAGAGAACTGCCCCAATTTAATCCTAGTACCACTGAAAAAAATGAACGGTGTAAGTATTTGTGTCAGTGGTGTTGAGAAACAGGTGAAAGCGTTAAAATTAAACAAAGCTCCTGGCTCCGTTGGAATCCCTGTCAGATTCGATACTGAATTTGCGGCTGAGTTAGCCCCTCTTTCAACTATAATCTATCGTAGACACCTCGAACAATGAACCGTGCCGAGTTCTTGGAAAAAGGCACACGTCACACCTGTCTACAAGAAGGGTACTAGAAGGTATCCAGAGAACTACCGTCCAATATCCTTGAAATACACTACTGGCCATTAAAATTGCTACATCAAGAAGAAATGCAGATGATAAATGGGTATTTATTGGGAAAATACATTATACTAGAACTGGCATGTGATCATATTTTCACGCAATTTGGGTGCATAGATCCTGACAAATCAGTACCCAGAACAACCACCTCTGGCCGTAATAACGGCCTTGATACGCCTGGGGATTGAGTCAAACAGAGCTTGGATGGCGTGTACTGGTACAGATGCCCATGCAGCTTCAACACGATACCACAGTTCATCAAGAGTAGTTAATGGCTTATTGTGACGAGCCAGTTGCTCGGCCAACATTGACCAGACGTTTTCAATTGGTGAGAGATCTGGAGAATGTGCTGGCCAGGGCAGCCGCTGAACATTTTCTATATCCAGAAAGGCCCGTACAGGATCTGCAACATGCGGTCGTGCGTTATCCTGCTGAAATGTAGGGTTTCGCAGGAATCGAATGAAGGGTAGAGCCACGGGTCGGAACACTTCTGAAATGTAACGTCCACTGTTCAATGTGCCGTCAATGCGAACAAGAGGTGACGGAGACGTGTAACCAATGGCACCCCATACCATCACGCCATGTGATACGCCAATATGGCGACGACGAATACACGCTTCCCATGTGCGTTCACCGCGATGTCGCCAAACACGGATGCGACCATCATGATGCTGTAAACAGAACCTGGATTCATCCGAAAAAATGACGTTTTGCCATTCGTGCACCCAGGTTCGTCATTGAGTACACCATCGCAGGCGCTCCTGTCTGTGATGCAGCGTCAAGGGTAACCGCAGCCATGGTCTTTGCTGCTGCAAACGTCGTCGAACTGTTCGTGCAGATGGTTGTTGTCTTGGAAACGTCCCCATATGTTGACTCAGGGATCGAGACGTGGCTGCACGATCCGTTACAGTCATGCGGATAAGATGCCTGTCATCTCGACTGCTAGTGATACGAGGCCGTTGGGATCCAGCACGGCGTTCCGTATTACCCTCCTGAAGCCACCGATTCCATATTCTGCTAACAGTCATTGGATCTCGACCAATGCCAGCAGCAATGTCGCGATACGATAAACCGCAATCGCGATAGACTACAGTCAGACCTTTATCAAAGTCGGAAACGTGATGGTACGCATTTCTCCTCCTTACACGAGGCATCACAACAACGTTTCACCACGCAACGCCGGTCAAGTGCTGTTTGTGTATGAGAAATCGGTTGGAAACTTTCCTCATGTCAGCACGTTGTAGGTGTCGCCACCGGCACCAACCTTGTGTGAATGCTCTGAAAAGCTAATCATTTGCATATCACAGCATCTTCTTCCTGTAGGTTAAATTTCGCGTCTGTAGCACGTCATCTTCGTGGTGTAGCAATTTTAATGGCCAGTAGAGTAGGTTTGTTGTAGAATCTTAGAACATACTCTGAACTTAAAAACAATCAACGTTGAAATGAATGACCACCTCAATGACAACCAGCATGGATTTCGAAAACATCGATCATGTGAAACCCAACTCACACTTTTCTCACATGACATTTTGCAAGCTTTGGATCAAGACAATGAGGTAGATGCACTAAATGGTTCAAATGGCTCTGAGGACTATGGGACTTAACGTCTCAGGTCATCAGTCCCCTAAGAACTACTTAAACCTAACCAACCTAAGGATATCACACACATCCATGCCCGAGGCAGGATTCGAACCTGCGACCGTAGCGTTCGCGCGGTTCCAGACTGAAGCGCCTTGAACCGCTCGGCCACCAGCGGCCGGCTAGATGCAGTATGTCTTGATTTCCGAAAAGCATTTGATTCAGCTTCACAACTAGGCTTATTGTCAAAGGTATGATCATATGGGGTATCAAGTGAAATTTATGACTGTATTGAGGACTTTTTGGTAGGGAGGGCGCAGCATGTTATCTTGTATGGAGAGTCATCGTAAGATGTAGAAGTAACTTCAGATGTGCACCAGAGAAGTATGTTGAGGCCCTTTCTGTTCATGTTGCATATGAATGACCTTCCAGACAACATTAATAATAAGATCGGAGTTTTGCAGATGTAGTCATTTGTAATGAAGTACTATCTGAAAAAAATTGCACAAATATTCACTCAGATCTTCATAAGATTTCAAAGTGGCGCAGATGTTCGTAACTTGTTCTAAATTTTCAGAAATGTATAATTTTGCCCTTCACAAAACTAAAATATCAATTGGTCCTATTCGAATGGGCCACTCCTATTAATACCTGATTGTAACACTTTGAAGGGATATGAAATCGAATGATCACATAGGTTCAGTCGTGGGTAAAGCGGGTTGTACACTTCGGTTTATTGGTATAATACTGGGGAAGTACAAACATTTTACAAAGGAGGTTGCTTAAAAATCACTCGTTCGACCAGTTCAAGAATATTGCTAAAGTGTGTGGGACCCGTACCAGATAGGACTAAAAGTGGACACTGGAAGTACGTAGAGAAAGGCAGCACGAATTGTCACAGGTTCTGTTTAATCTGTGGGAGTGTGTCATAGAGATGCTGAGAGAACTGAAATGGAAGACTCTTGAAGATGGACGTAAACTGTCCTGAGAAAGTCTATTAACAAAATTTCAAGAAAAGGCTTTAAATGATGACTCTGGGAATATACAACAGCCCCCTACGTATCGCTCACATAGCGACTGTGAGGATAACATTAGAATAATTACTGCACGCACGGAGGCATCAAAGAATCATTCTTGCTGCGCCCCATACGTGAAATTGAACAGGAAGTAACACTAGTAACTGGTACAATGAGGCGTACCCTCTGCCATGCACCTCACGGTGGTGTGCAGAGTACAGATGTAGATGTGATGTATCTTCTCCAAATGTTGCCCTTCTTAAGTGTGTATGCTGTTCCATTTTATTGTGCTTTAAACACTTCATGAAAAATTCAGATTTAAAGAACAACAAAACAGGCAACTCCTATTTTGTGAAATATGACTCCAAGTACTGGGAGTAACATAACTATACATTGTTTCAAACAAATGATTTACTTGCTGAAAAATAATACCTGACTTGACTGGAGAACTTGCTGAACATGTAGTGTTTATTTGCCAGGCTGTGCTTGTTATCTTTACATTCATTAATCTTCAGATATCTGTTGTATACAAGTGCACAGTTTTACAGATAAATAATCTTCACGGGTGCTAGGAAAGACACATCTAAGAATTTTGAACTTTTTTGTTAGACTTTAGCAGATCGAACTGGGGTAGTTCCCTTGTAAGTTGTGAGGGTAACTACGTGGACTTTCGTATGACTCATTTTGTTCCAGTTGTAGCGGGAGCATCGTCAGCCAGTGGACAAAGAACGCGGATGCCGGCGACCCCAAGACAAACAGATCGCCTTTCGACGCGTGGCGACCGGTCTGTGGCTTCCGGAGGACGTCCGTCCTGTCGGCCCGTGACGCGTAACTCACACGCCAGCGGAATTCTCACACCGGCCTGTGCATCCCCGAATACGCCAGTGCTTGTCACAATTCTTCCTAAACACGAAAATCATCGTCCTCGATGTCTCGCTGCTTGCGCTTTCAGTAAGCTGTTGTAGTCAGAGTTAAAAGAATATCTAGTTTTATCCACTTACTGCGTTTGTTGTTATATTTCTGTGATTCTTTGTGAATTCTGCTTACCTTATTGCTCATGAAGATACATGCTTTGTGAGTTCGGTGTTTCGCAGTGAAATGTTGCGTTGTTTTGCTTCACAGCCTCACTTAGAAAACTATAAATTCATTGCAAAAAATTACCGCATTGACCCGAAAATAAGCCGCAATTTTTATCCAGATTTCACCCTCGAAAAACTAGGTGCTGCTTATATTCCGGCACCTTGTTTTTCATTTTACATAACCGAGCGAGGTGGCGCAATGGTTAGAGCACTGGACTCGCATTCTGGAGGACGACGGTTCAAACCCGCATCCGGCTATCCTGACTTAGGTTTTCTGTGATTTTCCTAAATCGCTTCAGCAAAATGCCGGGAAGGTTCTTTTGAAAGGCCACGGCCCATTTACTTCCACCATCCTCTCCTAATCCGAGCTTGTGTCTCTAATGACCTCGTTGTCGACGGGACGTTAAACACTAATATTCTCATCTCCTTTTTACATACCCTTGCTGCTTCTTTATTTTTTTTTATTTTTTTAAGCATTTGATACAGTACAACTAGCGTCTGTAATCGAAACTCGCGGCAAGGCCTTTTATGACGTAACATGGCAAACTTTTACCGGTATTTTATTGACGTTAACATTGTGTAGTTCTAATAAAGTTGTTTCGTTACTTACAATTCAGTTTCATTTGCATAATATTTAGAAAGCCTGATTTGTGCCGATATTAACGACCATTCCGAGCGAAAGCATCATCAAACCAAGAAGTTCGGCGCAGTTACGAGGGAAGCTTCAAACTTACAGTTGTGAGTTATGCCAGAATCATAACGAACTGAGAGGCCGGAAAAAAGTATGGACAAGACGAATCTAGCGTGCAACGTTGGGTTGCATCAGAATAATAGTGGAAGAACACAATTTCAGCCAAAAATCATTAAGGCGACCGAAACGTGGCAAGTACTCGGAACTTCAAAGTTAAGTTTCTTTCCTGTGTGAAAGACAAGAGGAAAGATAGAATGCTGGTCTCACAAGTAATATTACAACTAAAGGCCCTGGAAATCGCAAAAATGGTTCAAATGGCTCTGAGCACTATGGGACTCAACTGCTGTGGTCATCAGTCCCCTAGAACTTAGAACTACTTAAACCTAACTAACCTAAGAACATCACATACATCCATGCCCGAGGCAGGATTCGAACCTGCGACCGTAGCAGTCGTACGGTTCCGGACTGCGCGCCTAGAACCGCGAGACCACCGCGGCCGGCGGAAATCGCAAGGGTCTCAAACGTGCCACAAGGAGAATCCCGTACGAGTTAGTGTCGTCGGTTTATGCGAATAAACGGCGTTGCTCTCCGACAATGTAGTACACTAACGCAGAGAATGTCAGCAGAAATCTGGGAGAAACTGCCTACCTTCCAGCAACACGTGATCTAGTTGCGAAAGTGTCATAACGTTTTCATGATACTGGGAATGCCGACAAAATACCAGTATATTTTGACGTGATGGGCAATACGACAGTACGCGAGAAAGGGGCAAAAAGTATCTCCTTAAGAGGAATGGGGAATGGGAAAAAGAATAACTTTCGTGATGGCTGTTACAGCCGACGAGGATACGTTACTCCTTTATCAGGAACACTATGCCCAAAAATAACTTTCGTAAGGACTCAGTGTTTCGCTTGCAAGAAAAGAACTGATGGTTGTCTGGTCGTGTGCTGTTTGGAATCACAGACCTGGGGCACTGCCTGCTAAGAGAGCCATGCTAGTTTTGGAGGCTTTTGAGGGAAATTTAACTGCTGAAGTTAAACATAAACTTGCTGCTCAAAAGAGGCCTTGTCGTAATACCCGGAGGAATGACTTAGAAACTACAGGTGCCAGATATGTCCATAAACCGGTCAAGGACAGCCTCCAAAAAATGTATTCAGATTTTATCCTTGGAGAAGACCATGCCCACACACCTTCTGTTGAGATTAAGAAGCCATCAGTCAATCTTCTGTGAGAATGGATTCTTGCTTCCTCGTCCTCCATATAATCAGAGAACGTCACCAAGGTATTCCAGAAATGCTGCATACGGAATGTGCTGGGTGTCAGAGAGGATGAAGTACTGTGGGAAGAGAATGAAGAAAATGATGGGAGAGGGAGTGAGGAATTGAATACCAGTAGTGATAGTGATAAGAGTGAATAAGGCAAAATACGGTACAGATATACTTCATGCCAATGTGTTGTATCACACGCCAGAACAAATGTTTACCGTTCATACCTGCATCTTCCTTCTGAAGAAAAACTAATATGTATGCAGATATCTTACTGCTGACTGTCGGTAGTACGGCTGTACAGTCGATAGTCACTTGTTTCTTATACAAGCTACTTTCTTCTCCAAGGCGTTTTCATTCCGTGGAGGACTTACAGTCGACGAAACGCGAAGGAAGAGTCTCCACTCTCAACGCACGACCTGAATTTGCAAAATAGCGAGAGACGTCCTTCTCTTCGAGGAGCGTTAGAGATCTAACTGAATAATGGTGAATTTAAAGGTGTTCCCTAATCTGCTATACTACAATGATACTGTGCAACTGCTATAAAACCGTCTAACAGGTTACGACAATTAGCTGAACCAGAATTTGAGACAAGAAACTTTCCTTTCGTGGGGAAAATACCGCGAAAACAATCGAGGTTTGAGTTTTGGTCCGATCATAGTTTTAACCTGCGTGGTAAGTTTAGAAACAGCACACATTCCGTAGCGTGGTGATGCATGAAGATTCATTCTGTGTCAATGATTTTTGTCTTTCCGCTGTTCTCACATATTATTCGTGTTGCTTGGTGCCACCTGTGGGGTTTCATTCCAACGTACCTCTCTTTCTTTGCGTCGCCCATTCTTTGCGTCGCCCATTCGTTCAGTTGCCTAAAAAGGCAGCGATCACCACCTTAGCGGGACCGCCGTTCGCTCCATAACGTCAATTTATTTTGAGGCTAGATTCACAAGCGCATATCTGAAGGAATATACGGTATATAATGCGTGAATTCTGAGTTGATTATTTTTCGTGATGACTTGCATTTTGACGTGTTTCCTAAGACGTAAATTCGTAGCTGAAAACAACTCGGCGTTCTCCATACCTCAGAACATTCCCGGCGAACTTGGAAACTCCGGCAAGCTATCGTAGTCAGCAATTTCGCTACCCGCGTTCTTCCCGACTCGTGTTTCGAAATTATACAACCGCGCACAGTTTCTTTATATGGACATCTATGAATCCTAAATGGCTTCGAAATCATATTTTCTGGCGAGTGGTGGGGTATTTTCTTTTTCAGTTTTTCTAGAAATACAGTCAAGCAGGCGTCACACGCTGGCACAATAGTTGACGAAATCGCAAGGCGGAATCGTCACGTCTATAGTGTCGAAATACCGCGCCACTGATACACTTGCCTGCGAACAGGTTTGAGAGAACCAAAAGAACTACCGCCTACATTTCAAGTATACAAGACTCCATAAGTTTCATAAAGTTACGAAAAAAGTAATACCTCGGTGAAACATAGAGTAACAGACAAGAAAGTTGAGTCTGTTGCTATCATAGTAGCACTGAAAAAATACGATAGGCGGTTAATAAGAATTGCAACTCGCTTGTTTTCTGAAAGCAAGTTGGTTTTTCCATCATGCCGTAGTTTTCGCCACTTTTTTTGTTTTTTCGCTACAAAATCTTATTTTCCAACATAATCTCCGTTCAATGCAACGGTCTTATGCCACCTTACTGAGATTGCGCGTATACCCGCATGGTGTCTCTACTGCTCGGCGTCGGAACCAGCGTTTTGCTGCAGCAATAACCATACCACCCCCCCCCCCACCCCCCACCCCCCCCCCCCCCTCGTCACGTCATACACATACTACTGCCCCTAGACTTGCATCCTTCATTGGGCCAAACAGATGGAAGTTGGAAGGTGCTAGATCCGGACTGTAGAGTGGATGGGGAAGAACAGTTCAATGGAATTTTTTGAGCTCCTCTCGCATGCACAGACTTGTGTGAGGCCTTGAATTGTCATGGAGGAGGAGAATTAGTTTGATTAGTTTGGATTTTTGTGGCGACCAAAACGCTGAAGTCGTTTCTTCATTTTCTTGAGGGTATTGTATTGTATTGTATGGTACTGGGTACCTAGAAACGCCAGAGGGGCTTCATCCACGCCGTAGCTCTCAGTCGTACGCAACCCAACAACAGGCTACAGCAGTCCACCCACCCCACCACCGCTCCCTACTGAAACCAGGGTTATTCTTCGGTTCGGCCCCCAGTGGACACCCCCGGGAACGTCTCACATCAGACGAGTGTAATCCCAATGTTTGCGTGGTGGAGTAATTATAATGTGCGCATACGTGGAGAAAGTGCTTGCGCAGTAATTGCTGACATAGTGTAACTGAGGTGGAATAAGGGGAACCAGCCCGTATGCGCCGAGGTAGATGGAAAACCGCCTTAAAAACCATCCACAGACTGGCCGGCACACCGGACCTCGATACTAATCCGCCGGGCGGATTCGTGCAGGGGACCCGCATGCCTTCCCGCCCGGAAAGCAGTGCGTTAGAACGCACGGCTAACCGGGTGGGCTTTCTTGGGGGGTAGCACGATACACTTCCGAGTTGTTCGTTACACCATGAGAGAGCACATCAAACAGAATAACCTTTTCAGAGACCCAGAAGACCGCCCCTATTACGTTACCAGCTGAAGGTGGCCCTTTGAACTTTTTCTCCAGAAGGTGGTGTGGCACCACTCCATGGATTGCCGACTTGTTTTCTGTTCGAAGTGATGATCCCATGTTTCACTGCCTGAAACGAAGTTCGACAAATAAATGTCAAGCACAGCCTCGTAACGCGCCAGCAATTTCTCTCAGATAGTCCTACGTTAATCTTTATAGTCTTCTGTTAGTTGGCGAGGAATCCAGCGGACAAACACCTTTGAGAACCCCAACTCTGGACGAGTGTGTCAGCGCTACCAACAGAGACGTTCAGTTGAGCAGCGAGGTGTTTGTTTGTGGTCCGTCTAACATCTCGAATGAGACGGTCCGTACGTTTCAACACTGCAGACTCACAGCTGTGTGCGGACGGCCGTCACGCGGGAGATGACAAAAGCCTCGTCCAACGGCTCATTCTGCTTTTGTTCACTGCCAGGTCTCCGTAGATGTACCGCAAGCACCTATGAATATCTGCAATGCTCCGAATTTCCGCAAAAAGAAATCATTGACAGTTCTGCTTGGAACGCATTTCCGTTACAATCGCCATTTTGAAGGCTAGGTAAAGTGCCGCTACTTTTCGGTACTTCATGAAACTACAGGTGTTAAGAAAAATAGTATCTGTATGTTCATACTTTTGACTGGAGATCTTGGGGACCAAGGCCGTTTAGTATTCTAACAAAGCCTACAGCCGTCCTTATGATTTTATTTATTTTGTAGCTACCGGTTTCGGCGCTTCAATGCGCCATATTCAGGCCGTAGTTGATGCTGAAGGGGTTGACACGATCCCTATATATACCGCATCAGTGGCCAATATTACTGATTAGGCAGACTATCTGTAAACTTTGGTGTCCTTACTTCAACCATGGCGAATGGCTGGAGTGCTGACACCATACTTTACAGATAGTCTGCGTAACCAGTTATGTTGGCCACTGATGCGATAAGTGTGTTTTGCCAAAATACATGGGAAGTCTATTGTCGCAGAACCACTGAATTATTCACTGTAATTGAATATACAGGGATCGTGTCAACCCCCGCCGCATCAACTACCGTTGGAAGATGGCACGTCAAAGCACCGAAACTGGTAGCTACAAAATAAATAAAATCATAAGGACGGCTGTAGGCGTTTCATTTTCTTACAAAAGGGAGAATATGCCCCACAACAAATTCTGCAGTTTTTCAGTCGAAACTGGTCTATAAAAAAGGATGTGTTGTATTACTCATTGAACGCCCCTTGAACGTTCACGTAGTTAAATTTAAGCGACTGTACAACTGACAATTCTGTAAATAACAGTGCACCAACAGACAGGTTGATTTTTCTAACTGTCGAGAAACTCCAGGAAAGCACCCCTGGGAGGACAAGGAACAAAAAAGGCCATGTGAAGATATGACCCGAAATGCGTTCCAATTGAGGTACACCGACTTGAATGTGGAGACAAAAGATATTTAAAAGTGTCTCCGGTACCAACGCCAGGTTGTGGTCTACGAGAATGGAGAAAGCCAGACGACCGAGTAGAACATTCTTCACAGCCGCTCCTATCCATACGACTTACAATGTGTGCAAGCCTTACTACCTACAGACTTGCCTTTACGTCGACTATTTTGTCGCTGGTTCGTCTTACAGGTCACTATAGTGTAGGGACTTCTGACATCCATCCTATACATAGATGAGGCTACCTTTGCGAGGGACTGTAGCGTCAAAATTCACAACACCCGTCTGTGGGCTACGGAGAATCCATATGGTATGATGGCAGCGAACTGTCAGCACCGGTTGAGCCTGAATGTGTGGGCTAAGATAACTGACGACCACCTCGGGAACCACAATCTTTCCACAACGTCTCACACACTTCCTGCGAGTGATCCTGCCTCCCCTGCTGGAAGATGTGTGCTAAGAGAGGTCGAATCTACACTATGGTGCTCCAGCTCTTTGCCCTCTTGAGAGGGGAGCTGGAACACCAGTACAGTCAGAATATTCCCGCTTGCCTGGAGTGATCTTATGTATGCTTTCGGTCATTGAAACCTATATTGTCAGAGACCACCACCTCCTTCAAGTAGATGATCTTTCTTGGAATTTATTTTCCGACTTTATGACCGTATGACATTTTTGCTCCTTATCCTCTCAGGAATCGATTGCTGCAGTTTGTTCCCATTAAGCAAAATTACCCTCTATACAAGCAGAGCATGACTGTATACATGACTTCCTACCTGTCTCTTTCCACGCCATTTAGATGGAAAACGTCTAAATGATGTATGTAACATTAACAAACTAACTTCTAAGTGTAAACCAGCGATGCAACCGTCAATTTTCTCTTTCACAAAGAACCCCTCGAGCACGAGGTCCCAAAAGGCCAATGATGTTTACCTCATCCCAATCCCCAAATGTTGTCTGCCAAGAAACCACAGTATTGGCTGCTAATGGCAACAGGGGCGGAACTGCATGTGTCCAGCGCTGAGCACAGCATGAGGCTACAGAGCGTATTTGAACTGCGTAGTCGATGAGTAGCTCACAACAGAGCTAAAGTGTTAGTGGTGTTGTTAGAAAGCAGAGCAATAGAAACAATAATCAAAGCCAACATTGCATTATATGTGCAATTACAGTTGCCTAAGTTGACATTTCTTCAGAAAATAACTCAAGGAATATTGCAGAGTGAGAAAGAAGCGGACGATGAAATATTAGCGTTTCTGCAAGATAAGTCAGTTGAATTTGTGGTGTACAGTGATGACAATACGTGCTTAACACGTGTAACACCCCAAGAAACCCGAAAACCCAAATAAGAATGTTATGATAATTTAAAGTAGGGAACAGTGTTATCGTGACAGGTACGACAACTTTGACAATAATATAACACCTTAAAGTTTTGATGAACATCAATTTCAATAATTACTGAGTATGCCATGATATAAAGGTAGACAGAAAGAATGGTTAATTTTAATTGGCTATCAAACATCTCAGTAATAACTGCAAATCAGTACGACGAAAGTTAAGTCCAAAGTAATATGTCGGTCAAAGATAACATTTATTGTGAAAGAGAGTTGTAAACGCGGCGAAAAGGAAATTCAATACGTCTACAATGCTCGATCATGGAAACGTTAGTCGCCTGCTAGCTTGCTTGCTATAAAGTCGTGAGAGAGCACCGTTTGTTATAGTATTACAAACGGAACGCTACGAGATTGTTTCTATTCAAAAAAATACTATTTCGTGATAGAGATGCACGGACTTTATTCTCAGTTATTCTGACTTGAGAACTTGAACTGAAGTGATATTCTGATAGTGTACGACGAGTTAATCAACTTTAATTATTGGAGATATATTTGTTGGACTCAACCTTCATCAAAGTTAACAGATACAACGAAGAATGGACATAGTATCGAAGACTGCAATACCTGATTAGTCTTGAGTAGGAAACATTAATACGACCACACGAAGCTAATACAAATACGCAGATTGTAAAAGTTGTCGTAATTGTCACGATCACCGAACTGAAAAGTATTGTAATTGATCTGATCCATCGGTGTGCGTGTGGTGTGACGATTATAAACTAACTGCTAAAAAGGAACAGCAAAAATTGTTCGTCAGTAATGGAAATCTCACGTGTTGGCTCCATTATTAATTGAACTCTGTGATAGTTGATGATCGAATTTAACTGTGAACATTTTAATTGAAAGTGTGACTTCACGAACATTCAGCATTGAAA
Organism: Schistocerca nitens; assembly: GCF_023898315.1. Lineage (NCBI taxonomy): Eukaryota > Metazoa > Arthropoda > Insecta > Orthoptera > Acrididae > Schistocerca > Schistocerca nitens. The sequence goes on from NC_064615.1 coordinate 935,445,222, forward strand.
GGAGTGTTTTACCGAAATATTACGACGCACGAAAGCGAGATAGCATTATAGATTATTTCTGGATTTGGGTCGTGCCGTAGTGAACAATTCTGCCTAGCAACGTAACAACTACTACTGATACTGAATCGCAAATGAATTGTTCCTCGCTTCAGTGGTGTGAAACGACGCCGGTGATGAATGATTCAGTCAATACTGCAATAACTAACTAACCGGGCACAGCAAATTATCATAAAACCATAACAGACAATTAAAATCAGCAGTTGGCATCGCTGAGAAGACTGTGCGGACTCGCAAACGGACTTCCATACATTACGCGAGGAACAATTTTCTTTAAAGATTTTCGGGTGCTGTTCCACGTTATCCGACGGGGACAACCATCACTGCGCGTCGCGTCTCCATTCCACCGAGCGAGCTGTGGCAGTAGCGGCTCAACGTCAACAGCGACAACGAAAGGGGAGAGGGGACGTCACACAAGTGAAAGCGATATCGAAACGGTGTCAAGCCATGTAGTTCATCATCCTTGTCAGACAGTGAGTCACAAATCCTGTCCAGTGAAACGTAGTAAAGTACAATCGTTGTCCAAGGAGCGGGTACTAAAAATAACTGCGTACGTGGAAAATCATCTACAGCACAGTAAAAAAGCAATTGAGAACAGATTTCGAATAATTCCGTAGCAATACGACCGTGTAGTGCATAAGAAAAACTAAACTTGCTACAGAAACTGGTGTTCGCGCGTTTAAAGGATGCTCGATACAAACAGTATTTGCGTGATAGTCACCTACTAGGTTGTGCACATCGGACTGCAAGCGACACAGATTACAATAATTTCAATCGATGTATTGGATGGTTGCATAACTTCAGTGCTATGGAATTGGAAGACGTAAGATAACGAAATTTTGAACAAAACGCCAACTTGACGATGCACATGAAACTGCGGAATCAGCCAGAAAAATTGTAGATGATATAAACAGACTTATTCCATCGTTCAGTAAAGCATTTATTTTCAACTCGGACCAATCGGGATGTGAGGAGGAAACGCATACAAAAGAAATCCTGTAAATTAGAGGTACCAACAGAGTTTTATCAGGATCAACGATCATGAAAGCCTTAACGCATTCGCGTACAATTACGCCGACTGTTAATCTGAATGATAAATTGACTGGAAAGTTATTTATTGTTCTGCAAGAAGTTGGAGTTGCTCTGCCCCCCTAAGATTCTTTCTCGTGTACGTGATCTTGCAAAGGCAGTAGGGAATATTTACGTCACAGCAAGCAAGTGTGGGAAAATGGGTGTAAGAGACCTACAGCTATGGTACGATCACTGCTTTTGGCCAATAACTGGTCAAAATAACTTGATTTTGCTTGATTCCTTGTCAGCGTATAAAAATCTTACTCCTTTAGAGCAAACTATCCCTCCTGAAAAGTGTGTGACATTACAGTTCATACCTCATGGTACCACTGGACAAATACGGCATCTGAATGATTGTTTTGCCCGTGCCTGTAAAACATATCGTCGCACTACGCCTTAAAGGATAGCGAGTTTCACGACAAGCTCCACAGCACATTGTTTCGCATTTAGTAGAATGCCGTCACATTCCATCTGTTCTCATCACTCCGTTACACCAGTATGATTCTTTAAGAAAGGATACCTAGATTAATGTCCTGCACGGTTCGTGGCTCCCAAGGAGTTCGCCTTCGATGTTGATGGTACGAATCTTTGTGACTACTGTGATTGTGGCACCCCATCTGTCGTTCGGTGTTCATGGTGCAAGTTAATGGTTTGTTCTGAACAGTTCTTGAATGTCGATGTCCATTTCGTAAAGTGTAATGTATACATCTCACAGAAGGTTACTCGCTGCACATCCCGACAATCCTTTTCTATCGCCCTCCTAGTGCACTTGGTGATTTATTAGCAGCTAATGTTTACTGACGTAATTGTTAACACAACACTTTCAAATGAGCCTTACTAATGACTGAACTTGCGAGCTCGCACTCAAGGGGTTCCTTGTCAGTACGACACGAACTATACTGAACCGTTGAGACAAGGAAGCCAGTGAGTAGTGTGACAGCAACAGAAGAAAACTGAAATACTCAACTCTTTACGTTTACCATGCGAACTGCGGTGAGAGGCCATTAGAGTGTTAGAGAGAGGACGTACTCAGACTGAGACTTAACATGTTGTTAAAAGTCGTTCTGTTGTTCGTAACGGCAGTAACGGTTCCTAACCACAGTTAGCCATCCTTCATAACGCTGACACAGCCTATGTTTATGATCTGCGCTAATGACCGCTATCTGCAGTGGTGCACCAACACTAATGTAACACTACGGTACTGCGTACGATACTTATTAAAGCCTGTACTATGGTAAGTTGACGAGCTTCACCTTATAAGAAAGGATTTTGGTATATATGTTGACCGCGTGTACCTGAATGGAGGCAAAATCAGACTTTCACCCACTCAGTAACAACATTGATACGTCAAGCAAGTCTGAAGTGCAACTACACGTTAGGACGGACAAGAAACAACACAGCAGATGCTACCAAATTGTTAATAATACGGTCGCCAGCCTACTTAGGCATTAACTTTCTTCCCAGTACAAGTTGATGTACGTTCATACAAAACAACACGTAATGACACTGCATAATATGGTAAATTTTATAACCAGAAAATCTACTGAACTAATAATTTCCCTTTCTGTATTAATATTAACAAGCCATAAATACACAACAATACACTATAATGTTTACTACAAACTTCGTACTGTCTATTGATCTGATTAAAATCGGGCATAGGTTACCCTAGAAATAGCACTTTCGAAACAAACATACAACGTCAATTTTGAAAAAGGTAAAACACTAATAAATTTTGGTTTTATATTGACTTTAACTTTGGTGGTCAAATCAGTTCAGTACACTTCAGAATTTAAATGAATAGAAAAGGGGGGGGGGGGACCCTGAAACTGTTATGATCACTGTACTGAAATTTTTGATTATCGAAATCGTTAAGCACTCAAGATTTCCAAGATATGAGTTATTTCTCTTTTTAGCTTATTTCCTGCTCATTTAACTACCATTATTTTTGTCTCAAATTAATTAAGCTTCATTACTAAACCAATTTCAAAATTATCTTTCAACTTTGTCAGACCTATATTAATTACCTATATACTCATTAACAACAAAGTTCTTTAAACATCATTCTAACATAGATAGGTCTGCAGGTAATTATTATTAACATAAACCTTAAATCTTCATTTCGGGACACTCGAATGGCACAACATGTGGAAAGGACCCTGTCTAGGTTAGTGATGAGGATAATTAAATGATAGGACAGTTCTGGTAAAAGTTAAGTTGTTATTGAACAGTCAGAAACAAAAGTAACACTGGTCCACACGAATACAGTACTAAAAGTTTCAACCTGTTCGTATCGATGCGGCGGTAGGCGGGCGGCGCGGCACTTTACTTCTTCATAGCGTCGCAATATTTTTCCATTTAGTGCCTATGGAATATTGCCATGCTGTATAGTCGTCGGAAACGGCACGTCCGAGGCTCAATGAAACTACGCCTTCCAGGAGAGCCTCCTCGATCCAGAACTTGTTACTCAGACCGATGCCCAACTCCGACTACTACTGCTGAGCCCGTTATGCCGTGCCGCGCCTGTGTGCATTTTCCCGCGCTCGCCTACCATCCACCTTTTACCGCTCCCCTACAGACAGGGTATTCACCAAAGGTTTTCCATTCCACATATCCTAATACATTGCCTACGTATGGACCAGGCGCACAAGTACAACTTTAACATCTTACAACAGTTTCAACATTTCTTACATTTCAATTTAGTTATAATGTAGCTTGCAATTTGATATAAACATTAATATTCATATCGAAAATGGTTTGCAGTTTCTTTAACATAATGACATGAAAAGAAAAAAGACATGACATCAGAACATCGCTTACATTAATTTATCGATAATCAGAAGAAAAAATTATTATATGTACAATAGTATAGCGTGGGTGTTGTTACACTAATAGTGGAGCGACACGATCCCAACTATGAACTGGAACTACTTCACTCACCAGTATATGATATTGCGCAGTACTCTTCGTGAACGTGTTACGTATACTAGGAGACAAGTTATGTGTAAATCGGTCATAATTTGCCTCAGAGGAGAACGTTTGTAGTTCTCCTTGGATAGTTAATGTACTTTTGACTGTTGGACACTGGAGGACTTTTCACTTCCCGGACGATTATTATCACACGTCAGAGGACGATTTTCGGGAGAAGCAGTGACAGTGTGTGGGTTGGTATCCTGCAGACATCCATGTCTTTCTCCCCTGCATCTGTAACTGCACGGCCTCTAGAGATAACATTCTTGATGGCTGTGAACATTCGTATGTCAGTGAAACAGATGATGATTTCGTCCCACAAGGCGATGCTCAGCAGCTAAGGCGTCGTCTGATGAACGAATGTACTCCAACATCGTCATCTTCAGATCCAGATTAGTATTTCTGTTGTTCACAAAAATAAAGAGAACTATTCTTTTTGTAAATAAAAACCACCTTTTTCTTGCTACAATGTATTTTATTTCTGCCAGACGCGTATCGCCTTTTACTTGAAGGCATGTTCAATGGAATCGTTAGTCGAGCACTATAGCTTCGCTTATGAAACATAAGCACATTTTCATGTTACGAACTTTTTCTCCCCAATTTTCATGTTCCTTGTGCTAATTTTTGTGGAACCCTATTAGTCTTCTGTCGCTAGCTGTAGATATTTTACCGAAGAACTGTGATTTTAATCAAACAGTTCGTAACATGAAAATGTACTTACGTTTCATTATAGTGCGACCTCCAGCTTGTGACCAGATGAGAGGAAACGCAGATGCCACCCAAAACTCGAATAGCTATTCCAGATGCCTTAAAGTAAAAGGTGAAACGCGTTTGGAACTAATAAAATACGTTGCAGCAAGAAAAAGCAGATTTTTATTTACAAAAGGAATATTTCTGTGCTTGCTGCTGATGATGGCCACGCAAACAAACTTCTTTGAAACAGAACTGCTTCAGAAAAATTTGTGACGCTTTTATGAACGTCGGCGGTGGACAGGTCTCAGACACTTTTGTCAGATGATTTAGTGCCTTGTACCGAATTAAGTTAATACTGACAGGTCATTGAACACTAATCTTCGTTTGCCTTTCTAATTGATGAGTCACAGAGCAAAGTCCGTGGAAACTACACCGAAGATTGTTTGTGACTGGTGGTAAGTTTCTGTTACGATAGTTAGTAGACCAGAACAAGTGGAAGCCAGTGTTCAGTGTTATGGGTAGCAGATGCCCACGTCCACGTGGCAGGTCGGTTTCCTTGTCAACAAGGGCAAGGAACTGAATAATATCGTGCATAAACATAAATACAAGCCTACTTAATACAAAATAATAGCTTTGTAATATTTTACGATGTCGTAAGGCCTATTATTGTCTTGTAGGTCATCATCTTTTTGTGATTAGTAATGTGTCGTAGTCTTTATATCGAGAGGTATTAGGAATGTAAATCAACTATGGGCATTACGACAAGCAATGACACCTCCTACACGCTCAGTTGATTACAACGTGACGTGATGTACAGGTCAACTAGCTGTGAGGACGTAGTCAGTTATCAACGTGTTCATAAGGCGTGGTCTTGTTACTACTGTATTACCTAACGCATAATGCGCCTAGTTATGTGATAGGGCAGTAGGTCAAACTAGAATGCTGGGAAAGCGTTTCTCCGTCCACTACATCGTCCGTACCTTGGAGCCGAGTTTAGGTGTTTTCCCACCATCATTTACGCGAATGCCGCACTGAATTCCCATTTACCTCTCAGAAACACGTTAAACAGTTAAAGTGTGAAGATTCACGTGCACATGGATAAGATTAGATGCACTGTTCGCTCACCCGTGAGTGAGGACTTACTCGAGAATGTGAAACATGTCAGAGAAAGAATATGTAATACGTGCTTCCAAAAGAACTGATATACAGGGTGGGTCAAAAGTCACGAAGGGCTTGTGCATAAATTTTTTGTCTATTCTTTTCTCCTTTCTTTTGTTTCAGATTCTGACATAGGAAAGACGTGAGATTGCCCAGGTGATGCATTTTTTAGTGTGATGAAATATGAGTGAAAACTAATGATAATTAAAAAATAAGTTATTCACACTTAGAACACATTTGTGAATTTTGGCCCACCTTGGACTAATTTTCGTTCCGCATGTCCTATGTGAAATGGTCTTCAGAAATGTGGAAAAACTCAGTTTATACATTTTTCCATTTACACATTGTTTAAAAAGCTTGCCACAAGCTCTTTATTTTTTATCTCGGAATCATTGACGTTTTCTTAACTCTAGATTACTAAACACTCGTAAAATTTACGTTTGCAGTTGGTATCAATTCGGGATTCCCACCAATCTGATACATCTACATCTACATTTATACTCCGCAAGCCACCCAACGGCGTGTGGCGGAGGGCACTTTACGTGCCACTGTCATTACCTCCCTTTTCTGTTCCAGTCGCGTATGGTTCGCGGGAAGAACGACTGTCTGAAAGCCTCCGTGCGCGCTCGAATCTCTCTAATTTTACATTCGTGATCTCCTCGGGAGTTATAAGTAGGGGGAAGTAATATATTCGATACCTCATCCAGAAACGCACCCTCTCGAAACCTGGCGAGCAAGCTACACCGCGATGCAGAGCGCCTCTCTTGCAGAGTCTGACACTTGAGTTTGCTAAACATCTCCGTAACACTATCACGGTTACTAAATAACCCTGTGACGAAACGCGCCGCTCTTCTTTGGATCTTCTCTCTCTCCTCCGTCAACCCGATCTGGTACGGATCCCACACTGATGAGCAATACTCAAGTATAGGTCGAACGAGTGTTTTGTAAGCCACCTCCTTTGTTAATGGACTACATTTTCTAAGGACTCTCCCAATGAATCTCAACCTGGTACCCGCCTTACCAACAATTAATTTTATATGATCATTCCACTTCAAATCGTTCCGCACGCATACTCCCAGATATTTTACAGAAGTAACTGCTACCAGTGTTTGTTCCGCTATCATATAATCATACAATAAAGGATCCTTCTTTCTATGTATTCGTAATACATTACATTTGTCTATGTTAAGGGTCAGTTGCCACTCCCTGCACCAAGTGCCTATCCGCTGCAGATCTTCCTGCATTTCGCTACAATTTTCTAATGCTGCAACTTCTCTGTATACTACAGCATCATCCGCGGAAAGCTGCATGGAACTCCCGACACTATCTACTAGGTCATTTATATATATTGTGAAAAGCAATGGTCCCATAACACTTCCCTGTGGCACGCCAGAGGTTACTTTAACGTCTGTAGACGTCTCTCCATTGATAACGACATGCTGTGTTCTGTTTGCTAAAAACTCTTCAATCCAGCCACACAACTGGTCTGATATTCCGTAGGCTCTTACTTTGTTTATCAGGCGACAGTGCGGAACTGTATCGAACGCCTTCCGGAAGTCAAGGAAAATAGCATCTACCTGGGAGCCTGTATCTAATATTTTCTGGGTCTCATGAACAAATAAAGCGAGTTGGGTCTCACACGATCGCTGTTTCCGGAATCCATGTTGATTCCTACAGAGTAGATTCTGTGTTTCTAAAAACGACACGATACGCGAGCAAAAACCATGTTCTAAAATTCTACAACAGATCGACGTCAGAGATATAGGTCTATAGTTTTGCGCATCTGCTCGACGACCCTTCTTGAAGACTGGGACTACATGTGCTCTTTTCCAATCATTTGGAACCTTCCGTTCCTCTAGAGACTTGCGGTACACGGCTGTTAGAAGGGGGGCAAGTTCTTTCGCATGCTCTGTGTAGCATCGAATTGGTATCCCGCCAGGTCCAGTGGACTTTCCTCTGTTGAGTGATTCCAGTTGCTTTTCTATTCCTTGGACACTTATTTCGATGTCAGCAATTTTTTCGTTTGTGCGAGGATTTAGAGAAGAAACTGCAGTGCGGTCTTCCTCTGTGAAACAGCTTTGGAAAAAGGTGTTTAGTATTTCAGCTTTACGCGGGTCATCCTCTGTTTCAATGATATCATCATCCCGCAGTGTCTGGATATGCTGTTTCGAGCCACTTACTGATTTAACGTAAGACCTAGGATTTTCTGTCAAGTCGGTAAATAGAATTTTACTTTCGAATTCACTGAACGCTTCATGCATAGCCCTCCTTACGCTAACTTTGACGTCGTTTAGCTTCTGTTTGTCTGAGAGGTTTTGGCTGCGTTTACACTTGAAGTGAAGCTCTCTTTGCTTTCGCAGTAGTTTCCTAACTTTGTTGTTGAACCACGGTGGGTTTTTCCCGTCCCTCACAGTTTTACTCGGTACGTACCTGTCTAAAACGCATTTTACGATTGCCTTGAACTTTTTCCATAAACACTCAACATTGTCAGTGTCGGAACAAAAATTTTCGTCTGGCTTCAGCCAGCTTTCTGTATCTATAACGATTTCAGCTTCGGTGCTTTCTATCAGCGCTTGAAGTTCCGGTACTTTACCAATGCAGCTTCGACAGTTTACAATTACAATACCGATTGTTGCTTGGTCCTCGCATGTCCTGACTTTTCCCCGCACCCTTTGAGGCTGCTGCCCTTTCTGTACTTGCCTGAGGCCATCTAACCTAAAAAACCGCCCAGTTCACGCCACACAACCCCTGCTACCCGTGTAGCCGCTTGCTGCGTGTAGTGGACTCCTGACCTATCCAGCGGAACCCGAAACCCCACCACCCTATGGCGCAAGTCGAGGAATCTTCACCCCACACGGTCGCAGAACCGTCTCAGCCTCTGATTCAGACCCTCCACTCGGCTCTGTACCAAAGGTCCGCAGTCAGTCCTGTCGACGATGCTGCAGATGGTGGGCTCTGCTTTCATCCCGCTAGCGAGATTGGCAGTCCTCACCAAATCAGATAGCCGCCGGAAGCCAGAGAGGATTTCCTCCGATCCATAGCGACACACATCATTGGTGCCGACATGAGCGAACACCTGCAGATGGGTGCACTACATCTGGAATGACTCCCCCCGGTATGCACACGGAGTGCACATTGGTTTTCTTCCCCTCTCTTGCTGCCATATCCCTAAGAGGCTCCATTACGCGCCTGGCGGTGGAGCTCCCAACTACCAGTAAGCCCACCCTCTGCGACCGCCTGGATCTTGCAGACTGAGGGGCAACCTCTGGAACAGGACAAGCAGCCATGTCCGGCCGAAGATCAGTATCAGCCTGAGACAGAGCTTGAAACCGGTTCGTCAGACAAACTGGAGAGGCCTTCCTTTCAGCCCTCCGGAATGTCTTTCGCCCCCTGCCACACCTCGAGACGACCTCCCACTCTACCACAGGTGAGGGATCAGCCTCAATGTGGGCAGTACCCCGGGCAGCCACAGTTGTAGTCCGATCGGGGGATGCGTGGGACGAGCTGGCCGTCCCCGACAATCGCCCCATCCGGACCCCCACAGTGATGCCCATTGGCAACAGCCTCAAGCTGTGTGACCGAAGCCAACACTGCCTGAAGCTGTACTGTCGGTACAAGTTGTAAAACAGGATATTTTGTACTTATTTTGTATGTGACGTACTATTGGAGACCTTGTAACTGTAATAAACTATAAGATATGACTTCATTTGACTACAACGTGGAGTAGCAAAGTTTTGATGGTTTAGTAACAACCTAACATTCCACCCCACACCCGCCTTCAGTGTTCTAGGGTTAATGATTTTTTGACGTTTCGCTACCACGAGTGGCAGCATTATCAAAGCTGACAGAGGAGTTTGAAACAGATAAATCATCGAATAAACGTCAACTGAAGATGCTGAGACTTAAGTCAACACGCAGTACGTCAATAAGTGGGAACGAGAGTCTCAAAAAATTTGTTACCATAAACGTTTAGCTGTATATATGCCAAAGTGCATATGTAGAGAAACATCTACACAATGACAATAGTTTACAGAGGTTACTTGCACAGATGGCATTAATACCTTCAAGATGCGCCAAAGTAAGGCATTACATAGCAATCACGTTATGTGTCACAGTTTATAATATGGGGTGTAGCGGGTATAAGTGCCGATATTTTGATATGTGGTACCTTAATCTGTACATACATCAATGTTGTGGTTGCTTTTTCACTGCGTCAAAGAGGCTTTCCACAAACACCACAAACTTTAGGACCTGATGTTTTCTGCATGATCGTAACTGCACTGCTAAGTGGAGTGTGTCTGTCAGGTTTGCGCCCATGTGTCCATACTTAAACGGCTGACGTGCTGCCCTGGGGAAAATAAGAAGTAATGGCTTATTCTTGCCACACATACTTGGAGGTATTAACCAACCTAAAAACATATGACTTGTAATAGCTATAATTATTAGTCAACAAATGAAGTAAATACTGATGCAGTGTTGTTCAGTACACCACCCAAAGTCACCAATAAAAGTACTTGCACTTGTCCTGTTGCACCCTGTACATAGGTTCGAATCCTGCCTCGGGCATGGATGTGTGTGATGTCCTTAGGTTAGTTAGCTTTAAGTAGTTCTAAGTTCTAGGGGACTGATGACCTCAGATGTTAAGTCCCATAGTGCTTAGAGCCAATTCGACCTTTTGGACACCCTGTACATAAATTTATTAATCCTCCTAAGAAACTGATTTATGGAGTGGAGGAGTTGGCCACAAATAAATACATTGGGCTCCTCTTAAACTTTGTTGGTAAGTAAACATTTTATGGCTGCTTGGAAGTTACAGAAATTGTCTTCCTGAGTCAGTGACTTTAAATCTTAACAAAGATTATTTTAAGGTGGTGGCGATTTGCAGCTTCTAAAAATTTCCGTGAGTTGTGGTACATTCAGTGTGGCATAATGGTTAGCGTCGCTGGCTGGCGTGTTGCAGTCTGCCACTTCAGACACAATTGTCTGCAGTTATTTCTTATTTCATATTTATCATTTCTGAACGGTTCTTGAAATGTCTTACGTTTGTAATGTTAGTATATTCTTGAACAGTTTGTGCAAATACCAATATTCTGGGATATACTATGCATGTATAAACAGCTGCACACTCTGTCCAGGACTTCGGTTCCGTTATGGCTGTTTGTTAGTGTTTGTAATAAAGGTGCTCTCGGGGATAAGTATTGTATTTAATTGGCGACCCTGCTTTCGGACTTCGACTTGAGTGTGGTTACGGCATTACAATAGCTCTGAAAAATCGTTATTTGGCACAATAGCTGTATGACTTTTTTAAATTAAAAATGGAGTGACATACAGTTATAGCGACCACTCATTATTTAACAAAACAGGGATAATATTTTTATTCCTAGAATTGTTTCTGTGAACTGAGTGCTTTATTTCGAGGAGGGATGTGTTACTTACAATAAATGGGCAATAAATATGCTATAAGCCAGTAGTTAGTATACCCAGTTCTTTAACTGGACTTACGTAAGACATTCTCGAATCAGCGCCGCAAATAAATTGTGTTACTTGCCTTTGGATCTGCAAAACATTGGTTTGTTGAGTTACTACAAAATATGATCCGATATAACATAATGGAAGCGAAAGTAAGCAATGTACGCTAGCTCATTTCATTTTTAAATTACCCATGTCGGACAACGTTCGCATTACAAAAATTAAAACAAAATCTTCTCAGTTTACAAGCCACGTCATTTTGAATAAAAAAACTTGATCTTTCGATAGATGTTTCCAACATCGTCGTCAGGAGCTGAAATCACTGACTGCCAGGGCTGACACGGTACTCTGCGAGCATAAAGTACAATTAAAAAAAAAAATGAATTTTGGCTCAAACAGCACTATACTGTGAATCTGTTATCAAAGAAGGTACCTTCCAAACTTTACAGAAAAGGTTCGCAGGAGAGCTTCTGTAAAGCTTGGAAAGTAGGAGGCGAGGTACTGGCAGAAGTAAAGCTGTGAGGACGGGGCGTGAGTCGTGCTTCGGTGGCTCAGTTGGTAGAGCACTTGCCCGCGAAAGGCAAAGGTCCCGAGTTCGAGTCTAGGCCCGGCACACAGTTTTAATCTGCCAGGAAGTTTCATATCAGCGCACACTCCGCTGCAGAGTGAAAATCTCATTAACGGAGATTATGTTTGCAGCCAAAAGAGTGTGAAGTAATGTGGTGTTATGGAAACCTGAATAAAAACAAGCTGCTTTCAGAAGAAAAAAAGTGTTGCATTATTTAATGAACGTACCTGTACATGCTATTGAAAAACCAAGTATTCGAGGGGGTGGCTCTAGTGGCTAATATCTATCCCGAAACGTCATTATTCCGCTATCACACCACAGGTAAGTTAGGTAATCGACACATAAAATGTGATTTCGCGCCGTAAGCGTGGGTAAACCAAAGGTTGTGAGAGCGTGCAGCTTTCCCTTGTACTACGTGCATTAACTGCGTGTGATTAACTTTTACTGCCGGAAGTGCTCCGGGATCATAGCTGGTTGCGTAAATGTGCCAAGTGGGCTATGACGTCACTGTCGCCACCCTTGGGCGGGCAGGCAGGGAGGGCGGCGGCCAGAGCGTGTGGTGTAGCGGGCAGCGGCCGGCGGCCTCGGCGGATGCTTCCTGCTGCAGAGCGGCCTTGCTCTCCCCGGTGCTGCCGGGCCGGCCAAGGAGAAGCAACGGAAAGGACTCTTATGTAACGGGACCGCCCACCCAGCTAATTTCGTTCCAGCGAGGCGAACTTCATCCCAGCGATTGTTGAGTGAGAACGCAACCAGCCACACACACACTAAGACAAACGACGGGTCGGTAAGGAATTATCAGAATGGGACGGAAATCGGTAGATGTGACGTACATGTACAGACAAACATAATCAGTTTCAGAAGAAAAAGATTTATTCAAGGGAAAGAGCTTCACAAATTGAGTAAGCCAATAACGCGTGGTCCACCTCTGGTCCTCATGCAGACGGCTATTCGGCTTAGCATTGATTGACAGAGATGTTGGATATCCTCTTGGAGATATCGTGCCAAATCCTGCCCAATTGGCGCGTTACATCGTCAAAATCCCTAGGTTGTTCGAGGGCTGTGCCCATAACGCTCCAAATGTTCTCAGCTGGTGAGATATACGGCGATTTTGCTGGCCAAGGCAGGGTTTGGCAAGCACGAAAAACAGTAGAAACTATCACCCCATTACCTTGCTGAAATGTACGCCCAGTATGGCTTGCTGTGAAAGACAACAAAACGGGGCGTACAGTATTGTCGACATACCACTGCTGTAAGGATGCCGCGAATGACAATCGAAGGGGTCCTGCTATGAGAAGATATGGCACCCGAGACCAGCATTCCTGCTTGTGGGGCCGTAAGTCGGGTAACATTCAAATGGTATCCCGCTGCTGTCCTGGGCGTCTTGACTCGTCATCGGGGCTCATTTCGAAGCGGGTGTCATAACTGATGACAGTTCTACTCCAGTCAACGAGATTCCAGACTCCTTTGAGCAACGAAGACGTGTCTGGAGAAACCATGGACAGTGGTGCGATGCCAGCCTGACTGTCACCCGTTGTAGGGCGCGACAAACAGGAGTGATGGTCTGATGCCCCATTTCATATCATAGTAGGACCCCTTTGGTTGTCATCCGCGGTGCCCTTACAGCACAGCGGTACGTCGACGATATTCTGCACTCCGTTCTGTTGCCCTTAATGGCAAGCCATTCTGGGCTTACATTTCAAGAAGATAATGCCCGTCCCACACGGGGAGAGTTTCTACTGCTTGTTTTCGAGCTTGCAAACCCTGCTTTGGTCATCAAGGTCGCCAGATATCTTCCCAAGTCTGGTTCATTATGGGAAGGCCCCCCCAGCCAGCTCGGGATTTTGAAGATCTAACCCGCCCATTGGACAGAACTTGGCACAATATCCCTCAGGGCATCCAACAACTCTGTCAGTCAATGTCATACCGAATTACTGTTTGTATAAGGCCCAGAGGTGACCAACGAGTTACTGATTTGCTCATTTTGTGAAGCTATTTCCCGTGAATAAATCGTCAATTTTTTCTGAAATTGTGACCACTTTTTTATCGGTACATGTAAATCACATCTACCGATGTCCGTCCCATTCGGATAATTCCTTCGTGGTGCGTCACTTTTTTTCTTACGATGTACTTTTAAGAAGCTTTATTTTACTATTATGATCGAATTAAACACATTAGGCTAATCTTGCTAGACTTGTTCCAGTACAGCATCAGTACCGTCAGCAACATGTCTTTTGCACATACAGTCTGAAAGAATGCTGGGATGAATATGAATTTTTGATTAGCGTGTCCTACAAGCCTGGAACACTGGAATATGTCTGTTAGCTGTCGATCAAGATGTTAGTACTGTAACACTTTCCATTTACACACTGCCTATTGGCTTCTGTCTCGGGTTCTTCGGCCGACGTTTGTCTAATGATTTTACTGACGTTTCGCCAGCATGAGGGGCTGGCATTGTCAAAGCTTCACTATCCATAGCCGGTGGTGAACTGGAGCCGAGCTCACGGCCGCAGACTATATGTACCTGGCGCGCCAACTTCCGAGGGCTTCTGCGCGGTCATTTCCGGTGCGGTTCTCCTCTTGCTACCTGCGACGGTCGTTCGCTGCAGTAAGTAAGAAATCAGAAAAAGAAATGTCGGGCACTGCCTTTCTGCCATACATTCCCAGAGTGACGGACAGAATCGGCAGTATATTGCGCAAACTCGGCTCCAGTCCACCACCTGCAATGGAGGATGAAGCTTTGACAATGCCAGCCACTCGTGCTGGCGAAACGTCAGTAAAATCATTAGATGAAGCCAAACGGCAGTTTGTCAACAAGTGGCCACGAAAGCCTTAACAATTTTGTACTTTCCATTTACGTCAGAGCTTTTGTTTAGGGAGGCTGGTTGAGTATTTTACTCCAAGAGATTCGTATTCACAGAAATGATTTCCGTATGGAAGTGCGTAGCAACGCCATATACCAGAAAAGTGTGCACAACTAAATTACAGTGAAGAACCAAAGAAATTGGCGCACTTGCCTAATATAGTGTAGGGCCCCAGCGAGCACGCAGAAGTGCCGCAACACGACGTCGCATGGATTCAACTACTGTCTGAAGTAGTGCTTGAGGGAACTGACACCTTGAATCCTGCAAGGGTGTCCATAAATCCGTGAGAGTACGAGGGGGTGGAGATCTCTTGTGAATATCCCGGATACGCTCAATAATGTTAATGTCTGGGGAGTTTGGTGTGCAGCAGAAGGGTTTAAACTCAGAAGAGTTTTCCTGGAGCCACTCTGTAACATTTCTAGACGTGTGGGGGTGTCACAGCGTCCTGCTGGAACTGCCCGAGTATGTCGGAATGCACAATGAACATGGATGGATGAAGGTGATCAGACAGGATGCTTACCTACGTGTCACTTGTCAGAGTCGTATCTAGACGTATCAGGGTCCCATATCACTCCAACTGCACACTTCCCACTCCATTACAGAGCCTCCACCAGCTTGAATAGTCTCCTGCTGACATGCTGGGTCCTTGGGTTCATGAGATTGTCTCCATACCCGTATGCGTCCATCCGCTCGATACAATTTGAAACGAGACTCGTCTGACCAGGCAACGTTTTTCCAGACATCAACCGTCTAATGTCGGTGTTGGCAGGCCCAGGCGGGGCGTAAAGGTTTGTGTCGTGCAGTCAGCAAGGTTACACAGTGGGCCTTTGGATCCGAAAGCCCATATCGATTATGTCGTTGAATGGTTCGTACGCTGACACTCGTTGATGGCCCAGCATTGAAACCTACAGAAATTTGCAGAATTGTTGCATTTCTGTCAAGTTGAACGATTCTCTTCAGTCGTCGTTGGTTCCGTTCTTGCAGGATCTTTTTCCGGCCACAGCGATGTCGGAGATTTGATGTTTTACCGTATTCCTGATATTCACGGTACCTTCATGAAATGGTCGTACGGGATAATCCTCACTCCATCGCTTCCTCGGAGATGCTGTGTCCTATCAATCGTGCGCCGACATTAACAGGACGTTCAAACTCACTTAAGTCTTGATAACCTGACATTGTAGCAGCACCAGACAGTTGTTGTCTTATAGAGGCGTTGATTTGGGGGAAGATACCAAACAGCGCGGTCATCGGTCTCATCGGATTGGGGAAGGATGTGGAAGGACGTCGGCCGTGCCATGTGAAAGGAACCATCCCGGCATTTGCCTGAAGCGATTTAGGGAAGTGACGGAAATCCTAAATCAGGATGGTCGGACGCGGGATTGAACCGTCGTCGTCCCGAATGCGAATCCTGTATGTTAACCACTGCGCCACCTCGCTCAGCCTTACATAGGCTTTGCCGACTGCAGCGCAATATTCTGCCTGTTTACATATCTTTGTATTTAGATTCGCATGCCTATACCAGTTTCTTTGCGTTTCAGTGTAATTTTCATTGAATCACTACAAAATTAATATGCACTGACACAAAAAACATCGCGACACCAAGGAGGAGTTATGCGACATAAACTACATCTGATGGTCGTGATTTTCATGTGAAAGATATGTATCCAAATTTCGCGCCAGTCGGGTAAGAGTGGCTGTAGTAGCGCCACTATGAGGATGAAAATCAGGTTTGCTTTAAATACGCGCTGTACCGGTCGGGAGCGTTAATTACCTTTGAGATTGGCCGTGGTGAGTTGACGTTGGTCAAGAATGCCATTAAGGCGATAAAGTCGTCATTATCAACACATCAACACCTCACCGAGTTTGAACGAGGTGGTATAACAGGGCTACGAGAATCTGGATGTTCCTTCTGCTATATTACAGAAAGACTTGTCAGGAATGTAGCCACGAGAACGTACGGATGCCATACTACCGGACTCCTTTCGGCCACGTCGTGCTATCGAGAGGGAAGACCATCTTGTTTGGTGTGTGTCTCTGGCGTGTCATACTGCATCTGAAACAGAAATCTGAGCAGCAGTTGGCACAACGAACTCTTAAGTTCAAGGACAGCTCCGACCAGATTCTCTATAGCGTGCCTGTCACTGACCCCAAAGCACCGCAATTTGCGTCTTCAGTGGTGGTCAAGCGAAAGCTCATTAGAGGGCAGGATGGAAGTTGTGACGGTACAAACCCCCGTTACTAGATGAATAGGTCTAGTATGCAAGGATTGCTTAGTGGAGAGCGAGCGCGCAACATGGTGCGCCATTCACGGAAGCGCGTGGCGCGCCCGCGAGAGATTTGCAACGTGTCGGAGGGATGCCTCCACCGCCGGGCGGCCAAGTGGCCCGCAGCTTGGGGCATTGTTAGGTTTTTCGCGCATTACGCGAAAACTATGTATGTAACTTACGGTGAAGAGCGATGCGACAGCGGATTGTGGTAAGCAATATGCACCTTCTGAAAGATAGATCTTTAAGTCACGAGACGCAAAAGTTATAGTAACTTGAAAATTGTTTAATATTACGAATACTGAAAAATTAATAAAAATAGTAAATAACAACTTACAAATATGAGCGAGCGCTCATTAAAACGTCTCGTCATAGCGGATCGAGTGCCGTAGTCATATGTTAAGATTCATAAATAATTAAGCTCGTAAAGAGCAATAAACAAATTTCGATGGGAAATTGTTTATAAAATTCAATAGAAAATTCATCACGTAAAGAACGGCACTATATAATATTTTGGGTGGTATCATACGTAATTTAAACTAGTTAAGTTATACTATAGACTTAACTTGCAATAGTTTTCACTGTTTCCAAATTATTATTAACATTTATCGCCCATTTATTATAGATGTGAAGATTTTGAGCAGCGCAATGTGTAGATCGCTATAGATTACGTCTAAAAACAGTGCTATATGCAGTTCTACGCTAAAACTTTGCAGCACAGATGTAAACAAACAAATTTGTGCTAAGTGGCGAAATTTTGCAAAAAACTAGATCTTGATTTACGGGCGATAGAATAATTCCAGAAATTAATGTAACATACTAAATAAGCTGTTATTTGTAGCGTGGTTCCGATGGTGTACTTACTTCTGTTGAGAGATGTGTGTGTCAGTTTGTAACCTTAATTCGTGAGATTGGTACTTTGATAGCCGGGGAAGGGGGGGGGGGAGGGATGGAGGAGGGTAGACATCCGAGCCTATATAAACGAGCGGCCATCTTGGCCGGGGGATCAGTCGTTCGGCAGTCGGTGAGGGTGTGGGTGGCGGAGTTGGCCGGTGGGTGGGAGCGAGCCGCACTTGTGTGTGGCCCATGTGGTCGTTTGAGTAAGAATTTTTTTCGCGCCGATTTATTTCGACAAATAGTATTGTTTAACAGTGCAAGTGTGCAAGCATATATTTGGTGAATTGGAAGTGCTACGATTATTTGTGTGATTATGAATTACGAGGTATACATCGGCGTAAGTGAACATGTGACGGTCTGTGATTTCGTGCCAAAACTGCTAGAACAAAGAAGACAATGGGACTTGTGGTTCTGTTCGAGTTGTTTGAGTAAATTTAGATTATAGCAGCCTACATTACTGCTATTGGGGGCTCAGAGTCAAATTATTATTAAAGTGAAACCGTAAACCGTCTCACCAGTTCTAATTTCATTGTGTGAAAGAAAAGGAAGATGCCAATAAATAGTGAGTACAAAAACTTAATTGAACTGTGTTGTGAAAAATAATTTCGCTATAATAATCGCCTAATTTTTGTTCCCTAGCATAAACTGTACTCATGTCTGATTGAATAGTAGTTCAAAAACTATAACTAATGCGCGGGTGCGGAACAGTGTACTAATGCACCAAGTGTAGAAATCATCCCCGAGACTTACGTGAGAGCCAAAATTTGCACTAACATTTTTTTAACGAACAGTTGTAGATGCACATTCGTGTGAAATCTTCAACCGCACTTATTTTCCGCCCCGTCGCAAAGTCTGTTGTGTTTTCTAATGAAAACTGCTTCTGCCCACGGCGCCAGTGATGGCCGCGTGTTATTTAGGAGGAGGCCAGTTGAGGGCTGCAACCTACTTGTCTGCGTGCTAGACACAATAGACTTATAATTGGAGTTGTCGCCTTGGTTGCTATTTCGTATGACAGCAGGAGCACTCTCATGGCTATCCCACACACCATGACTGCAAATTTGTACGTCAGTCTCGTGATTCGACCTGTGTGCTGCAGGGGATGTTTTCCAACAGGATAACGCTGGCATAGATACCTCTGCTGAAACACAGCTTACTCTATAGAGTGTGGACATGTTGCCTTGGCCTGCTCGATCACCAGATCTGTTTCTTGTCGAGCACATATGGTACATCAACAGACGACAAAACCAGCGTCATCCACAAACAGTATTATCCGTTCCTGTATTGATCGACACGCGTGGAACGCCATCCCAGAAACACTGACATCCGGCAGCTGTACAACAAAATGCATGCATGTTAGCATGCATGTGTTAAACATTCTGCCAGTTACATTGGTTATTAATGCACCAGCATTTCAAATTTGCAGTGGCTTATCTCGCGCTTGCATTGACCTATGATCTGGCAATGTTCATCACTTAAATATGTTACGTAGACAAATGTATTCCAAGAATTTCATTACTTACATTAATTAGTTTTCGGTGCTGCAATTTTTTCCCGTCGGTGTACATATGCAGACTGAAGTGACAAACGGTTGTGGACTGAGGCGTGAATGGGGATTTGGGTTTAGGAGTGAGACGTGCTAGGATAGTCCGAGCAGTTGTGCAAAGCCACTGTGCCAGAGTGGCGTAGTGGTTACCACATCTATCTAGGCAACAGGAGACCCGGTTTCTATTCCCGGTCTTGATACAAATTTTCAGTCGTCGCATCAGTCTGAATATGTACAAAAGGGCAATTGCCACGCACTGGCGAGAATTCAGTCTGTTTTCAACAATTACCAACTAACTACACTCCTGGAAATGGAAAAAAGAACACATTGACACCGGTGTGTCAGACCCACCATACTTGCTCCGGACACTGCGAGAGGGCTGTACAAGCAATGATCACACGCACGGCACAGCGGACACACCAGGAACCGCGGTGTTGGCCGTCGAATGGCGCTAGCTGCGCAGCATTTGTGCACCGCCGCCGTCAGTGTCAGCCAGTTTGCCGTGGCATACGGAGCTCCATCGCAGTCTTTAACACTGGTAGCATGCCGCGACAGCGTGGACGTGAACCTTATGTGCAGTTGACGGACTTTGAGCGAGGGCGTATAGTGGGCATGCGGGAGGCCGGGTGGACGTACCGCCGAATTGCTCAACACGTGGGGCGTGAGGTCTCCACAGTACATCGATGTTGTCGCCAGTGGTCGGCGGAAGGTGCACGTGCCCGTCGACCTGGGACCGGACCGCAGCGACGCACGGATGCACGCCAAGACCGTAGGATCCTACGCAGTGCCGTAGGTGACCGCACCGCCACTTCCCAGCAAATTAGGGACACTGTTGCTCCTGGGGTATCGGCGAGGACCATTCGCAACCGTCTCCATGAAGCTGGGCTACGGTCCCGCACACCGTTAGGCCGTCTTCCGCTCACGCCCCAACATCGTGCAGCCCGCCTCCAGTGGTGTCGCGACAGGCGTGAATGGAGGGACGAATGGAGACGTGTCGTCTTCAGCGATGAGAGTCGCTTCTGCCTTGGTGCCAATGATGGTCGTAAGCGTGTTTGGCGCCGTGCAGGTGAGCGCCACAATCAGGACTGCATACCACCGAGGCACACAGGGCCAACACCCGGCATCATGGTGTGGGGAGCGATCTCCTACACTGGCCGTACACCACTGGTGATCGTCGAGGGGACACTGAATAGTGCACGGTACATCCAAACCGTCATCGCACCCATCGTTCTACCATTCCTAGACCGGCAAGGGAACTTGCTGTTCCAACAGGACAATGCACGTCCGCATGTATCCCGTGCCACCCAACGTGCTCTAGAAGGTGTAAGTCAACTACCCTGGCCAGCAAGATCTCCGGATCTGTTCCCCATTGAGCATGTTTGGGACTGGATGAAGCGTCGTCTCACGCGGTCTGCACGTCCAGCACGAACGCTGGTCCAACTGAGGCGCCAGGTGGAAATGGCATGGCAAGCCGTTCCACAGGACTACATCCAGCATCTCTACGATCGTCTCCATGGGAGAATAGCAGCCTGCATTGCTGCGAAAGGTGGATATACACTGTACTAGTGCCGACATTGTGCATGCTCTGTTGCCTGTGTCTATGTGCCTGTGGTTCTGTCAGTGTGATCATGTGATGTATCTGACCCCAGGAATGTGTCAATAAAGTTTCCCCTTCCTGGGACAATGAATTCACGGTGTTCTTATTTCAATTTCCAGGAGTGTATATATGAAGAATATGATGAGCAGGGGCACTACAAATATAGCGCGGAACGATAAGTTGCGAATGTGGGTCTCACGGGAGGGGTGCCAGAGATAAGTCCCTGCAGTCGCACTGTCCTCTGTGTCCTCGGTGGCTCAGATGGATATAGCGTCTCCCATGTAAGAAGGACATCCTGGGTTCGAGTCCCAGTCGGGGCACACATTTTCAACTGTCCCCGCGGACTTATATCAGCGCCTGTATACAGCTAAGGGTATTCATTTCATTATAATTTGATTACCAACTAAGTCTTGTAGTCACGGCTAATAGCTACTCAAATCACGATTTCGGGAGTTGGAGAGGAATGAGTCTCGACAACTACTGTTTCCTGTGTTCTTTCACAACGGTCTGCGGACGCGTTGATGTCGGTCTGGCAGCCACAGACTCACCGCTGAACACGACAGACGGACACTCAGCGTCCCTGTTGAGACTGCGTCTATACGTTACAAGTCTCTATTGTCTGAGGTGCTGTGTCAGCTGAAAACCAAGAATTGCTGCTCAAGATCTCAGTCCAGGTTCCAGTATGGTAATTTGTTTCCAATGATTGGTGGCGAGGCTCTGTCGGTGCTATTCCCGGATTTCAGCTGTTATTTGCCCGTACATTAGAGTCATTGGAAGAGTTCTACGATAATAGTTCTGCAGTCATTATTTTAAAGGCAGCTGTGTTGATATCAGTCGGTATGATGCTCCCATGTGACTCCTACCAATGATCCCACCTTTCTCAAAGTTCGTTAGACGACGATAAGCTGCAGATGATTTTTTTCGGGGTATGCTGTGCTGCACTCTCCGCCTGAAAGGTTCACTGACATTAGACGCATCCAGTAACTATAATGTAGGCTATTCTTACCATTCTTCATCTATAGGAACGACGTTTCTCTATACTGAAAGTATGCTGATATAAAGGTCAAATTTTCTGCGCCATGTCCCACAAGCTTGGAACAATGGAGTATCCGTTTGGTAGCGTTCGATCAAGGTGTTCATAGTGAAACACTTTCCATTTCCGTCACTCCGTTTGTTTAGCGATACTGGTTGAGTGTTCTGTCACTAGATATATATGTATACAGAAATGATTTCCATATGGAAGTAGATAGCAAGGATGTATATAAAAAATAGTGTGCAATCCAAAAATAATTTTCTGTGCATCACATGCAAAACGAAAATATAGAAATAAATATTGGTGAAATTGAAAACAAAGCATTAATATCGTATAGTTCCTTTCCATCAAGGGGTATAGTAATTACAGACTCTGACACAAGTCTGCCACTTGTATAATTCAGTAATTACTATGTACATTGCTGTGCAAAACTTAAAGACGAAAGTAACTTTCGCATGATGCGTCACTGGCAAGTAACAGAGCTCGGTGTAATTGGGATCGTACATAGAAAAAACTGCGACGTTATAGTACCAAAAGTAACTGAAAGAAATACACAATCAGACGAACAGAAGTGACACTTTTAAGACAAAAATTACACTGAATTCACCGCGATTTATGTTGGTCCCTTGGATATTACAAAAGACGGAACTTGCTTCTTAGTAGTGTGCATTATTGCCACGGATGGCATTGCATACTGCACACAGGGTTGGAAAGGAGTTTTTTTTAGTAAGGCGTTCGATTCCTCCACCTGTGGGGTTAACTAATCGACCGTCGTTGGTGCATGCGGACAAGCTCCAGTAAGTCTCCCCAAAGGATCCAGCACGTGCTCGCTGTGATCTAAGTCGAGTTTTAATAAATAATTTATTTACTTACTAAAACTTGACTACAACTTAAATTTTATGTTTGCATGCAATAATGT
This sequence comes from Schistocerca nitens, assembly GCF_023898315.1. Classification (NCBI taxonomy): domain Eukaryota; kingdom Metazoa; phylum Arthropoda; class Insecta; order Orthoptera; family Acrididae; genus Schistocerca; species Schistocerca nitens. The sequence goes on from NC_064615.1 coordinate 935,468,322, forward strand.
TCGTCTATTCTGCTGCTGACAGATGATGAAAGCAATTTATGTTGAAATGGCAAAAATATGTTTTTATGCGGTATAATTACAATTTAATAAGTTTCAGATTGGTTACTTTGCTTCAATTGTCAAGCCTCGCATCTTGCCGAATTTAATGATTCCAAGTCAACGTGAAATACCCTCTAGGTTTTGATGAGTAAGTTTGCCAGTTTCAAAATATGTGACACAAATATCCGAAACTTCTCATTACATTGACATTGAAGCTTGAATTTTTACACAGCCGAGGGACAATACACCTTAATATGTGATATAAATTTGAACTTGCCATATTGTTCCATCGGAAAAGGATCTTAACAAACGCACAGACAATCACTCAGATGGATAAAAATGACAAATATTTTTCATGTTATACAATTAGACATTAACAATTTTCGAATTTTTACACTTAATTGTACTGTGAAATCTTGTTTCTTGCCATATTTCAAGATTCTAGGGCAACGGGAAGCATCCTATAGGTTTTTATGAATGAATTTTCCATTGACTAACAAGCTTAAAAATTTTCACACCGCGAAGGGCCCATAGATTTTTATATGTGACTTAAACTTGAACTTGATAAGTCTGCCTGTTCCAGAAAAAGGGTCTCAAAAGACGGGCAGACAAGCACACAGACAGATTAAAGAAGACAAAAATTATTTTTTCATGTAGCGTAATTACAAATTAAACAACTTTAGGATTGTTCCCTTTACTTGTATTGTGGAACCTTGCTTCTTGCGAAATTACATGACTCTAGGTCAACGGGAAGCACTCTACAGATTTTGATAAGTGGGATTTCACATATCAAAATATGACACACGTGGCCGGATCTTTTGAATGCATGAACTTAGAAACTCAAGTTTCGCATCGCTAATGTGGCTTAAACTTGGAACTTTATGCGCTAAACTGTTTCAGAGAAATAGGGTCTTAAAAGATGGACAGACAAACAGACGGATAAAAATGACAAGCGTTTTTTCGCGTTATATAATTACAAATTAACAATTTACGTATTTGGCTTGGTTCAAATGGCTCTGAGCACTATGGGACTTAACTGCTGAGGTCATCTGACCTGGCTCCATGTGACTATCGTCTCTTTGGGAATCTGAAAGACTCTCTTCGTGGAACAGGGTTTGAGGATATAACTTCCTTGTGCACGCTGCTAAACAAAAAAATGGTTCAAATGGCTCTGAGCACTATGGGACTTAACAGCTGAGGTCATCAGTCCCCTAGAACTTCGAACTACTTAAACCTAACTAACCTAAGGACATCACACACATCCATGCCCGAGGCAGGATTCGAACCTGGGACCGTAGCGATCGCGCGGTTCCTGACTGTAGCGCTTAGAACCGCTCGGTCACCCCGGCCGGAATTCACGTATTTTTTTCCTTTACTTATACTGTGAAACCTCTCTTCTTGCTAAATTTCATGGTTATAGGTCAAGGGGAAGCACCCTATAGCTTTTGATGAGTGAATTTTAGAGTATCGAAATTTGAAACATAAATGACCGATATTTTGATTGAATTGACAGAGAAGCTTGAAATTTTTACCCCACCGGGGAACCACAGTCTTCAATATGTTACATAAATGTGAAATTCACACGTCTACACGTTCCGGAGGCGAAACGTTGTTAACAATCTGACAATCAGACAGGCAGACGGACGGACGGAAAGACAACAAAGTGGTCGTACAAAGGTACCGGTCATACAGACTGAGGCACAGAACCTTGAAAATGAAGTCAGTGCCGAACGCGCCACTCAAAAGACGCACACGGCGAAGGAGTACAGTGTCACAATAATATTGCCCGGTGAGCTTACAGTGTTCAAATACGGTATTGCAACATAATGCCTCCCCACACCATAATTCCTGGACCACAGAAACGATATTGTTCGACAATGTTACCAGGTGCATTACGTACCCTTCTGAGGCGAGAGATGGGAAATGGAGAATGAGAAGGAAGTCAGAGACAATAGGGCCTGACCACAGTCAGAGGGAGAGGTAAGTTTATGGGATTGCATCCTAGAGGCCGTCTCGTGCTATCCTGCAGATTTTGCTGCTAATGAGGAAGTGTAAGTTGCCAATCTGTAGTATCGCGATCCATGTTCTGTGCAGCTCGCTCACTTGCACACCTACACCTACATCTACATCTGCATCCACATCCATATTCCACAAGCCGCCGTACGGTGCATGACGGAGGTAAACACCAGTACTAGTCACTGTTTTTCTTGCTCCATTCGAAAGCGAAGGAAAGACTCTCTACATGCCTCCGTATAAGCGAAGTGTGGTTCTTACGCGAAGTGTATGTTGACTGCAATAGAATCGTTCTGCAGTCGTCTTCAAATCGGTTCTAGGCGCTTCAGTCTGGAACCGCGCGACCGCTACGGCCGTGGGTTCAAATCCTGCCTCGGGCATGGATGTGTGTGGTGTCCTTAGGTTAGTTAGGTTTAAATAGTTCTAAGTTCTAGGGGACTGATGACCTCAGATGTTAAGTCCCATAGTGCTCAGTGCCATTTGAACCATTTGAATCATCTTCAAATGCCGATACTCTAAATTTTAATCAGTAGTAGTCCCCCCCACCAGCCCGTCTCTGAATTACTTCGATGTCTTCCTTCAATCCGACCTGCTGCGGATTCCAAACATTCGAGCCGTACACAATAGTAGGTCGCACTATATGCGATCTCCTTTACAGATGAAGCACAATTTCCAAAAACTCTCACTAAACTGAAGTCGGCTATTCGCCTTACCTACCATATTCCTTACATGCCCTTCCATCTATTATCGCTTTGCAACGTTGTTCCAAGATAATTAAACGACGAGATTGTGTCAAGCAGGACATTACTAGTGCTATATTCGAACATTACGATTTTGTTTTTGCTATTCATCCACACTAACTTTTCTACTTTTGGAGCTAGCTGCACTTCATCACAACTATAAATTTTGTCGAAGTTATCTTGTATCCTCCTACAGTCAACTTCGCCTCCTTCCCGTACACCACAGCATGATCAACAGACAGCCGCAGACTGCTGCCCACCCTGTCGGCCAGATCAGAAAACAATAGTGGTCCTAACACATTTCCTTGGGGCACTCCTGACAATGCGCTAGTCTGTGATGAACTTGTGTGCTTCTAATAACCACCCTGCATTGCCGATTTGATTTATTATAAACTGCAATTCTTCATTATTTCAGTTTGAATTTGCGAGCTACGCAGAAAAGTATATTGACGCTTTATACTTTATGTAGCCCTCCTGATAAATTTGAATTCCTCTCACCGTGTATGGTCATTCTGTCAGTCTAAGTAAATATTTAAACAAATTCTCTCTATAATTTGTTGGTGATTTCATCGAGCGTAAAGGAAAAATAAACTCATGTAATACTCAGACTTGGCTTGACTTTCAAGATCATTTAACTTGTCCCACAACTTTTCCTGGTTAGGTGACTCATCAAAAAATAAATGACCTGCTGTGTACTCAAATGGTTAGCTTCACTGTGCTGGTGTTGTACGTCTGGAAAAGGATAATTTATTTACTATTCTGTGAAAGCGACAAGCATTACATACACTCGTCTTGTATCAAAACGATCTGGGTTTCTACAGCTGCTATTTTCAACCTGCAGCAGCCGGAATGTAGTGTATGCTCTACGCTTGCCTCAGTTCTGACGTAAGCACAACTTCCGTTTGGACGTAATTCCTCTATACCTGTTTGTATTTTAAAGAGCTGGGCTATGAGTAGGTATGGCTAGGGATCATGACTGAGATGTTCGTGAACGCCTGTGGCATTTCCAACTGCCTGAAGTAATTTCCAGACAAGACATTCAGGATAATTTCAGTCGAATCCTCGTTGCAGGCACCAGTTTTAACCGCGAGAGTCTGCCAATCTAAAGCGGAACTTAGTCCTATTACCATTAGCACGACCAGAAAATTTATCTGTGGTGGTCAAGTTTTGTCTGAAGCACTGCGCCACTGCAGCTACTAAGGTCTGTAATAGCAACCGATTAACACGTAATGACTCATCTTTGCTGGTCACTTCCACCCAGTTTATTTCACGTTTGTAATCTATAATGAATCACTAGATAGTTTCGATTTCTTTATGGAAATCAATACGCCGACACCATTGTCGCGTACACTACCCTTAGGATATACACTGCCAATTCACATTAATGTACCATGTGTTAAAAGCCCGAATAGCCACTTTTGTAGCGCACATCGCTGCGAGACGTGCAGGAAGAGTGCCAGTGAGGTTCTGGAAGGTGCCAACATGGTTACGGAGCCATGCCGACTCCAGGGCCGTGACCAGCTGCATTGGGGGGCTGTGTTGGGTTGTTTAGTGGAAGAGACCAGACAAGTGAGGTCATCGGTCTCACCGGATTAGGGAAGGACGGGGAAGGAAGTCGGCCGTGCCCTTTCAAACGAACTATCGCGGCATTTGCCTGGAGCGATTTAGGGTAGTCACGGAAAACCTAAATCAGCACGGCTGGACGCGGGATCGAACCGTTTTCCTCCCGAATGCGAGTCCAGTGTGCTAACCACTGCGCCACCTCGCTCGGTGCTGCATTAGGTTTCTCGGTTAAGGATCCATGGCGCATATAGGTCGATCGAGATGGTTCCACAAATTCTCGACTGGGTTTAGCTTGGTTCAAATGGCTCTGAGCACTATGGGACTTAACATCTGAGGTCATCAGTCCCGTAGACCTTAGAACTACTTAAACCTAACCAACCTAAGGACATCACACACATCCATGCCCGAGGCAGGCACAAACATTTTTTAACGCCAACACTTTCTGTGTTCTGCAAACACTTCCTTCCCCTTTTCCAACGCAGCGTGACAATTCGTGAACTGTGATGCGTCTGTCAGCAGTCACCAATTCGTTAAGTCTCTACACATTGTCTGGAGTGTGTGAAGTACGAGGCTTGCCACTGCAAGGACAATCCTCAATATTTTCGTGCCAGCTTTCATCACGTAACCTGCTTGCCCACCGACTAACTGTACTGAGATCGACAGCAGCATCTCCATACACCTTTTTCAACCTCTTGCGAATGTTTCCCACTGTCTCGTTTTCACAGCACAGGAACTGTATGACAGCACGTTGCTTCTGACGAACGTTAATTGTAGCAGCCATCTTGAAGACAGGCTGTGACGGCGCCACTCACAGGAAAAGGTTGAACTAAGTTTGAAAACAAGAGGGAAGTATGTATTTACACACACTAACATTTTGACACATGCAGAATGAAAACTGTATTTTCACAAAAATAGTGTGCATTTCTTTTGGAGTGACCTCGTATACATTTCGTTACCAGTGCTGTAACCTTCCGTCTGTGAGTGGTTATTGCACGTCGAAGTCGAATGTAGGCGGTGGTTACATTAATGTGACTGCGCCGTACATATTCAGATAAAAATTTAACCTATCGTTGATGTTTGCTTCTTGTTTAGATCACCTTCCTTCTCCTAATACCACGTTATTAGGGAATATGATTCCTGTGACTAAGGACATTGTAAGTTCCCATTACAGAGGATAACTATCCTCACGTCACTGCCGCAGTGATGATCTCGAGCCATAGGTACTGTGTAGTAGGACGGCTGGTTCTGCTGCCACAATCTTACTCGAAATATTTTCGAGCTTCCATTAAAGATTCATTGTGAAAGACCAATTTTTCCTTAAAGTAAGTGCTATCTTTGGAAAAATCTGAGCAATAATATGTCTCTTGTATTCTCGTTCTGGAGGAGACAAACTGTGAGTTTCCTTCCTGTACCAGTTTCCGTTGTTCGTAGAAGGGTCACCTGTTACACCAAAACCAAGGAAATCAACTTCGAAGTCGTTGAGCCGGTAATATCTGCATGAGAGATTGGAATCTAGCAGTCCTCGCCCTGCAGGAAATGACCGTGAGGCACATGCTACGCCACTTACGCACCGACGCTGACCAATCAGAGATCGGTATTCCGTCCGGCAGTTTGGAAACATGTTCCATTAATTGGAGCAGGGGCGTCTAATTCTTACCCACCAAGGTTCGCTCACGACGACCTCTTGTTTTCTAATAACTGCTGACACGTTTGGTTCGGAAGAATTATGGCTTCGCTTGATCGCGGCCTCACTGGAGGACGATGTATGAGCTGTGATTTCCGTTCCGTTTGACTCGTTGCGTAATTTTCTGACAACTTCCTAACGTATCCGTGTTGTAGCGTGTGTGGTTTAATCACAAGTTTGTTTATAGATGTATATCTATATTCGTCAAGCCACCTAATAGCTTGTCACTTCCCCTATTTCCTGCTCTACTAGTGAATGGTGCACGGTAAGAGCGACATATACGAGGCCTGTTCAGAAAGTAAGCTCCGATTGATTGCCAAATTGAAACCACAGTGAACATCAGAAATGTTTTACTTGTAACAATTAGCTACACCTTTCAGCTACTTCTCTACGTTGTCGCCGTTCTGACTTAGACTTTTGTCATAGCGTTGTACCAACTTTTCAATAGCCTCATCATAGAAGGCACCCGCCAGTGCTTTCCGCCAATTCTCCACGCTGGCCTACACCTCGTTGTCTGTGTCAAAATGTTGACTTCAAAGACAGCGGTTCATGTGACCAGAGATGAAACTCAGGGGGAGACAATTGCGGACTGTATTGTGGGTAATCTCACATTTCCATTTGAAAACGATGCAGGAGCATCTTCATTGCCCCTGCAGAATGCGGCTGAGAATTGTCTTGAAGAAGAAACAGCACGACAGTTATGTAATGTTAGCTGCATAGCTTCAGGCGAAATTTCTCACCAGGCCCTCGTACTTGGCGGCAGACACTATTTTCTAGACATCTTTACGCACTCACTGCGAGCTCAGAAATGAGAAGAGCGACGTGATGCTTACTGGGGTTATAGTAGAGACACTACCCAACACATCTGTGCAAAACTTTATCGGATTTTCATAGTCGTTTCCATTTCGCGACCGATCGGAGCTTACTTTCTGAACGCCCCTCGTAGAAAGCCTACGTGTGAGCTCGAGCCGCTGAAGTGTTATCTCCATGGTCTTGGTGTGAGTTATATGTAAGAGACAGCAATATCACACTCTACCATAACAGTGGCTACTCTCTCTGGTGTGAATGTTGTTACCGTTTGACAGTTGGAGCAATACTAGCGCTGCAAGCGGTGAGAAAGCAAACAGTGACACGTGTCATCAAGAAAATGAAAGTTTTATTTATTCTTCTACTCAGTTAACGAAATAATTGTTATAATTTTGCGTTCAATACAATGCTAAGTTGCCGAGGGAATGAATTATGGAGAAATAATTGTACAAACAGCCGAACGTAACTGATTCGCTGACATAAGATACAACTTAGTAATGAAGAAATTGTTTCGAATATGTGCATAATTGGAGTTTATGTCGTTGATAGCGAGAGAAGATAAGTACATATTTCATGCATGAAAATCATATATTTCCGTTGTTGTCTCTTTGTATTGTTATAGTCACTTTCCTGGACGGGTAAAAAAAAAAAAAATTACGGACACTAAGGTTTCGGCCACTCTTACACATCACTCGGCTTTCTGATAGACGAAAATTTTGGTAAGTGTAATTACTTTTGCTTAAAAAGTGAATATGTTGAAGAGTCTTGCCGTTTGTAGCCCAAATATAACAAAAATTTTGGAACTGGTTTCCTCCCCGTTGCGGAACACTTTTATTACTTTTTGACTTTTTGTTGTACCGTCTGTGCTGTTCTCCTTTCAGCTACAGGCGTGGCGACTTATGTGATATTGTACATTAAATAATGTGGGTATTACATTCCATACAAGTTTCATACGTTCTACATTGAGTTCAACTTCGCGTTAGTGGGTAGATATACGACGTAGTTCTGCAAAACGTCAGGGCCTCTGGTGTTAACGGGCAATTTTTTGTTGCTAAAGGAAAATGACATTTCGGTACGTATCCGTATACTACAAGAGAATAGTAAATAAACTGTCCTGCAATCTACTGTTTCATACCTCCCAGGGTCCTTAGTAAACTAAAGAATAACAAATAAAGTGTGAAACTTCCTGGCAGATTAAAACTGTGTGCTGGACCGAGACTAACTCGAGACCTTTGACCTTTGCCCTTCGCGGGCAAGTGCTCTACCAACTAAGATACCCAAGCACGACTCACGGCCCCTCCTCACAGCTTTACTTCTGCCAGTACCTCGTCTCCTACCTTCCAAACTTTACAGAAGCTCTCCTGCGAACCTTGCAGAAGTTTCATATCAGCGCACACTCCGCTGCAGAGTGAAAATCTCATTCTGGAAATAGGGTGTCATATTTTAGTTATTGTCGATTTTTATGGCAATAGACACACTCTCTATTATAAAACTTATGTTAGAAGTCAATGTAAACGGCACTATTCGCAGCTATCCGATATTGTACTCAGAAACGTCACTTGCTGGCAGCTTGATGTGCTGCTATCGCCGTGGGTAACAAAAATCAAAAAGAGTGACGCGACTGTTATTTTAGACTGTGGCAGTATGCGAGTCGATCTTACAGGAATGTGTGCTCTTGCAATTTCAACGGTAAACCACACCCAATTGTACAACGCGTCCCTTGTAGGGTCTGTTAGTGGATGGAGTTGGGTGAACACTTCCGAGTCACTTTCGGGATTACTAAACGAAGCGGTGACGAAATATTTTTGTATCACTAACTGGACAACCTTTCCTGTTCCACTCGCGAATGGCGCATGGGGAAACCGATTCTCGAAAAAAATGGTTCAAATGGCTCTGAGCACTATGGGACTCAACTGCTGTGGTCATTAGTCCCCTAGAACTTAGAACTACTTAAACCTAACTAACCTAAGGACATCACACACATCCATGCCCGAGGCAGGATTCGAACCTGCGACCGTAGCAGTCGCACGGTTCCGGACTGCGCGCCTAGAACCGCGAGACCACAGCGGCCGGCAAAACGATTGTCGCTAAGCCTCTGTATTAGCTCTAATTACTCGAATTTCCTCATTGTTGTAGTTTCGTGAGATGTATGTGGGAGGAAGCAGTATGTTGTCCGACTGTGCTCGGAAAGTACTCTCGAAATTTCAGTAGTAAACCTCTCCGTCATGCACAACTCCTCCTCTCTTGTAGCCTCTGCCACTAGAGTTCGTTGGGCTTCTCTGTGACGCAGCATTCGTATCAACAAAGCGATCCCGTGACGGAATGCGCCGCTCTTCGTTGGATCTTTTCAGTCTCTTCTATCATTTCTACGTAGTACGGATCCCAGATAGATGAACAGTACTCAAGAATCGCTCGAACAAGCACCTTGCTTACAACTTCCTTCGTGGATGAGTTACATTTCCATAAGATTCTTCCTGTAAACTTCAGCTGCCATCTACTTTTCCCACTGTTTCCTTGATGTAGTCATTTCACTTAAGGTCGTCCTGGATGGTTACTACTAGATATTTTACGGTAGATATTGCTTCCAGTGATTTTTCATCAGTCGTTTAGGTTGGGAGTAGTGGATTTCTTTTCCTGTATGTGCGCAATATATTACATTTATTAACATTCAGGGTCAACTGCCAGTGTCTACACCAGTCATCAATCCTCTGGAGGTCATTCTCAAAACCGATACCGTCTTCTGACGTTGCTACTTTGTTAGAGACAACCGTATGGTCTGCGAACAGCCTTAAAGAGCATCCGACGTTTTCTACTAGATCGTTGTAAACGGTAACTATCGTATCAGTCTTCCTTGAGGTACTCACGAAATTACATTTACAGCCGGCCTGAGTGGCCGTGCGGTTCTAGGCGCTACAGTCTGGAGCCGAGCGACCGCTACGGTCGCAGGTTCGAATCCTGCCTCGGGCATGGATATGTGTGATGTCCTTAGGTTAGTTAGGTCTAATTAGTTCTAAGTTCTAGGCGACTGATGACCTCAGAAGTTAAGTCGCATAGTACTCAGAGCCATTTGAACCATTTTTTTACATTTACACCTGTCAATTTGTTCCGTTAAGAGCGACGCCTCGAGTTGTATCTGCAAGGAAGTCTTGAATCCAGTCGCAAACCGTGTCCGATACTTGGTAAGCTCGAATTTTTTTTTCTCTGAATGGAGGTGAGGCACGGTGTAAAAGATTTCGAAACCGCTTAACGATTTTACGTAAGACCAAAACCTCTTAGGATTTTTACGCAAATCCGTTGATAAAATTTTACGTTCAAAGTCGTGTAATGCCTCCCTTGCTGCTCCCTTACGCTCATTTTCGCTTCGTTCAGTGTTTGTTTGTCAGCTAGGTTTTGAATTCTCTTGAAATTGTGATGCAGCGACGGCGAGTCTTTCCCATCCCTTAAGACCTTGCTTGGAACCGACTTGTCTAACGCATATTGAACGATATTTTTGAATTTCTTCCACTTGTGCTCTATATTTTTGTCCTCAGCACTGATTATTTGATGCTGACTCCTCAGATACTCCGTAATTTGTATCCTGTCATTCTTGCTAAGAAAATATGTTTTCCTACCTTTCTCAACATTACTTGTAAACCCATAGTCATAGTTCCTATCACAGTCTTATGGTTACTGATACCTACCTCTACATTAACTGATTCTATAAGTTCAGGTGTTTGTTGCTGGAACGTCTAAGACGTTACCTTCACGAGCTGGTTCTATAATTACATAGGCCGACAAGGTTTTCTTCACAAGAAATCTGATTAGCGAGTCTCTTGCATGTTGTTACACTGAATTCAGAAATGTAATCCGAAATTTTCCATCAGGTAGAGATTTTCTGTGAGGGCTACTTTTTAAAATTTGATTTTAGCATTCTCTTTGACCTGTCATAGGAACTTATACCTCATATGTAATTATTTTATTCCCACTGTATTAAAGATGATATGTAATACCAAGCCATAGCAGCAAACGACAAGATTGCGCCTGTTCAATCAAGTTTTGAGATGTGCGTACCTGTTCATCTAGCGTTGTGATGTCAGTATTGAGCGGACTATGAGCATTTTACCACAAATAGTAGTGAAATATTATTTGCTTCCTTTCTGTGCAGAGTGTATAGTGTATGTCGTGTTTTAGTGTTCTGTTGTTTCATCATGTCAAGGAAGTGTGTAAATGATGCAGATAACTTCTGCCATGTTTGTCGTGAATTCACCTTCAAATCTCAAAGGCGACATGTCATGAGACACACGGGTGTCGTGAACATTCCTATGGCTGTCACATGGTTGATTTGTATAAGAGCTGGGCGACATTATATGTTGCGTTTCGTGTGGTAGACCATTGCCTGGGTGGGTACACATAATATGCCATTTGCGATTGCCATGATTTGGAGGGAACCGACAGATCATCTAATGGAGCGTTATTCTAGCTCAAAACTACAAAACTACAAAATTCCTGTATTACAGGAATGTCTTCTAAATCCAAACATACAGTTAAGTACCCAAATTTGCCATCTGCAATGAGGCTTGTCTTATACAATGAAGAGTTTCCGGTACCAGTATATGCAGATACGACCTTAATGCATAACTCTGGTTCTGACCTGCTACAATCAGAAAATGATTCAGATGAGAATAAAATTGATCCTACATAGGAAGGCAGTAGTTGTTGGTCAGAACCATACTTTCCCAGTCAAAAAGACCTTAATGAACTGGTTTGGGATTTAAGCCTGCCTAAACAGCAAGTTGAAGTTTTAACTTCCAGACTCAAGGGCTGGAATCTACTCCACCGAAATGTTTGTTCTCTGAAAAAAAAAAAAATGCTATTTTGTTTTGCAGTGATATTTGTTCTGTTATGGAAACTTTAGGGCATCAACATCGGCCAGATGAATGGTCGTACTATCCTATGTGTCCTCGATGGCTCAGTCGGATAGAGCATCTGCAGTGTAAGCTCGAAATCGTGTGTTCGAGTACCGGTCAGGGCACACATAGAAGGCCAAGCAGAATGCATGGTGTTCTAGAACTATAAGGACAGATAAAATTTTTGGGTGCACAGATCCAGGCTACGTTGGTGAAAGTAATGATAGATCAGATAAGGCTTTTGCAGGCTCAGAGTGATGAAAGTATGAACTTCCTGTTAGTAGTTTTAGTAATTTCATTCTATTATGGGTTTCTGTTGAATGACAATTGGATGGGGGGAGACGAAGATGGCAAAGCGGTGTTAGTCCAGTTGTAGGAAAGAGGACTGATGAGGTTGAGATGTTGATCATTCATGGACAATTTCGGACGGAAGTCGGGAGGGGGGGGGGAGATATGTGCGTTTACAAGTGTTTATGGACGTAAGGATTCGAGTCCCTTATAAAAGACACAAGTATGGCTTACGGGTCGGTAAAAATGGCTCTGAGCACTACGGGACTTAACATCTGTGGTCATCAGTCCCCTAGAACTTAGAACTAGTTAAACCTAACCAACCTAAGGACATCACACACATCCATGCCCGAGGCAGGATTCGAACCTGCCACCGTAGCAGTCGCGCGGTTCCGGACTGAGCGCCTAGAACCGCTAGACCACCGCGGCCGGCACGGGTCGGTAATATGAGGTTTCATTGTGAGGTTTATTAGGCTTATTCAAGAAGAGTATCTAGGGTGTTATGATGGCATCGAACACCGTAATAACTGAGCCAGCTCAAGATCATTTTCGTATCCCATAGAGTGACTGTTGATTAGGAACACATATCCCCCTACGCGAAAATTTAGGTAATTTCTCAGACTGACTTGCGCGAATGTCAGACAAGTTCCCCATCTCCATTTCAGAAACGCAATTTACTAATATTAAAACTACGAAACCGCGCAGAGTTTATGCGACGCGTAGGCAAATGGCACAGGTGACGGTGTCTGGCTTCGACTGTGGTATCGTTGACGCATGCATCGAAGATACGATTCTTGGCTATGGTTCAAATGGCTCTGAGCACTATGGGACTCAACTGCTGTGGTCATCAGTCCCCTAGAACTTAGAACTACTTAAACCTAACTAACCTAAGGACATCACACACATCCATGCCCGAGGCAGGATTCGAACCTGCGACCGTAGCAGTCGCACGGTTCCGGACTGCGCGCCTAGAACCGCGAGACCACCGCGGCCGGCAAAGATACGATTCTGGAACTGCTGCGGCCGCCAAAGCTAGCCACAGTTTGAGAATTCACACAAAGAGCGCAGGGACTCCGGCTTACATCACGTACCACTGCAGGCCTGCAATCGGCCAGGAGGTCTGGCAGTTTGCCAGTAGGCAGCTGGGAACGGAACTAGTGCTAGGGCTCCGCGCCGGTCTGTTTCCTGCACACACCTCCCACCTGCTGTCAGCGCCAGTGTAAACACAGCGCCTGCAGGTACTCTGTGTTTATAACGCAAGGCCAACTACTGCGCGAAGTTTCTGTTACAGGTCGCCATATCAGAACCATTCCGTTGTACGGAGGCTGAAAGAATAAGCTCATATATTCCTAAGATAATGTGCTCTGTTGCTCAATAAAAGTAGCACCATAAGAAAATTATCATAAGGATGTTACGGTTAGTCACCAATGAGTAACACTTATAGAATAGCTAACTGCAGTTTGCACTAAAATATACAAACAGAATCTCTTTCTCATCCTTATCCATCTGAGTCGGTCTCTAGCGTTTTTCATATGAAGATATGGTATCTTTTTCAAAGTATCAGAGAAGACGGATATTTTACTGGCTTGTTTTTCAGGTAGGCATGACAGCTGCAGCACTATTTCAGTTTCAGTCCTGACTTTAGTTCGGTACTTTTAGGTGATTTTCTGGTACTATTTGAGCACCCATATATATATTTTCAAAATCAAGGCTAACGGAACGTGGCTTTCACCAACTGATAGCTGGTGAGAGGACGTAATTTTTTATATAATACTTTTAACGTCTGTATCAACAGTTATATTGAAGCAACTGATTTTTTTAAAAAAGTATTTTAACAGGATTCTAAAACTCATTTGAGTGCTAGAACTCTTGTTAAAGCTGCCGCTAACATTTTAGGCAAAAGAATCCTACAAACGCTCCAAAACAGAAAGACACAGTTACCGGAACCAGCCATCGTGGTGTAACGTACATGATCTGATCAAACGTATCTGGACACCTGTTAATGGACATTGGTATGGAGTGTGTCCACCCTTTGCTTTTACGACCGCTTCAACCCTGCTGTGAACACTTCGAACGAGGATATACTTATATGGATATGGTGTCTGTTCTTTCGGACATGTCCGAAAGAACAGACACCATATCTATATAAATATACCGTTCTGGCAATACCGGCCATGACCTCCTTCGTCTGAGCGGATGCACACATATTCCCCGAACTCTTACGGGACTTCGTAAGAAGTAATGAGTGTGTTGGGGTGGGACACTACGAATGTAGTGTGTGGACATACACTCCTGGAAATGGAAAAAAGAACACATTGACACCGGTGTGTCAGACCCACCATACTTGCTCCGGACACTGCGAGAGGGCTGTACAAGCAATGATCACACGCACGGCACAGCGGACACACCAGGAACCGCGGTGTTGGCCGTCGAATGGCGCTAGCTGCGCAGCATTTGTGCACCGCCGCCGTCAGTGTCAGCCAGTTTGCCGTGGCATACGGAGCTCCATCGCAGTCTTTAACACTGGTAGCATGCCGCGACAGCGTGGACGTGAACCGTATGTGCAGTTGACGGACTTTGAGCGAGGGCGTATAGTGGGCATGCGGGAGGCCGGGTGGACGTACCGCCGAATTGCTCAACACGTGGGGCGTGAGGTCTCCACAGTACATCGATGTTGTCGCCAGTGGTCGGCGGAAGGTGCACGTGCCCGTCGACCTGGGACCGGACCGCAGCGACGCACGGATGCACGCCAAGACCGTAGGATCCTACGCAGTGCCGTAGGGGACCGCACCGCCACTTCCCAGCAAATTAGGGACACTGTTGCTCCTGGGGTATCGGCGAGTACCATTCGCAACTGTCTGCATGAAGCTGGGCTACGGTCCCGCACACCGTTAGGCCGTCTTCCGCTCACGCCCCAACATCGTGCAGCCCGCCTCCAGTGGTGTCGCGACAGGCGTGAATGGAGGGACGAATGGAGACGTGTCGTCTTCAGCGATGAGAGTCGCTTCTGCCTTGGTGCCAATGATGGTCGTATGCGTGTTTGGCGCCGTGCAGGTGAGCGCCACAATCAGGACTGCATACGACCGAGGCACACAGGGCCAACACCCGGCATCATGGTGTGGGGAGCGATCTCCTACACTGGCCGTACACCACTGGTGATCGTCGAGGGGACACTGAATAGTGCACGGTACATCCAAACCGTCATCGAACCCATCGTTCTACCATTCCTAGACCGGCAAGGAAACTTGCTGTTCCAACAGGACAATGCACGTCCGCATGTATCCCGTGCCACCCAACGTGCTCTAGAAGGTGTAAGTCAACTACCCTGGCCAGCAAGATCTCCGGATCTGTCCCCCATTGAGCATGTTTGGGACTGGATGAAGCGTCGTCTCACGCGGTCTGCACGTCCAGCACGAACGCTGGTCCAACTGAGGCGCCAGGTGGAAATGGCATGGCAAGCCGTTCCACAGGACTACATCCAGCATCTCTACGATCGTCTCCATGGGAGAATAGCAGCCTGCATTGCTGCGAAAGGTGGATATACACTGTACTAGTGCCGACATTGTGCATGCTCTGTTGCCTGTGTCTATGTGCCTGTGGTTCTGTCAGTGTGATCATGTTATGTATCTGACCCCAGGAATGTGTCAATAAAGTTTCCCCTTCCTGGGACAATGAATTCACGGTGTTCTTATTTCAATTTCCAGGAGTGTACAAGGTGAGAATGTGGGTCTCGCGGGAGGCGTGCGTGAGATAGTCCCTGCACTCGCGTTATCCTCTGTGCCCTCGGTGGCTCAGATGGATAGCGCGTCTGCCATGTAAGCAGGAGATCCCGGGTTCGAATCCCGGTCGGGGCACACATTTTCACCTGTCCCCGTTAATATATATCAACGCCCGTCAACAGCTGAAGGTAATTAATATAATTGTAATTTCCTTCGAACGAGGAGTCTATGTCTGTGGAGGAATGGCAGCCCTCTCTTCTTCAAGAGCCGAAACCGGAGAAGACAGTCATGTTACATGCTGGGGTATGGACCGACGTCGAACGTTCATATCGTTCCGCATTTAGCGTTTTCTTAAGCACAGTAAGACTACATGCCAACCATGAGAAGTCCCCCCATACAATATAACCATACATCACTGTTGGTACTACAAATGATGACAGATAGCTTTCTCCAGGCATTTGCGAAAACGAAACCCTTCTGTCGGGTTGTCACAGTGTACTCGACCAACGTGATTCATCAGTCCTGCCGGTCGCGGTGGCCGAGCGGTTCTACGCGCTTCAGTTTGGAACCGCGCGACTGCTACGGTCGCAGGTTCGAATCCTGCCTGGGGCATGGATGTGTGTGATGTCCTTAGGTTAGTTAGGTTTAAGTAGTTCTAAGTTCTAGGGGACTGATGACCTCAGATGTTAAATCCCATAGTGCTCAGAGCCATTTGAACCATTCATCAGTCCAAATCACTTGTTTCCTGTGATCCACTGACCAGTGGTGACGCTCTTTACGCCATTTCAAGCGTCGCTTAGCGCTGACTACAAAAGAGCATGACGTATCGTATGGGGAGCTGCCCGACAATTGTACCCAGTTCTTTTTATCTCTCTGCGCACAGTCATTGTGCTAGATGGACTCTGGTAACGCTTTGCAACTCACGTGTCATTCTTTCAGCTGATTTCATTACAACCAACCCCCGCAGTTCTCGACCGTCTCTGTCCAATACATCTACATCTATACGCTGTAAACCACTGTGAAGCCCATTGTATGTTACCAATTATTGGGGATTTTTCCTGTTCCATTTACGTACGGAGCGCGGGAAGAAGTATTGTTTCAATTTATCCATGCGTCCCATAATTAACCTAACGGCCTCACGATTTCTACGGGGCCTGATACTTAGGCGTTTATAGAATATTCCTGCAGTCATCATTTAAAGCCAGTTCTCTAATCTTTGTAAGTAGGCTTTCTCGGGATAGCTTATGCACAACATCGAGAGTCTGACAGTTCATTTGCGTCAGTATCTATGCGACGCTGTCCCAGGTGTCAAACAAACGGTGATCATTCATGCTGCTCTTTTCTGTATGAGTTCAGTATCAGCTGTTAGTTCTGTTTGGTATGGGTCCTATAGACTTGAGGAATATTCTATGATGGGTTGTACGAGTGATTTTTAAGCCATCTCCTTTGGAGACTGATTGCATTTTCCTAGTATTCTGTCAATACACCAAGGTCTGCCACTTGTTTTAGCCACAAATGAGACTTTGTTATCATTCCATGTAATATCTCTACATAACGTCAGACGCAGGTATGTATGAGTTGACCGATTCCAGCTGTGTCTCGGTGATACTCTATTCATAGAGTACTACTTTTTCTCCTTTTGACAAGGGCACAATTTTACATTTTTTATTATTTAAAGCAAATTTCCAATCTTTGCACCACATTAAAATCTTATCAAGATCAGACTGAATATTTATGCAACTTCTTTCAGACAGTATTTAATTACAGAGAAATTCTGTGCGAAAAGTTGAGGTTTATCTGGTTTAGTTTAGCCCCGGCTGCTCCTTTGCGCTTCCATCTGACAATCACAGCACCGACAGTAAGACGGGCAGTTCTGAAATGTCGCTGACTGATTTGTTACCTGGGTAACATCCAGAAACTAGTCCACGTTCGATGTCACTGAGTTCACCTTACCAATACATTCTGCTATTGCTGCTTCTTTACTGACAACGCAACACTCCCTGCCCCCTTTTATACTGGCGGTTTCGGCTCTCATGACTGGTGATCAATTCCGTTTTACGTACGGGTTTATAGATACCATCTGTTGTATAGTGTATATCATTTCATTTAAGAAAACCATACTTGCTTCAAATCTCGGTTAATACAGCGCAAGGTGCATGTGTTTTGATTTAATCTCAGTTGCCATTCATATGCCTACAGAAAATTCCTCTGATTAAAACACCTTCATGAAAAGTAGTTCTTATTGAATAAATAACCCTGCTGAAGGCAAATGATTACAGCATGATCCCCGTTATTGAATAATTTATAAGATCTCACACAATATATATATATATATATATATATATATATATATATATATATATATATATATATATATATATATATATATATATATACGAGGCCTGTTCAGAAAGTAAGCTCCGATTGATTGCCAAATTGAAACCACAGTGAACATCAGAAATGTTTTACTTATAACAATTAGCTACACCTTTCAGCTACTTCTCTACGTTGTCGCCGTTCTGACTTAGACTTTTGTCATAGCGTTGTACCAACTTTTCAATAGCCTCATCATAGAAGGCACCCGCCAGTGCTTTCCGCCAATTGTCCACGCTGGCCTACACCTCGTTGTCTGTGTCAAAATGTTGACTTCAAAGACAGCGGTTCATGTGACCAGAGATGAAACTCAGGGGGAGACAATTGCGGACTGTATTGTGGGTAATCTCACATTTCCATTTGAAAACGATGCAGGAGCATCTTCATTGCCCCTGCAGAATGCGGCTGAGAATTGTCTTGAAGAAGAAACAGCACGACAGTTATGTAATGTTGAAACGTCCCCTTTTATCAATTTTACTAGACTGTGCTTAACCTGACGCACAATATTTTTAGCGCAACGCAATCTGACTTTCAAGATTCCCTACAAAAGAATGGCCCTGACTAACATTAAACTATACCTTTCACAAATCACTTACCTCACAAAAATCTTCGCTACTCAAGCTACTGCAATACAGCGAGCGCCACAACTGCCAGCTAAATAAAAGATTCAAACTATGGAAGGCACTAACTACTGATAGGGATAGTTAGCAAATGAAAGATATTAATAGAGAACAAACAATGTATTTACCTTGATATCATCATATATATATAGCAGTTCATGACAAATTACAAAACTCCGCCATCTCTCTCCCCACATCCACCACTGCTGGCGGCTCACCTCCAACTGCGCAACGCTACGCGTTGTTCACAGCCAGCTGCCTAACACTACAATGGCGAGTATTACAACAATGCAAAGCAGCTACAGACTGCACACAGCACAGCCAGTGATTTTCATACAGAGGTGGCGTTACCAATAAAAAAACCTAAACAGCCTACTTACATAGCCCCCATGCTCCCCACAAAAAATTTTACAAATTTTTTTGGGCACTGGCCAATACATATTTGTTAAAATTTTTCATAATCGTAATTACAATAACAAAGAAGTCAAATGCACACACTTATTGATACAATGTTGGTCAAAAGCTAAAATTTTCTCACAGTCCATAAAGACAGTCCTGATCATTCATCACATTGCAGTGTTTTTCCCAAAGTCTGAGCAGTAAAAGAAAATGCACACGGAAGTAGTGGATTTCCATGCAGTCTTGAAGAAGTAGTGTTGTCCTTCCAACGGAAAGACAGTGCTGACTCTTGACATGCTGACAGGTAATGGGCCACAACAGAGCAAACCCACCACAGAGTCAGTCGAAGTTTTGAAGAGTATTGGTGGGTAGGTCATCACAGAGCAGACCCACTGTAGTCCTGGTAGAGATTACGGTATTGGTGGGCCACCAGAGGTGCAGACCCACTGCAGTCTTGTAGAAATAATGGTATTGACGGATCATCAAAGATGTAGACCCACTGTAGTCCTTGTAGAGATAATGGTACTGGTGGGCCATCAAAGATGCAGCCCCAATGTAGTTCATGTAGAGACGCCCAGCAGCCATCTGTTGCGACTGTGCAGGTGCACAATCACCAGCGAAGAGTCTTGCGGAGAATATAGCAAGTCCATAAACCACCACTTGTCCACTTACGAAATTTTTGGAATTGTCCTTAGAACCAGCAATGCTGTTATCCAGTCCCTTGCTGAATTATTAACACACATACAAACACTAACAGCCCCTACTTCTCACATATTGTCCATATACTATGACCAACAGAAACGTGTGCAGTGAAATGTAACTTACAAGTTAATAATATGATGAACTGGTGTCAATTACAATTTTATAACATGAGAATACAATTACAAAGATACAGAAAACATCATTAAAAACATAATAGTACAGATAACATTCGTAGTAATAGGGGCTTTACAAAAGAATCGAAATAACATATACATCAGTCTTACAGGAATTATGACATAAGTAGATACATAAAAGATCAGAATAAATTTTGAAACATCCACTTCACACATGAGCATTAAAACAAAATAGAATAAATAAAGTCTAAGCATATTTACAAGTTAAATAACATATTATTAATGCCAATTATATTTGAGGATAACAGTATTCCTCATCATAGTGAATGTAGCTTAGTATTAGAAGAAGAAAAATTCTATGAAACTACACAGAGACAGGAAGAAAACAAATACACAAGGGTACACAAACACGTAGTGGGATAACACAAGGGAAGGACAGGGTTTGTTTTACTGCAGTATTTTGCAAACAAAACTTTCTTTACTTCTCAGAGATCTCCCTTCGTTCTTCATTATTTCCAAAAAGTCCTATCTATACCTGCTTTCTGTACTTTTTTTTGTATAACTTCTCAATGCATTTCTTCCAATTCATCGCAACGCAGTCTCTTATATAGTCTACCCCCTCTTAAGCTAACTTAAATCTACTGAGCTCAGATGCTAAACTAAGGTACGAGGCAATGCAGCAGCACAAAACAATTAACACAAACAGCAATGATCAAAAATACAAATGGCGAAGCAAGCAACATAAATTATAACTAATATAAGGCAAAGAGCAGCAAACAAGAGAAATAAATCAGTAGTAAAACTGGCTTAACAGAGTAACACAAATGAAAATTCAGTAGCACTATGCCTGGCAAACAGCAGCAGCAAAAAAAAAAACTTATCTCTAAACATGACATAGCTCAAGCAGAAAAAATATTACACTAAAAATGGCCATGTCTAATACCTATGTCACATCTTAACACTAGAGTGATGCATCACAAGAACTTACACTAGCAGATAAGTTAGCAAATCGTAAAGAAATTGTTTATGCAATTCCTGTGAAGGGAAATGTCTTTTTATGCTCGCTCATTTTTTGGAAATATATCACAAAACTATTATTTACTGGATCTGGAGACAGAAAATATTTATATTAGTACATCTATAAAATTTTATTTTAACCAGTGCTGCAGTGCAGCTAGAAACTAGATATTAAACAAAATGAGTAAATAAATACATAAAGCAAGCCATATGGCATTTCTCTCAATTCTCGTAGATAGACACTTGTCCTAATCAGGTGTGCAGATGTAAGAATGTTTCCAAGTTATTATTAGCGTGTCGTATTTACGATGCTTTCTACAAACGAATGTCAATAGCGAGGATAATGGCCTCCCTTTTTTTTTCTCTCTACCTGTGCTTCCGGAAAGGCACACCCTAATGGCTTGATCTCCAGGTGTCTGACACAGCTGTGTGCCCACGACGCACGTGCAGGTGGTCACTTAACTTTCTTACGGAAATATTTACGACAGCAGTTTCCGCTACAGTGACAGTCTTATATAAAAATTTCACAGGTCGAGAATTTACGTTGCAAATGTGTAGAAACAAAATCCTATGAATATAACAGTGTCCAAGAAATTTTTGCCGTCGTTGTGATACATTCACGCATTTACACACATTTCATAACTCTTAAAGTACGATTCTTGGTTTCCAACATCCTTTTTCACAAGTCAAGATTCCCTAACTTCTATCCATTATTCATATACATATAAACACGTAATCACATTCCTTATATAGCATCAGCTTATTGATCATAAACATACCTCAACAGCATAATACACATCGTCGTCATAAAAATAACATCATAACACCTCAGTCAAATCTCAAAAACGTCGTAGCTTTCTCCAATAATTTCAAAACCTAAAAAAATTCTCTGCTCATGTCAAAAGTGTCATCTACCTCAAATGTGCTTTAAAATCATGCTCCCTTACCAAATACATCATTCAAAGCTCTCATAGTATCACAATGGTTCCGAAAAAATATGAACAGTTCACAAAGTACAGACAAAATACAATTTCATAAGTGTGAAATTACCCAACTGTGAAATTGCGTAAACATGTGTCACTGATGTAGTAAAAAAAAATGTTTATCTCTCAGTTAAACGATCAGATAGCTGTGTAATTTGTGTGTTACAGAAATATGGTACCGATGTGTAAAGTTGTGTAAGCAAATACCATATTAGCTAGGGCTCCTTGTGTTTGCCAAACACATGGTACACAAAGTAAGCGTGTACCCCCCTGAGGATTAATGTAATTATACCCTCAGGTGTTACAGATTACAGCAATGGAATGAAATGTATCACGGAAAACTTTCTTTATAATTCAAAAATCTTTAAAAAATAAACGTTTTAAGTACAAAATTAATCACTCAAATACGTGTACTGTAGCGCTAAACTTTGCGTCTTGTTGTAAGATAATCTCTGTGTAAGTGTCGTAGATATCGTCCTCCGAAAGCTAAGTTCTGCAGAAGTCAATGTACTTACCTCATGATAAACAAAAGTGAAATGTTTTGCGTATAGATATCGTAGTTATTACGCTTATTGTTGTGATGAAGAAAGTACTGTACTGTAACGTATTGTTGTGCTACGGAAAAGGCTGCCTCATTGTTGCTATACCACAAAAGTTACTACTAAAACATGTTTTACTTTACAGAAGAATTCAGAAAAACTGTGCAGATATAAAACAGATACACCGCAAAAGCAACATGGTAAATTGTCACTCATTAGTAGCGTCGTGATAAAATCGTGTAGCTGTCACATAAACTAACCTCTGTGTCATCTGGTATCTCTCAGAGAGCACTTTAAATTCAGAATGTATTTTCAAATAAACCAAAATATTGCATTAAAATCTCATTAACAGTACTGGTAAATGTTCCAAGTATGTGAGCCTTATAGTCGTTACGTAATCGTGCAACAAACAAGCAAGAATGCACACACACAATAACACTGTGTCGTCTGTTCACAATAACAATGCATTCGTAATTTCTGTTTAAATAAGTTCTCTTGGTTCTTGATTGGATATTTAACTTCAAACATTGTTGTATGTTAACAGTTTGTTAAGTCTGACAAAGCATGCTAGAAATGTGAAGTGAAAAGTTTTATGGCAGAGACAAAGTTAAAAAGCAGATTATCTTTCAATAAACGGTTTTACATGTGAAATGTGGTGCAAACCTTTACTCTTCCTAGTACGCAGAGTTTCAACTTCAACGCAATTATCATGTGGTATACATCAGTAAAGAATACTGGAATTTTTCTCAAGGTTAGCGCGTATGTTATTTTTCTCGGAGCCAGCGGGCGCACGCGGCTGCCTGCTGTGCGAGTCATTGTCTTTCTCTTTGTTGGCGTGCGTCGTTATTGGGATTAGGAGACCTAACTTCTACAAATTCGCCTTGCCGAGAGGGCCCAGCTCTGTTAGAATCCCGCCAGTTCTGATGAATTTCAGGTCTGTCGTTATGTCGGTAGTTTACATAGTTTCTTTCTTGTCGGTCATGTGGTGGAGAATTTCTTCCTGAATCGTACCTGCGCTCTGAACTGTTGCGTCTGAAGTTATTCTGTCTCCCTTGATAATAATAGTTCTGGTTACCATATTGTCTGTTTCTATGATTGTCTCTGTCATATTCATTACTACGGAAATGCGAACTTTCTCTGTAACTATTACTCTGCCAGTGGTTGTCATACGGGTGGTGTCTGTTTTGGTCACGATTTACGTTGCAAGAATAGCCTTGACGTGTCCAGTTAATATTTCTTTCATCAGGGAATTGTGGCGGATGTGACCTGTAATTGTTATGTTACTGTTTCCGCGTTCCCCGATTGTCAGTGTCAATGTCCAATTCTTGTAACAGACCCTGAAAAGCTTCAATGTCGTCTTTGCAACGTCCTGCTAAAATAATATGCCGTAAATGTTCATGCAATTTGAGTAAGCAAATGCGGATGAGTTCTGAGGGGCTGTATGGGTTTGAAAGATACTGATTCTTGTGCAACATGTCTTCAAAATATTTCACAAGACTGGAGAATTCAGATTGTTCGAAATGTTTCATCATTATGATGCCATGTTTTACTCGGTCTTGTGTGGCTTGAGACCAATATGCTGAGAGGAAGGCATGGTAAAATTCTCCTTCACTGTGGCAATCATGAATGACCGATCGC
Organism: Schistocerca nitens; assembly: GCF_023898315.1. Taxonomy (NCBI): domain Eukaryota; kingdom Metazoa; phylum Arthropoda; class Insecta; order Orthoptera; family Acrididae; genus Schistocerca; species Schistocerca nitens. The sequence goes on from NC_064615.1 coordinate 935,492,466, forward strand.
ATTCTTACAGCTGGTTCATTCTCTAAGTAGCCACACATAAATTCTAATCTGTGTTCTAATGACCAGTTGGGAGGAAAACAATGAGAGAATTGATGAAGCCACGCTTGTGGATGAATGTCGTTGGCAGAATTCTTAAACGTTTTGAATTTACGTGTAGTAATAAACAGCTTATAGTCAAAATCATCGTGTCGGCGAGTAGCATATCGGTCATTGTTACGTCGTGTCGGCGGTTCTATCTCAAAATTCGGTGCATCTTGCCAATTTCTTTCATAATTTCCGAAGTGTCCTGTGTTATTATTTTGTGGTTGATCCGTATTTCTATGTCCCTCTTCCCGTATTGGGGCGCGAGTGTCCTCTGAAATACGTAATTCTTGTATTACCTGTGTCAGCTGATCTTGTACTTCGCGGATTTCTCTTTGGTGTTGCGTATTAATTTGATTCAGATTTTGTTTCAGTTTCCTAATTTGTTCGCTCTCTTCTGTGTCATTAAAGACTACCGGTTTTGTGTCGTTCAGATTATCATCTACCTTCGTAGATAAGTTAGTGAATTGATCCGAAAGTTCGGCTACTTTCTCCGATAGTGAACACATTTCCTCAGTGTGTTTTTCTGAACCAAGTTTCAGATTGTCCATTTGTGTTGAAATCGAATCTACTGTGTCCTTCAAGTTTTCCTGAGTTTTTGCAAGTTGCGTAACCGAATCGGTAGATGCAACTGAGTCAAATTTAGCTTGTAAGGTCTCATGATTTTCATGAACAGTAGTTTGCAGTTCTTTTATGGCTGCTTCGTGATTCTGTAGTGCATTTTCATGACGCGAAAAAATAGGTTGGAAATGCTCACAAATTTGTGTTTTTACGTCGTTACAGACTTTTTGACATTTCGATTCAATGTGATGTAACTCATTAGTTAAATCCTCACGTGTTTGTTCAAGTGTTGTGTCTAACTTTTTAAGATTTTGTTCCACTGTGTCTAACTTTTGAAGATTTTGTTCCATTATGTCTAACTTTTGAAGCTTTTGTCCCATTTGTTTCTTATTTTGTTCCATTTGTTGCATTAATTGCAATAATAATGTATTAGTGTCTGGAATCTGTTTCTCTACGCTTTTCGGCAGTGCATTTGCACCGGCAACATTCACATTTTGACAAGCAGAAAATGTGTTTTGACTTATTTGAGAAACCGGTGATGACCCAAAACCTGAATCTACAGTATTTGCGAAATTGTGTCCTGTCATTTCGGATTCCTGAGGCGAGCTGTTGCCGACCGACCGATCGATAATGCTTCCCTGCTCACTAATTGTTTCACTGTCTACGCCATTGTTTGCCGCCCGCTCCATTTCCCTATGCACAATTACCAAATTATTACTTTGAACATTAGTTAATTCATTACTCTGCGGCGCTAACACACTGCTTTCGTCTTCACTGTCATTTCTCAGTTTACTTTGGAGCCTAGTATTACGTTTTTCACACGCCATTATTGTCACAATATTTCACACGACAACACAGAAAAACACAATTTGAAGAGCAAAAATAGGGGAACACATTAACATAGCACTGAAAATAATATCTAGTTAATTGCAGCTGCGAAATACTTGGTGCAAATCTACATGCATACCACAACTGTTCTACTGTACAACAATGAAAGACTGCAACTACAAAGGAGATTTTCTCTACAATTACGCGCTAGCAATAAACAAAAGCTACACTAATTACACAAACTACAAGAAAAAAATCAGAAGATTCCAGTGAGGTATCCTAGGCTAAGGGTCGACATATGAAACGTCCCCTTTTATCAATTTTACTAGACTGTGCTTAACCTGACGCACAATATTTTTAGCGCAACGCAATCTGACTTTCAAGATTCCCTACAAAAGAATGGCCCTGACTAACATTAAACTATACCTTTCACATATATATATATATATATATATATATATATATATATATATATATATATATATATATCGTCGAAAACTGAGAACGAACGGTTTTTGACGGTTTCCAGATTCATTTTGGTGTCTGAAAACGGAAGATATGCAACCCTTTAGCTATGTGTCTACTGTGGATGGACAACCTGAACCTAACGACATTCCTGCTCATGCGCTAGTTTCCTCCACCCAGCCCTTGTGCACACTCTACTGCGGGCTTGTGTGGTCCGCCAATGCATTAGCATTGTTGATATCACTACAATATATACCAGCACACGGCTGCGGAAATATCCGACATGTTACTTCCATGCAGCAAAGCGGATTGCAATGGGAGAGCACCTGCAATATTGTATGCGCAATGTTTTCCAAACAGACGTACCCCACATCATTCCATGCTCGCGGCCATCGAGAGACGACTAGGAACAGCCGGAAAGTTGTACGGAGGTACTTTCTGCCTGAGTTGTGTCCATTGTACAGTACCGTAGTAGCACTTTGTGCTTGATACTTGCGAATACCATTCCCGGTCTACTATTTGTCCTCTGGTAGGTGCCGAAACGGGATGCGGGTCGCACGAGCTCGGTTCGAAGTCTACAGTTGGAGGAGGACGTGCTGCCAGTGTTCGAAGAGGAGCCAGCCACCAGCACTCGGCAGATGGCACAGGTGCTGCACACGGGTTAAAGTGCCGTGTGGCGTATTGTTCACGAACACCGGTTCCAGCCATACCATCTGCAGGAGTCCAGGCATTACGGGAGGAGAACTACCCACGACGGGAACAGTTTGCGCAGTGGTTTTTACAACACTGCATACTCCAGCCACAATTGCCAAGCTTGGTGCTATTCATGTTTACTGGAGACGGCGTATTCAACTTGAACAACATGCATTTTTGGGCGGACGAAAACCTATGTGCACTGGTGATTCAAAATCACCTACACAGGATCGGTGTTAGCATCTAGGTGGGATAATTGGTGACCGTATTATCAGGCCATGTCTATTACCAAACAGACTAACAGATCCGATGTACCTTACATTTATTAGAGATGTTTTGCCTACCCTATTGGATGTAATGCCACTAAATGTTTGGATGGGCATACGGCTGCAGCACGACGGAGCTTCAGCACGCTTTGACATCGATGTGCAGAATCACCTCAAATTCCAATATTCCCATCGATGGAATGGTAGTGTTGGAGCAGTTTCATGGCCAGCACGGTCGCCAGATCTGACTAATTTCTGTGGGGTAGTATGAAGAGGTTGGTGTACGGCACACCTGTAACGTCAGCGGAGGACCTTATTGCTAGATTTCACGGGGCGATTGAAATACACTCAAGCTCATAAATTAAGGATAATTGCAGAATGTTGTTCCACACAACGTGGCACTACACAAAACTGGCGCTAATAGCATAGGCACATACGGAACACACACCACACATATCTGTAAGTCCACGGTATTGGTGATAAGTTGGGAAAACCGTCCCGAAACACATGTGCTACAAAACGCCACTGTTTCCTGCGCATGTACCCTGACATCAGTATGGGATATGATCACAATGGACACGAACACAGGCCGCACTACGGGTTGGCATAGTCTGAATCAGGTGGTCGAGCAGCTGCTGGGAAATAGCCTCCCATTCTTGCACCAGGGCCAGCTCCTGAAGTGTCCTAGGGGTGTGAAGAAGTGCAGCGATACGTCGACCGAGAGCATCCCAGACGTGCTCGATTGGGTTGAGGTCTGTAGAACAGGCAGGCCACTCTATTCGCCTGATGTCTTCTGTTTCAAGGTACTCCTCCACGATGGCAGCTCGGTGGGGCCGTGCGTTATCATCAATCAGGAGAAAGGTGGGTGGCCGATCGGTTCTAGGCGCTTCAGTCCGGAACCGCGCTGCTGCTACGGTCGCAGGCTCGAATTCTACCTCGGGCATGGATGTGTGTGATGTCCTTAGGTTAGTTAGGTTTAAGTAGTTCTAAGTTCTAGGGGACTGATGACCTCAGATGTTAAGTCCCATAGTGCACAGAGCCATTTGAACCATTTTTTAGAAAGGTGGGACCCACTGCACCCCTGCAAAGGTGGACATACTGATGCAAAATCACGTCCCGATATACCTGACCTGTTACAGTTCCTCTCTCAAAGACATGCTGGGTTGTGCGTGCACCAATCATAATACCACCCCACACCATCAAACCACGACCTCCATGTAGGTCCCTTTCAAGGACATTAAGGGGTTGGTATCTGGTTCCTGGTTCACGCCAGATGAAAAACCAGCGAGAATCACTGTTCAGACTATACCTGGACTCGTCCGTGAACATAACCTGGGACCACTGTTCCAATGACCATGTACTGTGTTCTTGACACCAGGCTTTGCGGGCTCTCCTGTGGTCAGGGGTCAGTGGAATGCACCTTTCAGTTCTCCGAGCGAATGAACCATGTCTGTTCAGTCGTCCGTAGACTATGTGTCTGGAGACAACTGTTCCAGTGGCTGCGGCAAGGTCCCGAGCAAGTCTACCTGCAGTACTCAGCGGCCGTCTGCGGGCACCGATGGTGAGATATCGGTCTTCTTGTTGTGTTGTGCACTGTGGACACCCCGTACTGTAGCGTCTTGACACGTTTCCTGTCTGCTGGAATCGTTGCCATAATCTTGAGATCACACTTTGTGGCACACGGATGGCCCGTGCTACGACCTGCTATGTTTGATCAGCCTCCAGTAGCCCTAGTATTCTACCCCTCATAACGTCATCAATATGTGTTCTATGAGCCATTTTCAACACAGTCACCATTAGCACATCTGAAAACGTCTGCACATGTACTCGCTGCACTGTACTCTGACATGCACCAACACACCTCTGCTTATGTGGACTTCTTCCAGTGCCACCGTGCGACGACCACAGGTCAAATTCACCGTATGGTCACACCCCGAGGTGATTTAAACCCGCAAACCGCCCACCAGAGCGTTGTTTCACCATGTATCAGCATTATCCTTAATTTATGAGCATGAGTGTACTTCAAAGACAAGCGCACGTATTTTGTAATGTGTGTGGTGCTCAGCACCTTCGATGTAATCTCTGAATTGACGTAGGAGATACGCAGTTTGAAGCCCGTTTGTAATGAGACAACGCGATGTGCTACTCATGTTGGGGTTATTGGTGTTGTGGACTGTTAAGGCAGCCAGTCCACAGTGAAGTAGCCGAAAGGGCACGCGTCAACTCACGCCGTCTGGCGTTAAGTCTGGAACAGGATTCGTAATGAATGTGATAAAGAAAAGAACGTAGCTACTAGAACACTTAACTTTTATATTGTCCTTTGGTATACAGCATTCTTGATGATACAAGTGAGACTCTATCTTGAGGTACATGCAACGTTACAAATGGTTAATGGCGCCTTGCTAGGTCGTAGCCATTAACTTAGCTGAAGGCTATTCTAACTGTCTCTCGGCAAATGAGAGAAAGGCTTCGTCAGTGTAGTCGCTAGCAACGTCGTCGTACAACTGGGGCGAGTGCTCGTACGTCTCTCTAGACCTGCCATGTGGTGGCGCTCGGTCTGCGATCCTGACAGTGGCGGCACGCGGGTCCGACATGTACTAATGGACCGCGGCCGATTTAAGCTACCACCTAGCAAGTGTGGTGTCTAGCGGTGACACCACAATTGGCGTTATGTGGAACGCACACCCACCTAAGACTTCGATGCTCTACAGCTCCCAGGCCGTGGGTTCTTTATTGAAAAACGATCAGCGCGCCTTCCCGTACAACATATTAAGGGTTATTGGTGTTTCTTGGGACACCCTGTATACATATTGAAAGGGAACTGCCGTTTCGTTAATTAGTCTTAACCGGCGTGCTTTGTGTGATATTGTTCGCTGCGTTCTATGCTTAAGCTCGAGTTAAATATATTTTTATAGGAAAACCCATTAACAACCCAACGCACAGAGCAGTCGGGTTACAGTGCAAACCAATATTGAAATTAATGAGGAACACAGCGGATAACGCAAGAACAGCAAGATACCAATGGAACACCACATACAGTTGAACCACATATCTTTCTTTCAGTATCATTAATTTATTCTTTGCTTTGCAACTGCCTTTGGCTGTCTTGAAACAATAGTTATTTTGTGGGTAAGGTGTTCCCTCTATGGGTCAATACTGAATAGGGATCACAGCAGTGACAGACGAGTTCTTTTACAAAAATACATATTTATTTTTCAACTAGACATGTAGAAAGGATCTGCATTTAACTGAGAGGTATATACATGGCCACAGAAGGTGGTAATAGTTTCAAATTAATATTGGTCTCATAACAGACAAGGGACATCGTCACGCAAGCCTTAAAGTGAAATCAGGACGGGATCTGGTTACTGTGTGCATCATTATAACAGACATGGCATCTCGCAACCACCTGCATGCGATGAGTGCGACACTGGATGTTTACCCAGAACTACCTGATATTGTGACGAGCTCAAGCATACATATTGTCTCTTGGCATCTGTATGAGGTTCACAAAGCAAAGGTCGACACACTGTTTGGCCAGCCACAGCTTCTGCTAACGCTGTTGGACCACATATAAGTGAATTAATTTAATCTGTTACTTATCATTAAGTCATTCATTGATCAGAAGTATGCAGCAAAGCGGATACATTCCTGCCCAGAAGGGCGCATGTCTGACGCTACCATACTTGGAGGAGGGAAGGGAGACTAATCGCTGTCGAAACTTCAAGAAATTATTTTCAGGAATTGTTTTCAGTAAACTTCTGATTCACTTACAACAGACGCTTACCAGGACTATTCAGTACTAAGCAGGCAGTTGCAGACCAATGTCGGGAATACATGGTCGCGCATCAGTTACCAGGAATCACAATAAAACGGGTAAAATCCTTACTTGAAACAGGGGCAGTTTCATTCATATTCTTTGAATATTATTCTTAATGGAAAGAACTTCGCTCAGACAGTTAATAACAAGTCTGTTAATCTACAGCACAGCAATATTGCGGTTAAAGTGGGGTGGACTCTGATTACAAAGAAATCATAAAAAATCATAAATGCCCAAACAAAATTATTACAACCGTACTGATCTCAGAATAAACTTTTAACCTACGTAGGGCCACACGAAAGCGTCCTTTGAGACTAGTTAGTATAGGACACAGGTAATGGGAGGAACATGTGACTGAAGACCACTCACATAGAGACCACCGTTGAATACGTATAGTACCCAAAAAAATTGTTATAGCTTCGTTAATGTTCAACTGAACAATCTGGTGCCATTAGGAAAAAATCACCCGAATCTGAACACAGTTAAACTGAAACACCACAAATGGCCGGAACGTATGGCCAAGTCCCACGAACAAATAACTGCTCTTTGTTTTCGCAGCAAATGTCCAAAAAGATACTGTTGTTTTTGTTGTGGTCTTCAGTCCTGAGACTGGTTTGATACAGCTCTCCATGCTACTCTATCCTGTGCAAGCTTCACCTCCCAGTACCTACTGCAGCCTACATCCTTCTGAATCTGCTTAGTGTATTCATCTCTTGGTCTACCTCTACGAGTTTTATCCTCCACGTTGCCCTCCAATACTAAATTGGTGATCCCTCGATGTCTCAGAACATGTCCTACCAACCGATCCCTTCTTCTAGTCAAGTTGTGCCACAAGCTCTTCTTCTCCCCAATTCTATTCAATACCTCCTCATTAGTTATGTGATCTACCCATCTTCAGCATTCTTCTGTAGCACCACATTTCGAAAGCTTCTATTCTCTTCTAGTGTAAACTATTTATCGTCGATGTTTCACTTCCATACATGGCTACACTCCATACAAATACTTTCAGAAACGACTTCCTAACACTTAAATCGATGTTAACAAATTTCTCTTCTTCAGAAACGCTTTCCTTGCCGTTGCCAGTCTACATTTTATATCCTCTCTACTTCGACCATCATCAGTTATTTTGCTCCCCAAACAGCAAAACTCCTTTACTACTTTAAGTGTCTCATTTCCTAATCTAATTCCCTTAGCATCACCCAACTTAATTTGACTACATTCCATTATCCTCGTTCTGCTTTTGTTGATGTTCATCTTATATCCTCCTTTCAAGACACTGTCCATTCCGTTCAACTGCCTTTCCAAGTCCTTTGCTGTCTCTGACAGAATTACAATGTCATCGGCGAACCTCAAAGTTTTATTTCTTCTCCATGGATGTTAATACCTACTCCGAACTTTTCTTTTGTTTCCTTTATTGCTTGCTCTATATACAGATTGAATAACATCGGGGATAGGCTACAACCCTGTCTCACTCCCTTCCCAACTACTGCTTCCCTTTCATACCCCTCGAAGATGCTATCAGAACAAAATGATTGCACGTAATTCTACACTTAACAACCGCACTGAAAACGAAATTAGGGCGCGAGCTGATGATGATCACTGGATCTGGATGGTCAGGACTAAGTCCCCTCTTTACCGTTTAATCTACCAAAATAACAATTAACACGTCCCCTACAGTTTCATTGAATAAAGTTATGCTGAAAGTCACCTTATTAGCGTTTTCTGTCACAAATCAGCACATTTTAATATCTTTCTTTGTACCTTTACATGAGGTGCTCTTACGGCACGTCCACACACTTCGCCAACCAGTCGCTGCTGCAGTACGACGGAACCGCAGAGACAACGGTTCCTCGCTCAAACTCGATGGAAGCGGTGCGTTCTGGCGGTTTGTGACCAACCTAACATCACCTAACCTGGTAACTCCGTTTATCTTTGTTGCAAACTTTCCTTCGCTAAATTTGCCCACATAGGTTACATTGATGCTGCTTCAGTCTGCTCTCACTATTTGTGGTTACCTCTAAGCTTTCTTGTCTTTATCTCATATTCATCCTCATACATTCAAACAGAAACACAAAGGAATGGAAACGATAGCAAGGAAAACTAGTGTGATATAGTACATACACACAAATGGGTCCATCTTTCTGTACGTTAGGCGTAGTATATTACGGTCCTGTAACAAGAATATGATCTTTCAGATACCATTTAACGATTGGGATAGTTTAAAGCCGCGTGGGATTAGCCGAGCGGTCTGAGGCGCTGCAGTCATGGACTGTGCGGCTGGTCCCGGCGGAGGTTCGAGTCCTCCCTCGGGCATGGGTGTGTGTGTTTGTCCTTAGGATAACTTAGCTTAAGTAGTGTGTAAGCTTAGGGACTGATGACCTTAGCAGTCAAGTCCCATAAGATTTCACACACATTTGAACATTTGATAGTGTAAAAGTAGAAAATGGACTAGAACTAACAGTTCTTATATGTGGTGAATGAACTAAAACTTGCACAGCAAATATTGCGGAAATGGAAGGTCTTTATCTCATATTTTTTCTCCGAATGGATCTGCAGTCAAGGGCTCATATTGTTAGCCAGTTAAAAGATTGTAATAATTTTTTTGCAGACATACTTTTTAAATGGAACAATGCCTATCGAAATTAACAAACTAAAAACAAGGCTAATATGAACGTCAGTGGTGTTTGTTACCGGATTCCAGTGAGAGTTGTTTACGAGATATTGTACACTACTGGCCATTAAAATTGCTACACCACGTAGATGACGTGCTACAGACGCGAAATTTAACCAACAGGAAGAAGTTGCTGTGATATGCAAATAATAAGCTTTTCAGAGCATTCACACAAGGTTGGCGCCGGTGGCGACACCTATAACGTGGTGACATGAGGAAAGTTTCCAATCGATTTCTCATACACAAACAGCAGTTGACCGGCGTTGCCTAGTGAAACGTTGTTGTGATGCCTCGTGTAAGGAGGAGAAATGATTACCATCACGTTTCCGACTTTGATAAAGGTCGTATTGTAGCCTATCACGATTGCGGTTTATCGTATCGCGATATTGCTGCTCGCGTTGGTCGAGATCCAATGACTGTTAGCAGAATATGGAATCGGTGGCTTCAGGAGGGTAATACGGAACGCCGTGCTGGATCCCAACGGCCTCGTATCACTAGCAGTCGAGATGACAGGCATCTTATCCGCATGGCTGTAACGGACCCTGCAGCCACGTCTCGATCCCTGAGTCAACAGATGGGGACGTTTGCAAGACAACAACCATCTGCACGAACAGTCCGACGACGTTTTCAGCAGCATGGACAAGCAGCTCGGAGACCATGGCTGCGGTTACCCTTGACGCTGCATCACAGACAGGAGCGCTGCGATGGTGTACTCAACGACAAACCTTGTTGCACGAATGGCAAAACGTCATTTTTTCGGATGAATCCAGGTTCTGTTTACAGCATCATGACGGTCGCATCCGTGTTTGGCGTCATCGCGGTGAACGCACATTGGAAGCGTGTATTCATCATCGCCATACTGGAGTATCACCCAGTGTGATGGTATGGGGTGCCATTGGTTACATGTCTCGCTCACCTCTTTCGCATTGACGGCACTTCGAACAGTGGAGTTACATTCCAGATGTGTTACGACCCGTGGCTCTACCCGTCATTCGATGCTTGCAAAACCCTACATTTCAGCAGGATAATGCACGACCGCATGTTGGAGGTCCTGTACGGGCCTTTCTGGCTACAGAAAATGTTCGACTGCTGCCCTGGCCAACTCATTCTCCAGATGTCTCACCAATTGAAAACGTCAGTCTCCACTATGGAGAGTTGGGATCAGACAGCGTTTACTTTCTGATGTTTCGAGTAGTCATCGTTCGCATATTGTACTACCGGAAACGTAGCCTCAGTTTGATTAGTTTGATTATTTTCTGTTTTATATTGTTTGTTAATAAAATACACTATCAAAAAAAGGGAAAAGCTCCTTATTTGGTGATAGGAGATACTCTGGTTCCGAATCTTCTTAACAGCAAATTTTCTTTTTATTTTCATTAAAAAGTTTAAAAAAGTAAAATGAGAATAAAATACGATAAGGCGACGGCTCGCGATAAGCGGAAAATCGGAGTTTGCGTCCAGGTCCGGCAGAAGTTTTCACTGTCGGCAATCCATTATACAGCTGATGGTTGTCCACACTCACAAATGCGAATGATTTCTTGATGATGATGATGATGATGTTTGGTTTGTGGGGTCGCTCATCTGCGCGGTTATCAGCGCCCGTACAAATGCCCAATCTTTACACTCTCCACTCTCGCCACTTCCACGAATGATGATGAAGTAATGACGATAACACAAACATCCAGTCCCCGGATTCTGTCTTAATGATTTTTCAATTGGTTTTGATCATCTGATGGCTTTGCTAAACGGAAAACGACAGTGTCATCTGCGAAAAATCTTAGAGGCCTACTCATATTGTCTCCTAAATCGTTTATATAGCATAACAACAGCAGAGGGCCTGAAACACTTCCTTGGGGAACATCAGATATCAATTTTGTGTAACTCTGTGACTTTTTATCAAATACTGCCTTTGTGACAGGAAATCACAACGAAGCAACCATCTGTTTTTCTTCACACTTGATAGTCACAGAGCTGAACTGTTCATCATTTTCGGACGGAAGAATTCAATTCGGTGTGAGCTCTATGAAGAAGTTATGCAGCAGACCGATTAGTTACTCTGTAAGCGAAATAATAGTCTTCCATGGGAGGAAAGAAAGACATTCACTGCTGCAACTCACAAAGCACATGATGCAGTTCCGTCTTAACATTGACGTATGAACAACTTCCCTTGATATATGTGAATCAGAGTCTGCTTTTGGAGTGTCGGTCGCTCGTTGAACTATTTGCGCTCAAATCGGACGGCTGTTACCGGAAAAGGACGTTTGCGGTCTGGCAGATAACCACAGACTTCGTTCATAATACAGTGGACGTAGCTCTTACGTCTTACTATGTGCTAAAATGGAACAGAGGTGGAATCTGCTTAATAGCATTTGTAACCCGGCAGTTAAAGCCTTGCACTCATACACTTCAGTGACGCAACAGAAATATTATTCTATTGTAGATCATGCCTTTTGAGTTCTTCTATGGTAACTGCGTCATCAGATTGGCACACGTATAGTACAAAAAAAAAAGGCAGTAATCGGTATACATCATGTCGTTTGTGTAGCAGGCGATCGTGCGAGATTCAGAGTTAAAAAGTATAACTGCCAGCTAGTACTCAGGTGTATCTGTTTTAAAGTTTTGTCGACCATCGTCCATTCAGAAACCTGTTTACTACCGTACGCTTCAATACAACCCTCGAATCCTGTTTTCCTTTTTCTTCGACATTTGTCGTAAGTACGGCGCTTTTGATTCAAATGGCTCTGAGCACTATGGGACTTAACTTCTGAGGTTATCAATCCCCCAGAACTTAGAACTACTTAAACCTAACTAACCTAAAGATATCACACACATCCATGCCCGAGGCAGGATTCGAACCTGCGACCGTAGCGGTCGCGCGGTTCCAGACTGTAGCGCCTAGAACCGCTCGGCCACTCCGGCCGGCACGGCGCTTTTGAGCGTCGAATAGTCCTACAGTCAAAAAGAAGATAGCAGTTATCTTCTCACCAAATCTACTACTATCACTGTTACGAGAAGTTTAGATATGGTTTTCTTATAAGTAATTGATATTTTTTTTAATACAGGGTGTTTATAAATGAATCTCGGGTTTTTAACGCTTTATAATATTTATTACATTAAACTTACAGTTATAAATGATATGTCAAATGAAAGAGCAACTCAAACAGTCTTACCAACAGCTTATAAATGTTCACTGGTATAGCGATGTACGCGACTACTGTAACTTCACTGTACCCAAGCGCTGGATAGGCCGCAAGGGGCCCAATGACAGGGCTTGCTTTGCATGGCCTCCACGTTCACCCGACCTAATGCCATGCGATTTTTTTCCTTTGTGGCTTTATCAAGGATCGTGTGTACGTGCCTCTGCTACCAGCAGGCCTCCCTGAATTAAGAACCGGATTGAAGCAGCTGTTGCTACAATCACTAAAGACACGCTTATGAACGTTTGGGAAGAACTCGGCTAGACTTGATGTATGCCGTGTGACAAATGGTGCTCACATTGAACATTTATAAGGTTCTTGGTAAAACTGTTTGCGTTGCTCTTTCATTTGACGTATCATTTATAACCGTAAGTTTAATACAATAAATATTATAAAGCGTTAAAACCCCGATATTCATTTATAAACACCCTGTATAATGAAAAGTGTAAGCAATAATACACGTATAAATTCAGTTCAAAATTTGTGTTTAATGCAACTGGATGAGAAAAATCTACGTCATTGGAGGTTCGGCAAGCTGCGACTGCACAGATACACATTTTATATTAAAACCCCCAATGTTAAATTTCTCACTCCTCCTAAACAAAAATACTTACCGTACTCCCCACGAAAGATGTTACTAATACTTACAACACATCTCATTACTACATGATACACAGCATTCTTTCTTAAAGAGATTACATTATCTCTGCACCACTTCAGAACAAATAATGTTGAGACACTTATATTTTGTTGCAACAATCTGTAGAGCAGTGGTCTTGGTAGTTAAAAGATAAAGCGTTGCGATTGTATATTTCGTTTCAGGCGAAGATTCTGTTGTACTCAGGAAGCAAAGATCGATGTGCAGGGCTTCTTGAGGTAGCATGATCGCTTGGGGTAAGATCAGTTTGGGTCCCTAAAAACTGTAGGAACGCGCGAGGGAATACTGGCTTTGAGATTAATCTTAGAATGTCGAAGACAAACCTACGTTTATGAAATTTGTAGATTTAAAGAAAGCATTTGACGATGGTGGCTGGAATATACTATTTGAAATTATGAAGGAGGAACCAAACTGTAGTCTTAAGAGTTGAATTAGCTACATGAGAGAGGGGAACTGTAGATGAGAAGGGAGTGATGTAGGGCTGTAGCCTATCCCAAACGTTACTCAGTCCGTACAGAAAGGGAGAAGAAACAAAAATATTGCAGGTTGCTGATAATATTGTCAGAGAAGGCAAAGGAGATGGAAGATCAGTTTGTCGGAGTGGATACTGTCTTGGAAAGAGATTATAGGTTAAATATCAACAACAGTAAAATAATGTTAATAGGTTATGTCAGGTTATACTGAAGGCTCTGGATTAGAAAATGAGACACTAAAAGCTGTGGATTAAGTATGCCATTTGGACAGCAAAATAACTGCTCGACCAAAGAACGTGACTGGCAATAGGAAAAAAAACATTTCTTGAAAAAAAATGTTACATACTGTACATTTAAGTGTTAGGTGACTTTTTTGAAAGTATTTGTCTGGAGGGCAGCCTCGAAAGGGTAGTTACAGTTCAGACAAGAAGAGAATATAAGCTTCTGAGATTTGCTGCTACAGAAGAATGCTGAAGTATAAAGGAATAGACCGTATAACTGATGAAGAGCTACTGAAACAAACTGCGGAGAAAATACATTCCACAACTTGAGTGAAAGAAGACGTCGCTTAATGAGACACATTTTGATTCAAGAGGGAAGTGTAGGGGATAGAAACTGTAGAGGGAGACCAAACGTTGACAACAGCAAGGAGATTAAAATGGATGTAGGTAGCAGTTGTCATGTAGAGGTGCAGAAGCTCGCACGGTATACACTTGCGTGGAAATCTGCATCAAACTAGTCTCTGGAGTGAAGAACACAACATTATCAAGCTGGGATATGCAATTTTATTAGACTCCTGTTGACATCGTGGTTTGTAGAATACCTGTGAATTACATAACGGTGTTTCAACCATTGTGTTAACACTAAAATCGGCAGAAAATTTTAGACTTCTTCGTGCGATTCTAAGGAGGATGTGAAAACTTTTGGCAACAATTCTCTTGTTCTGTTCTCTCTGGTAACAAGGCAGAAAGTAATGAAATGACTGGGTCTCGAACGCTGCACTTTCAGACACGGATACTAGCTCTTCTACTGAAAGGATTTTTCCCTGTTTCATACGGTGAAAGTTTTCTTGCATCCAGTTGACGGTCCTGTGAAAGGTGCAGTCCTCTATTCCGCGTATGAAAAATAGAATGTTTTAGTTTGTTCTGTCGTCGCAAGTTACAGTTCTTCTAATTTTACTTTCAGGACATCTACACATTCACTAATGATAACTGTTCATTTCATATGTAAATAGATTGGAGAAATGTGTAAAAACTGGCAGGACTGCGTTAGTTACATATATTGTAATGTTACGTAACTAATTTCATACAATCAAGAAAACTCATGTTTATGCACAGACGATGGAATGGAGTGTAAAATATTCACACGTGCAGTTTGAAATGTTTACTGACATGCGCATGAGAGGTAAAAGTAAGATTTCTATTAATCTAAAACCTCTGTTTTGCTTTCCTGTTGAGCAATGTCACTGGCTTCTACTTAACGCATACGTGTATAGATAATCGAAAACAGTTGAGCTAAACACTGCAGTTGCCACCTGATGTGAAACAATGACACCGAAACGGGTTGAAAAAAAACAACTTCAAGTTTAATGACTTATTAATTGATGTTTATATTTATACTAGTACTATTATAATTTGCAAGATGTGAGAAAGAAAATTAAGGCTACCGCATAGTCCTTCGAATAAAAAAGAGCCCGAAATTAATAACTAAAATACACCGGTCTACTCAACGTAAACCGACATTAGGACCCCCCAGTGTATAAACTGCAAAGCCTTCACGTTTGAGATGTATCATCCGCCTCGAGAACGACTTCGACAACAATGGCGCAGCACATCTTACTTGGCCCACGGGACCAACAGTTGTGTTCCCTCCGAAATAACGTAAGAAATAGACTTTGAGCGCCCATGCGTCATGTCGAAACAGGGCCCTACACAATGAACAGGCCGTAAAACGACTGGACATTTTCCTCGGAGACAATGAAGGTAAATTTCCACTAGTACTTTTACTCATTCCAAAAATAAAGATGAATCATGACGATAGTGAACACATTTCATGGAATAGAAATGTTAGAGCGAAATAATGTCTGAAATCCCTTCTCTGATTCGAGAAGGCTACAGCCAGTTCCTCATATTACTGTTCCCAGCCGGTTCGTAACACCCGTGGTATTAATTCCATCTGATAAGCGTGTGTTGCATATGGCGAAAAAATAAATTGTGTTAAAGGTAATTCAGTGTATGCAAAGCTATCAACATTCATACCCGCGGCAGTGCTTAACAGCTATGCGGCATCCCATCAATACAACTGTGGAAAGTCCGTTTATCAGTCCTCAGTATTTCACCCCGCTTGATGCTGCCTTGCATCTCTCCCTATCCCTCGTAATCGCCCCTTCAACTCACCTGCTACGCCAACATCCACCATTTATTGTTTAGCACCTTCTCGTCTTTGTCTGCTTGTATAATAACTTCCCCTTTTACTGCTCCGTCCAGTGCCAAGGTAACATTTCTCGAAGATCTATCCTTTCTGCCGATAAAGTGTTTTTATATACTGCTCACTCCTCTATTTTTTTCTAGATTTTTACATTCCGTATTAGCTGTCTGGTTAATTATTTATATGATTCAGTATCACCGAAATTTAAATCCTTACAGTTTCTGCTATTCCAGTTTTTCCACAGTTAATACTTTTCGTGCACGCACTTTTATGCCCGTAGCGTAGTGTGCACAGTCTTTTTCCTTGGTTCCGTATACATGATAGCTGTAAATATCTTTCAGTGAAGAAAGATTTTTTTTCTCCACTGTCATTCTCTTTCTGATGATTCTATGGATTTCGTAAGTCTGTGTCCTCGATAGGAGAATAATTTCATGCCCATTGTTCACGAATTTTGACGTATTAAGTTGCTATTTTTCTTACGAATGTTTTGTATGACTTCCGTCATTTTTCGTTTATTCTAAACTTCATTCAATTCAACTTTTATAACCCTTTATTATCTGGCGAGACTTCTGAATCCTGTTTAAAAAAAGAGAACGTAATGTTGCTGTCGTTTGAGGCCTGGTTGGTTTATTCTTACTCTAGTACACTGTTAACACATCGCAAAACACTCACGGATGTATTATTGTCATCAGCGGCAGTTTGAATCTCAGCGTACGCAGTCATCGCGCTGTTTGGTTGTAAGGGGGTCATTCTGTGCTACTTTTGTGTGTTTGTCATAATCCGGCCTCCATATTTCCCATTTCAAGAGAAGTTCGTTTATGCTGGTAATTGTTAAGAGGCATAAAATATTGAAAATTTTGAGAAAACTGTCTTAAAAAAACTTCTGTATTTGTGAATCCCTTCAGGCCTATTGCTTCATGCATTTCCATGCCAGGCCATGGTAGCAAAGTTGAAAGATAAGGAAACATTGCAGTTAACCCGGGAGGACTTTCCATCTGGTACTTTATCACCATTTATGATAAGTTTGTCGCTGTTTTCAGTTCTGCTACATCTCATTACTTTAGTCTTTCTTCGATTTACTCTCAGTACATGTTCTGTACTCATTAGACAGTTCATTCCATTCGGCAAATCTTGCAATTCTTATTCACTTTCTTTGAGGATAGCAGTGACGTCGGCGATCTTATCATTGATATCCTTTCATCTCGAATCTTAATTCCACTCTTCAACCTTTCTGTTATTTCCGTAATTGTTTCTTCGATGTATAGATTGAACACTAGGGGGCGAAAAACTACATCCGAGTCTTACATCCTTTTTAATTCGAGCGCTTCGTTCTTTGCCTTCCACTCTTATCATTCCCTCTTGGTTCTTGTACATATTGTATATTACCCGCCTTTACCTATAGCTTACCCCTATTTTCCTCAGAATTTCGAATATCTTGCACCATTTGACATTGTCGAATGATTTTTCCAGATTGACAGATGCTATGAACGTGCCCTAATTTTTGTTCAGTCTTTCTTCCATTGTCAACTGCAATGTCAGAATTGTCTATCTTGTGCATTTACGTTTCTAAAGGCAAACTGGTCCTCATATTGCACATCCTCAATTTTCTTTTCCATTCTTCTTTATATTATTCTTGTTCGGAAAATATGATGCTTTCGAACATTACAAATTACCTCGAAGAAGACGATTTGTTGACGAAAGGCCAACACACATTCAGAAAATATCATGTATGTGAAACACGATTAGATCTCTATTCTCACGAAGTAATGAATGCTGTCGACAGAGGATGTCAACTTGATTCCACATTTTTAGATTTCCAGAAGGTTTCGACACCGTTCCTTACAAGGGTGTTGTAATGTATATGGAGTATATTCGTGAATTCCTGTCGGAAAGGTCACAGTTCGTAATAACGGGTGGAAAGTCATCGAGTGAAACAGAAATAATATCTGGCGCTCTACAAGGACGTGTAATAGGACAGATCGACATGTGAGCAGTCCCCTTTGATTGTTTGCAGATGATGCTGTAGTTACCGTCTTTTAAAGTCATCACATGATCAAAACCAATTACTAATTCTTTATTGTAGATATCTGTACGGTGCCAAAAGTGGTAATTGGCTCTAAATAATGAAAAGCGTGAAGTCATTCAAATGAGTACGGAAAGGAATCCGCCAAATTTCAGTCACACGATAAATCACACAAGTCAAAGGTCTTTAAATTAATATAAGTACTTGGAGATTGTAGTTACTAATAACTTTAACTGGGGCGATCGCATAGGTAATGCAATGGGGAAAGCAAACCAAAGACTGCGATTTATTGGCAACACTTACAAGACGCAACAGGTCTACTAAAAAGGGTGTATACGCTACATTTGTCCGTCCTCTACTGGAGTACTGCTGCGCGGTGTGGCATCTGTATCAGACAGGATTGACGGAGTCACCTCGTTCTGTATTATCGCGAGGTAGGGGAGAGAGTTCCACGGAGGCAATGCGTGAATTGGGGTTGCAATAATTAAAACACAGTATTCTTAGTTACTGCGGAGTCTTCTCGTGAAATTTCAATCACCAACATTCTCCTATGATTGTGAATATATTTTGTTTAGGGCTCACCTACATATGGAGGAATGATCCTCGTGATAAAATAAGAGAAACCAGAGCTTGCACAGAAAGATCGAAGCGCCCGTTTTCCCGCTTGCTGCTCGACAGTGGAACTGCAGGATGGTTCGGTCAATCCTCTGCCATGCTCTTCATTGTGAATTGCAGAGAAATCATGTTGAGGTAATTGTAGTTCTAGATGTAGGCAGGTGATTGATGTGTTCCCAATTCGAATCCCAGTGACATTTACTTCATCACTCACCTTTGGTTGGAAGGAGCATGTCCAGTAGGTACCCTGCAGAGCGACACCACCTTTGTCAGTGTCTGCAGAAGAGAAGATCCTTTCGACTGATTTTTCAGCTAGATACAGCTGGAGAAAGGTGTACAAAGCACTTAGTCAATTAGGGCATATGAACAATTTTCACGACATATCCATTTCATCCGCTGCAGCACTATCAGGTATGAGCGAACTTTGGCATAAAATACTGTATATTTGTTTGATAGATACGACCTGCGGCTACAGTTGGAGGAAGTGATAGAGCAATCCACCGTGTGGCCCTGTGAGTCCGTCACTGTACTCTTTCTACACTCCTGGAAATTGAAATAAGAACACCGTGAATTCATTGTCCCAGGAATGGGGAAACTTTATTGACACATTCCTGGGGTCAGATACATCACATGATCACACCGACAGAACCACAGGCACATAGACACAGGCAACAGAGCATGCACAATGTCGGCACTAGTACAGTGTATATCCACCTTTCGCAGCAATGCAGGCTGCTATTCTCCCATGGAGACGATCGTAGAGATGCTGGATGTAGTCCTGTGGAACGGCTTGCCATGCCATTTCCACCTGGCGCCTCAGTTGGACCAGCGTTCGTGCTGGACGTGCAGACCGCGTGAGACGACGCTTCATCCAGTCCCAAACATGCTCAATGGGGGACAGATCCGGAGATCTTGCTGGCCAGGGTAGTTGACTTACACCTTCTAGAGCACGTTGGGTGGCACGGGATACATGCGGACGTGCATTGTCCTGTTGGAACAGCAAGTTCCCTTGCCGGTCTAGGAATGGTAGAACGATGGGTTCGATGACGGTTTGGATGTACCGTGCACTATTCAGTGTCCCCTCGACGATCACCAGTGGTGTACGGCCAGTGTAGGAGATCGCTCCCCACACCATGATGCCGGGTGTTGGCCCTGTGTGCCTCGGTCGTATGCAGTCCTGATTGTGGCGCTCACCTGCACGGCGCCAAACACGCATACGACCATCATTGGCACCAAGGCAGAAGCGACTCTCATCGCTGAAGACGACACGTCTCCATTCGTCCCTCCATTCACGCCTGTCGCGACACCACTGGAGGCGGGCTGCACGATGTTGGGGCGTGAGCGGAAGACGGCCTAACGGTGTGCGGGACCGTAGCCCAGCTTCATGGAGACGGTTGCGAATGGTCCTCGCCGATACCCCAGGAGCAACAGTGTCCCTAATTTGCTGGGAAGTGGCGGTGCGGTCCCCTACGGCACTGCGTGGGATCCTACGGTCTTGGCGTGCATCCGTGCGTCGCTGCGGTCCGGTCCCAGGTCGACGGGCACGTGCACCTTCCGCCGACCACTGGCGACAACATCGATGTACTGTGGAGACCTCACGCCCCACGTGTTGAGCAATTCGGCGGTACGTCCACCCGGCCTCCCGCATGCCCACTATACGCCCTCGCTCAAAGTCCGTCAACTGCACATACGGTTCACGTCCACGCTGTCGCGGCATGCTACCAGTGTTAAAGACTGCGATGGAGCTCCGTATGCCACGGCAAACTGGCTGACACTGACGGCGGCGGTGCACAAATGCTGCGCAGCTAGCGCCATTCGACGGCCAACACCGCGGTTCCTGGTGTGTCCGCTGTGCCGTGCGTGTGATCATTGCTTGTACAGCCCTCTCGCAGTGTCCGGAGCATGTATGGTGGGTCTGAAACACCGGTGTCAATGTGTTCTTTTTTCCATTTCCAGGAGTGTATTAACAGAGGTCCATGTAGTCACGGTAGCAGCGTAAACAGATAACTACGGATTTGCTCTGAACCTGAAGGCGTTTTGACACACAAAAAGTTAACATAGGCTGGATAGTAATGGCTCCATAGTCTCCGCACGTAGGTTAGGCCTGGTCCTATAAGTCACAGTAGTTAATCTGATGCCCTCATCGTGAACTGACCAGACTATTTTAAAATTTGAAGATCATGTTCACATATACAGAGCGAGTCACTAACGAATGTCACCTAGAATAACTCCGAAAGTATGATAGTAGCTGAAAAGTTGGTAGGACAAAAGTTGCATGGACAACGGGAGCCATAATATAACGTTGGTTTTTTGTTGCTAGGTGGTGTCACGCAGACATATGAAGGTCAACTTTGTTCTTTTAAATGGGATGCTGTAGTTTGGTAATTATTTTCTGATAGCGGCTATCGAGACGAATCCAATGATGTGTAACAGTAAGGTCTTCAAAGGTGAACGTAGGTCAAAAAGTTGGCATGAACGTCCATTTACAGAAGGTGTTCGAAGTGATGGCCATTGGTGTCACTGCAGTGCTGCAGTCTTCTTTTCATGGATTGAATGGTATTCATTATCACTTCGGCACTTATCGAATCAATCTCGTGTATCGTGCAAATAGTAAATAGTAAATAGAATATGTGTATGATAAATTGAGAACAACTGGATCTTTAACGCATCGGAAACATATCCGGCAAAGGAAACTTACTAACGAGGAAACGGAAATTGGTACTCTTGCCACTGTGGTTCGAGATCATTGTATTAGTTACCGTCAAATCGCAAGGGAATCTGGCATGAGCTAGAGTAGTGTTGATCGTGTTCTGCATTGCCATAAAAATCATCCTTACCTTATCAGTCTTCACAAAGAATTAACTGGTATGGATTGTATACGTCGCATTGACTCTGCCGTTGGCCTCAACGTCAGATTCAGAGAGATTACACATTTACTAATTTGATTTTGTTTGTTGACGAGGCTACATTCAAGAACCTTGGAAATGTTAATTTGCATAACATGCATTACTGGGCAACTGAAAATCATTGTTGGCTGCGGCAAGTTGCACAACAGAAACAGTGATCGGTGAATGTATGGCGTGGGATTCTGGAGGACAGAATTATAGGCCCCTATTTCATCGAAGGAAGTCTTAATGGTAGAAAGTACACCACATTCCTACAAGAAACATTAGGTCTGTTGTTGGAAAAAATACCTTTAGGAACAAGGAACAGAATGTGGTATCAACACGATGGGTGTTCGGCACATTTTTCGTTGATAGCTAGAAATGAGGCGCACAGACAATTCCCAAATCGTTGGATTGGACGCAGAGAGGATGTATCGTGACCGTCTCGTTCGCAGGCTTGACGCCTCTGGATTTTTTATTGTGGGGATTCGTAAAAGATATTCTTTATAAATATGTTCCAACTACACATGAAGATATGCGACAGAGAATTATCAGACAATGTGCTTCGATAAGTGCCGATGTGATAGGGAATACCGATCAATCCATGATAAGAAGATTGCAGCACTGCATTGACACCAACGGTCATCATTTCGATCATTTTCTGTAAATGGACGTTCATACCACCTTTGTGACCTTCGTTGACCTGCAAAGACCGTACTGTTACACTTCAATGGATTCGTCTCTATAGCCGCTATCAGAAAATAAGTCCAAGCTATGGCATCTCACTTAAAAAAACAAAGTTGACCTTCATATCTCTGAAGCGACCCCACCTAGCAACAAAAAACCGTCATGTTACGGCCCCCGTTGTCCCATTCAACGTTTGTCCCACAAACATGTCAGCTCCTATCGGAGTTATTCTTGGTGGCAATAGTTTGTGACTCACCCTGTACATAAAAAAACCAGCACCGAAATAAACTCCTGCTAAAATGCAAAAGGAGGATCTATTTGCTCCCCTCCCCACCCATATCTCTTCCCATTTAGACATTTTAAAGTGTTTCTGGCTTTGAGGTCTCCTGCCTTCAGCCATGGATGTTGTACGTTTAATAGAAGGCTCAGGAATCTCACTGACTCTTTATAATCAAGAATGCTATTCCTCGGTTTTAGCTGACGTAATTTAAAATAAGTACGATGAAGGAGAAAATAAATATATAGGTTTCCTTGGGACTAAAGTCTGTAACCTGTTTTTTTCGTACCTCGCTATGGTGCTCTTTAGTTGCGGGACTAGAAGAGGAATAAAGAATCGAAAAGCTGTCCACAATCAGATGAAGCTGTACTTTTTTTTTTACTATGAACAATATGCTCTTTAGCAAATAATGCGACAGTCAGTACTTATTGTAAGATCCATTTGTGGAACTGAGGCATAATATGGGGTCTCTAAGCAGTACCATGTTTTTAACGCATGTCGAAGAAGACTCTTATGGGGTGTTGCTTTTGCAGGAACGAACTGTATATGTATACTTACTTGAATATCGGTCATATTTCTGGAGTTTAAGAGGGGCCCGTGGCAGATTCTCTCCAGGAACCGGTGTGTCGACTCTGAGACCAAATGTTGTTAAAATAGCTAACGAGGATGTCTTAGGTTGCCGAACATGGGTGTTTCACCGTACTGTACTGAAACATGTTTCTTCCTGAAGTGGCATGATAAGAGTCGGCCAATGCTCGGTGTAGTCTTCACAAGAAGAAACGCCAGATGTAATCCCCATAGTGTACAGACTCAAGATTAAAGTTAATTCTTCTGCATTTTTTGGGCGATGTATACGTAAATCCAAGCTTGTTTGAAGTAGGAGTTTTGTGCCATCATTTGGGCTGCCTCTTGGGGTGTGTTGTGAGAACCACACTGTTCATGACTGCTTTGAAGAGAACTGCCCTGCCTTTAACTGAATCCCTCATTACTGACTGCCACACTTGGCTGAGGATGAGCGGTTAACGGCATTTAGGAACTTGGCGCATGAATTCTTTTTATTCTCGCTGACTGTCCCTCGAGCGTTAGTCCCCGTAGGTCGAATGGTCGAGAGGTTTCTTGAAAGCTATATGTTTTTGAACCGTGGCACCATCGCCCGCATGTCCCTTGTAGCAGAGTGATTCTGTTCACTTCATCAAGTCACAGGTTTTTACTCTACAGGTTTCTGAATAAATTGGTGTTAGCGCCTCACTGAAGGTGAGTCATACGGGACACAATGTCTCTGGTGTTGCTCTGAAATACGGTATTCCCCGTGCTTTCAAAAATTATGTCTTCCGAGGCCAGAGGCTCTTAGCCAGACGACACCTGAGGCAAGCGCTGGTGCAGCTCCATTGAACCTCATGTGCACTGAAGCCTCAAAAAGGAGAACTGGTTGGGGGAGGCAGTTCACAAGCTCACTGAGAGGCTCACTGGTGGGCCGTCCCGAGTGGCCGAGCGGTTCTAGGCACTACAGTCTGGGACCACGCGACCGCTACGGTCGCAGGTTCGAATCCTGCCTCGGGCATGGATGTGTGTGATGTCCGTTGGTTAGTTAGGTTTAACTAGTTCTAAGGTCTAGGGGACTGATGACCTCAGAAGTTAAGTCCCATAGTGCTCAGAGCCATTTGAACCATTTGAACCTCACTGCTGGAGTGTTCCTTTGATGGCAGGCACAGTTAGCGTAAGAGCGATCAAAAAGTTTCCGTTTGAGGGCGTTGCTACAGCGTGTATGAAACGTAGCATCACTCCACTGAGGTTATATACACTGATTAAGCAGAACATTATGACCACCTACCTAAAAGCCAAAATGTCCACCTGTGGCACGGATACCAGCGGTAACACGTCATGGCATGGAAGGAATGATGCCTTGGTAGGTCGCTGGAGGGAGTTGCCACCACATCATCTGGACACAAAGGTCACCTGATGCCAGTAAATTTCGGGGAGTGGGGCGATGAGCTCTGACGCCACCCTCAGTGACATTCCTGATGCGTTCAGGTTCAGATCTGGCGAGTTGGGGGCCCAGCATGTCAACTGGAACTCGCCACTGTGTTCCTTAAACCACTCCATCACACTACTGGCATTATGAAATTGAGCATTATCTTGCTGAAAAATGTCATTGCCGGTAGGAAA
The DNA here is from genome assembly GCF_023898315.1 of Schistocerca nitens. Lineage (NCBI taxonomy): Eukaryota > Metazoa > Arthropoda > Insecta > Orthoptera > Acrididae > Schistocerca > Schistocerca nitens. The sequence continues at coordinate 935,517,259 of NC_064615.1, forward strand.
TAAGATCGATATGAAGGGGCTTACGTGGTCTGCAACCACTCTACGATACTCCTTGGCCGTCGTGATGCCTTGCATGAGCTCCACTGGACCCAATGATGCCCTCGTAAATGTTCCCCAGAGCATATCACAGCCGCCGCCAGCTTCTCTCCATCCCGCAGTACAGGTCTCAAGAAGCTGTTCCCCTGGAACACGACGGATTCGCGCCCTTCCATCAGCATGATGAGAAAGGTATCATGGTTCATCAGACCTTGTAACGCTCTGCCATTGCGCCAACGTCCAGTGCCAATGATCGCGTGCACAATTCATTTGTAGTTGTGATATCGCGGTGTTAATATTGTCACATGCGTAGGTCGTCGGTTGAGGAAGCACATCGTTAGTATCCTGTGCACTGTGTGTTAGACTCATTTGTACTCTGCCCATAATTAAAGTCTGATGTTAGTTTCGCCACAGTTAGCCACCTCTCCTGTTTGACGATCATGTTGATGATGATATTTGATTTGTCGGGCCCTCAACTGCGAGGTTGTCAGCGCCCGTACAAATTCCCAATCTTTACTCAGTCCAGTGACTGATGATGAAACGATGAGGACGACACGAACACCCACTCCCCGGCTGGAGGAAATCTCCATCCCGGCCGGGAATGGAACCCGGGAGCCCTGTTAAACCAGTCTGCCAGCCTACGACGTCCGTCATCTGTAATGACTGTGGCCGCCCAACGCCACGATGTCTGGACGTGGTTTCACCTTGGTTGCTCCACGTGTTGAAGGCACTCACCACAACACTCCTCGAACACCCGACAAGTCGTGCAGTTTCCGAAATGCTCGTGCCGAGCCTCTGGGCCTCACAATCTGCCCTTGGTTAAACTCAGATAGATCGCGCGCCTCTCCCCTAGATGCACTGTGAGCGTGTCTAACTACACTCATGCTCATAAATTAAGGATAATGCTGATACATGGTGAAACAATGCTCTGGTGGGCGGTTTCCGGGTTTAAATCACCTCAGGGTATGACCATGCAGTGCATCTGACCTGCGGTCGTCGCACGGCGGCCCTGTCAGCAGTCAAAAAATGTTCAAATGTGTGTGAAATCTTATGGGACGTAACTGCTAAGCTCATCAGTCCCTAAGCTTACACACTACTTAACCTAAATTATCTTAAGGACAAACTCACACACCCATGCCCGAGGGAGGACTCGAACCTCCGCAGGAACCAGCCGCATGTCAGCAGTCCACATACGCAGAGGTGTGATGGTGCATGTCAGAGTACGATGCAGCGAGTAAGTGTGCAGACATTTTCAGACGTGCTAATGGCGACTGTGCGTTGAAAACGCCTCAAAGAACACATATGACGTTATGATGGGTAGAATACTAGGGCGACTGGAGGCTGGTCAAACACAGTAGGTCGTAGCACGGTCCCTCCCTGTGCCACAATGTGTGATCTCAAGATTATGGCAACGATTCCAGCAGACAGGATACGTGTCCAGGCGCTACAGTACGGGACGTCCACAGTGTACAACAACGCAAGAAGATCGATATCTCACCATCAGTGCCCGCAGATGGCCACGGAGTACTGCAGGTAGCCTTGCTCGGGACCATACCGCAGCCACTGGAACAGTTGTCTCCAGACACACAGTGTACAGATGACTGTATAGACATCGTTTATTCGACGGAGACCTGCAAAGTGCATTACACTGACCCCTGGTCACAGGAGAACCCATAAAGCCTGGTGTCAAGGACACAGCACATGGTCATTGGAGCAGTGGTCCCAGCTTATGTTCACGGACGAGTCCAGGTACAGTCTGAACAGTGATTCTCGCCGGATTTTCATCTGGCGTGAACCATGAACCAGATGCCAACCCCTTAATGTCCTTGAAAGGGACATGTACGGAGGTCGTGGTTTGATGGTGTGGGGTGGGATTATGATTGGTGCACGTACACCCACGAATGTCTTTGACAGAGGAACTGTAACAGGTCAGGTGTATCGGGACGTCATTTTGCACCAGCATGTCCGCCTTTTCAGGGGCGAAGTGGGTCCCTTTCTCCTGATGGATGATAACGCACGGCCTCACCGAGCTTCCATCGTGGAGGAGTACCTTGAAACAGAAAATGTCAGGCTAATTGAGTGGCCTGCCTCTTCTCCGGACCTAAATCCCATTGAGCACGCCTGGGATGCTCTCGGTCGACGTATCGCTGCACGTCCTCACCCCTACGACACTCCAGGAGCTCCGACAGGCACTGGTGAAAGAATGGGAGGCTATACCCCAGCATCTACTCGACCATCTGATCCAGAGTGTGCCAACCCGTTGTGCGGCCTGCGTACGTGTGCACGGTGATAATGTCCCATATTCATGTGCAGGAAACAGTGGCGTTTTGTAGCACATGTGTTTCGGGACGGTTTTCTCAACTTATCATCAATACCGTGGACTTGCAGATCTGTGTCGTGTTTGTTCCCTATGTGCCTATGCTATTAGCGACAGTTTTGTATGGTGCCACGTTGTGTGGCACCACATTCTGCAATTATCCTTAATTTATGAGCATGAGTGTAGCAATCATTCCTCGTCAGGTGACGCTGCTATCACCTGACGGGTTTGTATCGACAGTAGGTCAGTGGTCATAATGTCCTGTCTGATCAGTGTAAGTACCAACATGTAGGTAAGGGATTAGTGTGACATCCGCGTTTTTCCGACGTACATGCGATAAATGCGGAAACGTGAACGATGGCAGCGTTATTACCAAATGCTTCCAAACAGGACCAACTTGTGTTATTCTTTTCTTGGCCGCCGAAGAACAGACACAGGCAGACATCCACTGGAGAATGAAGAATCCGTTCTGGTCGCGATTTGTCACACGACGCCAGCAAAGGCTCTCGACATCAGCTTCGGTGGCGTTCATCATATTATCCAGCAGGAGTCAAGCTACTGTAAGATCTGAAGCCAGTTGATACCACGGTTGCTGAATGCCGAACAAAAAGAAAACCGGATGGTTTTTGCCTGAGTACTTGATGCGTTTCAGTGTTGAAAGCAACATGCTCCTTGAGCGCATTGTTGAAGGCGACGAAAGTTGGTGCCGCCACCGGGAACCGGAGTCGAAAGCTCGACGATCTAGTGTTGTTATCCACCTTTTCCTTGTCACGAGAAGTTCAAGATCCAGCCATTTGCTGAAAGGATGATGCTCACCGTGTTCTCTGATTACCGGGGCTCATTACTTACTGATTTCAAGGAACCTGGGATCTCCGTCACTAGAGAACGGTGCTGCACAACGCTAGAGAGATTATTGCGTGCAATAAAGGCGAAATGGCCGGGAGAACTACGACAAAGGGTGGTGCTGCTTCATAATAACGTACGCCCCCATATCGCAAATGTAACGCAGAAGCTACACCACCTCAAGCGGGAGACACTCGAGCGCACGGCCTATAGTTCTAAACTCTGCCCATGCGATTGTCTTACGAGAGTCCTTGAAGGGCCAACGATTCTCGTCTGACGAGGATCTGCACCAGGCATTTAGGGACTTCGGGCAGCAGGACACAGTGTCCCACCAAAAGGATATCTTCAATCTAGTGCTTTGGTGGGATGATTACCTCAATGCTAACGACGGTTTTGTATGAGTGGGATACAATTCTGGGCTGTAAGGCCTTCGGACGGAACTTTTTGATCGATCCTTGTATATGGAATGCGAGATAACGTGTACATTGCAACAGTCACAGCTTCAATGCCCCTGGCGTAGGTAGCTGCCTTTCGTCCTTCCTATAGAGGTAAATCACAGATGAAGGGTACTGAATACACAGTTGTAAGGAATAAATATTTGGTGTCTTCTAATGTGCAAGGCTGTAACGGATAGTGTTAAGAATCATATATATTTTTAAACAACATGTGGCGTGACAGAACCTGTGAGAAGTGGATGGACAAATCATATTCGGAAAAATATTCATGTTGTTTGAAATTTTGAGGTTAGTACAGGTGGAATGCAGGCACTCACAAAATATTTGAAACACGAAAAATAGGGAGACGCAGTAAGCTCTGAAATGGAGGGCTGTAGTTTATTCGCTGTACCGTTGAATTTGTGGGGAGGAACGGGTCGTATATATATGTCGTAACAAGAGTAAAGTTGAAAGAGAAACGTAATGAAAACTGAACTTTCTTCTGTGGAATTTCGGTTTTCTATTAACACAAGAAAAGCTTGCAAGACTTTTTAAATCGTGAAATGTAAACTTTCATGGCCGAAGCGCCACAGATTCTTTGTCGAATGAATATCTTGGAGAAAACGCACATCAGTCTGATGGTCTCCTGGTAATAAAGCGTGTGCTGATAGAGCTGATCTGTCTGTTTCTCCTCTTCTACTGTTGCTCGTAAATTATTATAGTCGTTTTCCCCACCGCTATTTTTGTAGTACCCACATATAAGTTTGCACAGTTACACGATATCCTGTAAATTCCGTTTTTTAGCGGATTGCTAGCGTCCTGTATCTTCCGCATCTATTTGTTTGTAAAATATGATATTATTTTCCTTCAAGGGCTTCCCTATGCGGCCAGTGACGTCTTTAATGAACTATATAAAGCCTGTATTTCGTAGACGGCTGTACATAACTATTATCTTAGTGTGGTGGTGTTGACGCTGTTTTTATTTCTGCGGACAAATGCTCACTAGTCAACAACGCATTGGCGAGCTATTTCGATTATGTGACGACCAGCTCTGGTTAGCAATATTCGTCAATCCATCAGCTATCAGTTTTATAATACCATGCTTTTGCCGAGGGCTGTGATCCGGATGAAGATAACAATCGGTGTAACCCCATCCGACCCAGACTGGATTAAGAAAAGAAAGAGGAGAAAATTTAAATGGTGGTTTTAATGCTACAAGTGTTCTACACAATCTCGCCCCACCTGAGTACAACGTACATATCGACTTGTAAATAATAGATTTCAGCTATCAGTCGTCCTTTTTAAATTTTGTTGGCAGATCTAGATTTCAGCTAGAAACTAGCCATTCTCAATGCACTATCATTTTTGATCAATGCATGTAATTCCTGTTGGTCGGGCTTCATGCACAGTTTATTGAATACTATTCCATGAACTGTGGATGAAGCCCGACCAACAGGCATTACATGCATTGATCAAAAATAATAGTGCATTCTGAATGGCTAGTTTCTAGCTGAAATCTAGATCTGCCAACAAAATTTAAAAAGGGCGACTGATAGCTGAAATGTATTATTTACAAGTCAGTTTAACAGTCGCTGAGGGCAACAGCCTTCTGAATGGAAGGACACCTGATGAACGTACATGCTGTTCACATAACTATGTGAACATGTCGCAAAAGCCCTTCTTTCGGATGTTGTTCAACACGTGCGTCATGTTCTCACCTTCTTTGGTCTTGGAGAACCATCAGAGACCCATTCTCTACTGTGTCGTATTGTTAGGTTCGTATTGATAACATTGTTTCGTCACCCATGATGGTTTTTTCAGAACAGAACTGTCTGCGTTTTTATGTCAGTTAAGTCGTGGCAGGTATGCACATTTCGTTGTTTTTGTTCGGGAGTGAAGGTGTGCGGTACAGACTTTGCACACAGTATTCTCTTCCCCAAAACGTTGTGTGACACAACAACATTGATACACTACGGCCGTATGTCTACTACTTAACATTTCCTGCTAACACCAGACTGGTCAAATGCACATCTGTCGCTCACAGTTGTTAGTTCAAGCTGCCACTGTAGTTACCGCGCTGACGTGGCTTAACACCTGGAATAACAAACAACCAGTCTCGGAAATTCCTTGGTGGACAGGCTGTGTGTATTTTCGGAATATTGTGTGGCTCAAGTTGGTCTTGTTGTTGGAGAAAACAGCTGATCAGAAACTTCTGAGAAAAGAAATGCGCACTATTTTTGTAAAAATACAGTATTCATTCTCGACGTGTGAAAGTTTTAAGTTGTGTAGACACATCTTTCCCGCTTGTTTTCAAGTTTAGTTCAACCTGTTCCCGTGAGTGGCGCCGTCACAACATGTCTTCAACATGGCTGCTACAATTGACGTTCGTCAGAAGCAACGTGCTGTCATACAATTCCTGTGCTGTGAAAACGAGACAGTGGGAAACATCCGCAAGAGGTTTGAAAAGGTGTATGGAGATGCTGCTGTCGATCGCAGTACAGTTAGTCGGTGGGCAAGGAGGTTACGTGATGAAAGCGGGCACGGCAGTATTGAGGATTGTCCTCGCAGCGGCAGACCTCGTACTGCACACACTCCAGACAATGTGCAGAGAGTTAACGAATTGGTGACTGCTGACAGACGCATCACAGTGAACGAATTGTTACGCTACGTTGGGATAGGGGAAGGAAGTGTTTGCAGAATACTGAAAGTGTTGGCGCTAAAAAAGGTTTGTGCCAGTTGGGATCCCGGAATGTTAACAGTGGCTCACAAAGAAACAAGAAAAACGGTATGCAGCGTACTTTTAGAACAGTACGAGAATGGTGGACATGAATTTCTTGGAAGAATTGTGACAGGTGATGAAACATGGCTCCATTTTTCATCAGAGACGAAGAGGCAACCAATGTAGTGGCATCATGCAAATTCACCCAAGAAAAAAAAAATTAAAAGTCACACCCTCTGCTGGAAAAGTTATGGCTACGATGTTTTTCGATTCCGAAGGACTCTTGCTTGTGGACATAATGCCAAGTGGAACAACCATAAATTCTGATGCATATGTGACGACACTGAAGGAGCTTCAAGCTCGACTGAGTCATGTTCGACCACATGGGTAAAAGCATGATGTTTTGCTGTTGCACGACAATGCACGGCCACATGTCAGTCAAAAACCCATGGAAGCGATCACAAAACTCGGATGGACAGCACTGAAACACCCGCCTTACAGTCCTGACCTGGCTCCGTGTGACTATCGTCTCTTTGGGAAACTGAAAGACTCTCTTCGTGGAACAAGGTTTGAAGATGATGAATCCCTTGTGCACGCTGCCAGACAGTGACTCCAACAGGTTGGTCCAGAATTTTACCGTGCGGGTATACAGGCGCTGGTTCCAAGATGACGTAAGGCAGTTGAGATGGATGGAAATTAAGTCGAGAAATGAAAGTGTTGTTCCTAAAGGATGTATCTACACACTGTAAAACTTTCAAACATATAGAATAAAAGATGGATTTAAAAAAAATAGTGTGCATTTCTTTTGGAGTGACGCTTATAGGTAAGGGAGCAGTTCTGTGAGCCTCGCTGACTGGTTTAGCAACGAAAAAATACAGCACTGTGTAGAAACTAGAACGACAAATAAATCATGAGGTACGCTACGTGGACTGTTGAGGCCAAGTGGAGGAACAAATCGAATTCGTAGAAGTAATATTAACTTGGAAAAAATTGAAAAAAAAAAAGGTCATGGAAGATCGCTCGATAGGAACCACAGGACCTCCGTATTCGAAGGTACACAGTGACAAAATGTCAAACAGATATTGACAGAGAGAGGCGAACAAGCTCTGATTGCGTTCCAGGAAGCGGCAGATCGTCACCTCGTCGCCGCTGCACTGGGCGGTGAAAGCCCGACTGTGCCCCGCGGAAGAGCCCGAGTGCGCGGTCCAGCGCGCAGCATCCGCCGCTCGACACGCCGCTAATTAACGGTGTCAGGGCCTTCCGAAAGCTGCAGCCTTACGCCTGGCGGAAGGCTGTGGGGACCGTTTTACGCTCCGCCGCAGTGCCAGGCCTCGGGGAGGCGCGCCGCGACACTTAGCGACGAGCGACCGTTGCCATGGCGACGACCCGCGGGCCGCGACAACAAACTTAGCCACGGGAACTGTGTCGCTGCCTGCGCGTGCGGGGCAGTACGCTGCATCAAGAGGCGGAAAATGGTTTGTCGTAAAGGCGGGTGTCCACTAGCAAGTACACTATGTTGTTGTGGTCCTCAGTCCTGAGACTGGTTTGATGCAGCTCTCCATGCTACTCTATCCTGTGCAAGCCTCTTCATCTCCCAGTACCTACTGCAGCCTACATCCTTCTGAATCTACTTAGTGTATTCATCTCTTGGCCTCCCTCTACGATTTTTACCCTCCACGCTGCCCTCCAGTACTAAATTGGTGATCCCTTGATGCCTCAGAAAATGTCCTAACAACCGATCCCTTCTTCTAGTCAAGTTGTGCCACAAGCTCCTGTTCTCCACAATTCTATTCAATACCTCCTCGTTAGTTATGTGATCTACCCATCTAATATTCAGCATTCTTCTGTAGGACCACATTTCGAAAGCTTCTATTCTCTTCTTGTCCAAACTATTTATCTTCCACGTTTCACTTCCATACATGGCTACACTCCATACAAATACTTTCAGAAAAAGACTTCCTGACACTTAAATCTACACTCGATGTTAACAAATTTCTCTTCTTCAGAAACGCTTTCCTTGCCATTGCCAGTCTACATTTTATATCTTCTCTACTTCGACCATCAACAGTTATTTTGCTCCCCAAATAGCAAAACTCCTTTACTACTTTAAGTGTCTCATTTCCTAATCTAATTCCCTTAGCATCACCCGACTTCATTCGACTACATTCCATTATTCTCGTTTTGCTTTTGTTGATGTTTATCTTGTATCCTCCTTTCAAGACACTGTCCATTCCGTTCAACTGCTCTTCCAAGTCCTTTGCTGTCTCTGACAGAATTACAATGTCATCGGCGAACCTACAAGTTTTTATTTCTTCTCCATGGATTTTAATACCTACTCCAAACTTTTCTTTTGTTTCCTTTACTGCTTGAATAACATCGGGGAGAGGCTACAACCCTGTCTCACTCCCTTCCCAACTACTGCTTCCCTTTCATACCCCTCGACTCTTATAACTGCCATCTGGTTTCTGTACAAATTGTAAATAGCCATTCGCTCCCTGTATTTTACCCCTGCCACCTTTAGAATTTGGAAGAGAGTATTCCAGTCAACATTGTCAAAAGCTTTCTCTAAGTCTACAAATGCTAGAAATGTAGGTTTGCCTTTCCTTAATCTTTCTTCTAAGATAAGTCGTAGGGTCAGTATTGCCTCACATATTCCAACATTTCTACGAAATCCAAACTTATCTTCCCCGAAGTCGGCTTCTACAAGTTTTTCCATTCGTCTGTAAAGATTTCGCGTTAGTATTTTGCAGCTGTGAATTATTAAACTGATAGTTCGGTAATTTTCACATCTGTCAACACCTGCTGTCTTTGGGATTTGAATTATTATATTCTTCTTGAAGTCTGAGGGAATTTCGCCTGTCTCATACATCTTGCTCACCAGATGGTAGAGTTTTGTTAGGCCTGGCTCTCCCAAGGCTGTCAGTAGTTCTAGTGGAATGTTGTCTACTGCCGGGGCCTTGTTGCGACTTAGGTCTTTCAGTGCTCTGTCAAACTCCTCACGCAGTATAGTATCTCCCATTTCATCTTCATCTACCTCCTCTTCCATTTCCATAATATTATCCTCAAGATTATCGCCCCCGTATAGACTCTCTATATACTGCTTCCACCTTTCTGCTTTCCCTTCTTTGCTTAGAACTGGGTTTCCATCTGAGCTGTTGATATTCATGCAAGTGGTTCTCTTTTCTCCAAAGGTCTCTCTAATTTTCCTGTAGGCAGCATCTATCTTACCCCTCATGAAATAAACCTCTACATCCTTACATTTGTCCTCTAGCCATCCCTGATTAGCCATTTTGCACTTCCTGTCATCTCATTTTTGAGACGTTTGTATTCCTTTTTGCCTGCTTCACTTGCTGCATTTTTATATTTTCTCCTTTCATCAATTAAATTCGGTATCTCTTCTGTTACCCAAGGATTTCTACTAGCCCTCGTCTTTTTACCTACTTGATCCTCTGCTGCCTTCACTATTTCATTCCTCAAAGCTACCCATTCTTCTTCTACTGTATTTCTTTCCCCTATTCCTGTCAATTGTTCCCTTACGCTGTCCCTGAAACCCTGTACAATCTCTGGTTTAGTCAGTTTATCCAGGTCCCATCTCTTTAAATTCCCACCTTTATGCAGTTGCAATTACACTATTGGCCATTAAAATTGCTACACCAAGAAGAAATGCAGATTATAAACGGGTATTCATTGGACAAGTATATTATACTGGAACTGACATTTGATTACATTTTCACGCAATTTGGGTGCATATATCCTGAGAAATCAGTACCCACAACAACCACCTTTGGCCGTAATAATGGCCTTGATACGCCTGGGCATTGAGGGAAACAGAGCTTGGATGCTTTGTACAGGTACAGCTGCCCATGCAGCTTCAACACGATACCACGATTCATAGAGAGTAGTCACTGACGTATTGTGACGAGCCAGTTGCTCGGCCACCATTGACCAGACGTTTTCAGTTGGTGAGAGATCTGGAGAATGTGCTGGTCAGGGCAGCAGTCGAACATTTTCTGTATCCGGAAAGGCCCGTACAGGACCTGCAATATGTGGTCGTGCATTATCCTGCTGAAATGTAGGGTTTCGCAGAGATCGAATGAAGGGTAGAGCCACGGGTCGTAACATATCTGAAATGTAACGTCCACTGTTCAAAGCGTCGTCAATGCGAACAAGAGGTGACAGAGACGTGTAACCAAGGGCACCCCATACCATCACGCCGGGTGATACGCCAGTATGGCGATGACGAATACACACTTCCAATGTGCGTTCACCGCGATGTCGCCAAACACGGATGCGACCATCATGACGCTGTAAACAGAACCTAGATTCATCCGAAAAAATGACGTTTTGCCATTCGTGCACCCAGGTTCATCGTTGAGTACACCATCGCAGGCGCTCCTGTCTGTGATGCAGCGTCAAGGGTAGCTGCAGCCATGGTCTCCGAGCTGATAGTCCATGCTGCTGCATACGTCGTGGAACTGTTCGTGCAGATGGTTGTTGTCTTGCAAACGTCCCCATCTGTTGACTCATGGATCGAGACGTGGCTGCACGATCGGTTACAGCCATGTGGATAAGATGCCTGTCGTCTCGATTGCTAGTGACGCGCGGCCGTTGGGATCTTCATGGCGTTCCGTATTACCCTCCTGAAGCCACCGATTGCATATTCTGCTAACAGTCATTGGGTCTCAACCAACGCGAGCAGAAATGATACGATAAATCGCAATCGCGATAGGCTACAATCCGACCTTTATCAAAGTCGGAAACGTGATGGTACGCATTTCTCCTCCTTACACGAGGCATCACAACAACGTTTCACCAGGCAACGCCGATCAACTGCTGTTTGTGTATGAGAAATCGGTTGGAAACGTTGCTCATGTCAGCAAGTTGTAGGTGTCGCCACCGGCGCCGACCTTGTGTGAATGCTCTGAAAAGCTAATCATTTGCATATCACAGCATCTTCTTCCTTTCGGTTAAATTTCGCGTCTGTAACACGTCATCTTCGTGGTGTAGCAATTTTAATGGCCATTTGTGTAACTTTCGCAAGCAGTTGCTGAGATGTTTACGTTAGAACAAAAACTTACCCAGTCTTACTTCTGCAAGGGAGGTAAAATTCTAACGCACCGCTGACGACGAGGGCACCTTAGACGGAGCACGAAAAATGGTTCAAATGGCTCTGAGCACTATGGGACTCAACTGCTGTGGTCATCAGTCCCCTAGAACTTAGTACTACTTAAACCTAACTAACCTAAGGACATCACACACATCCATGCCCGAGGCAGGATTCGAACCTGCGACCGTAGCAGTCGCACGGTTCCGGACTGCGCGCCTAGAACCGCGAGACCACCGCGGCCCGCAGACGGAGCACGAGCTCAGATTAGGGAAATACGAGGAAGGAGATCGGCCGTGCCCTTTCAAAGGTGCCATCCCGCCATTTGCTTTAAGCTATTATGCAAATCACGCAGAGCCAAAATGTGGATGGTGGAACGCGGATTCGAACCGTCGTCATCCCGAAAGCGAGTCCCTGTGTTCGCCATTGCGCCACCTCTCTCAGTTGCTTCTGTAAGTTGCTAGGACAAGCTAATTTCAGGAACTTGCTGCAAGGACTTGTAGAAATGTTTCCGCTAGAATCACGTCTTGAGATAGGCAAGGGGAAATTTACAATGCTCTGTTTAAAAATGAGGCCAGCCTCCAGCGTTGTTGTTATTGAAAAATGGTGACGAAAAACTCAATTTGTGAAGAACTGATATGTTTGGGTGAAGAAATGGATACAGAACTGCACATACTAAGTTTCAAAATTACACTGAAAAACTTCGACGCGATGTAGAGGGCGTCTTGAGAAACAAAACGAGGACAGGAACCCGTGACGGGAAATGTCGTCCAACGGCGCTACAGAGCGTCGATATTGCAGTCGCCCGCACTTATGTGTGTATGTATACACAGCGTAATTCCGGGATGCTGATATAAACTTTCACGGGTGGTGGAGAAGGATAAATTTATCAACTTGAGTTAACGGAACCTGGTCTGGAAACGAACGAGTCGAAAGTTATAAGCGAAAATCGTTCTAATATGAAACATCCTGGCAGATTAAAATTGTGTGCCTGACCGAGACTCGAACTCGGGACCTTTGCCTTTCGCGGGCAAGTGCTCTACCAACTTTTTTTTTTAATCTCATTTTGTTCGTTTTTGTTCTTTGTATCTGCTCTGGGCGGACGTCGAAAGACACCCGTTTTAGTTCGTTCTTGATCCATTAACTCAGTTTTTTTTTTTTTATTACAGAGGGCAGCTAGCCCTCTGACCGAACACGCTGAGCTACCGTGCCGGCGACCAACTGAGCTACCCAACCACGGAAGCTCTCCTGCGAAGTTTGGAAAGTAGGAGACAAGGTACTGGCGGAAGTAAAGCTGAGAGGACGGCGCGTGAGTCGTGCTTTGGTAGCTCAGTTAGTAGAGCACTTGCCCGCGAAAGACAAAGGTCCCGAGTTCGAGTCTCGGTCCGGCACACAAATTTAATATGCCAGGACGTTCCATACCAGCACACACTCTGCTGTAGAGTGAAAACCTCATTCTGGATCGTTCTGATACTCTGACAATGGAATACGTGTACCCGTACTGTTATTGTTAAGACTGCAGGGCAGGCAACTTTCAAAGTTGGTAGTATGAACCTAAACAAGAAAAAAATACTTACTAACCATGGGAACTAAAATGCATACTTTAAGAGCCATGAACACTTGTTCAATAAAGGAGACGTGTTTCGCAGCAGCAACTATGAACAAGTGCACATTGTTCCTCAGGTATGCATTTAGGGCCCATGTTTACTGGACTTTATCTTCATATTTTGGCCCATATTATGAGCTCTTAAAATTTTTTGCCCTAAGATCTTAGCAACAATACTACCGGCTCAAGTATTTGACAGTCAGAGGTGTCAGAACGATTTTCACTTACAACTTCCGATTCGTTCATTTCCGGACCAGCGTCCTTTAACTCAGATTGATACATTTAGCCTTCTCCATTATCCCTGAAAGTGTGTGACATCATCTTGGAATCACCTCGTATACACATACAGGCGCCGGTCACTGTAACTTTGACGCTCTGTAGCGTCGTTGGATGGAGTTTTCGGACACGGGTTCGTGTCCTCAGCGTTTTCCTCAAGACAGTTTCTACATTCCCTCGTAGTTTGTTGGTTTGGAACATCCTATACTTGAGTTGTCAAGAAACATCTGTAATGTAACAGTCCAACCATGCTGGCTGTAGATGGGCCATTTATCATCTCCCCCCCTCCCTCCCCCGCCCCCCCCCCCCCCACACCTTCAATACAGTAAATAACTCTAGGTGGCTGCACTGCAAAAGTTTGCTCAATTATGGAAGAGGCGCAGCTAGTGGGAAAAATTATTTTATTAATTTTGGTGAAAAATATATTTCATGTCAACATCAATGAGAGTACGAGTGGCCACGCAGCACCATATGAAATGGGAAACGGAGTACCCGACAGACCAACGTGGAAGCAGTGGAAGCGTAGAGCAATCATCACGGATCAAGCGATGCTACACACTCCGCCTAGCAGTGTTTGCTGCCGAATGGAGAACAATATACGATTTTCTTAGAGTCAGTCTTAGCATTTTGTCCATCCCTCACTGACATAATAGTTCCAGTTGCGACAGGGCGCAATAAATGATATTGAATTTAACACTGTTGGACCTGCATGGAAGATAGATATCATGACGAACAGTGACTGTAATGCATTTCTCAGAACATGGGCAAGATTTATTTGTTTAGCAATTCAATGGTTTATTTGTTTACATGACGAGTATTTGAGTGGCTATGTGCTGACTTAGTTGTCCATTCATTACAATTCAGTGAAATTTGCATATTTTTCATTTAATGACCATTAACGCTTTACGTGTGAGAATTATTCTTTGATTTTGGTGATCACTCTGTGGAACTGTTATTGTTTGTGAGACGTGCAGTTGTTATTAGTGTAACAATTAAGTGTATGTAGGTAGTCAGAAGCAAATTCAGGGCCCCTGTAGGACTTTATGTACTGGGTCCGTTGCTATAATCGGGGAGTTTTAAGTTAGACCCCTTCTTATGGACGGTTCATGCGATCAAGGTTAGCAGAACTGATACACAGAATCTGAGCGCTGGGGAAATGAAGGTTAGGACAAATGACTTTAAACCCAGTCAATAAGAAAATGAAATACGAGATCCGCCGGACGGTATCGCATGAACTAAAATCAGAGGAATTCGCTCAGATCAAAAATTTTCTTATAATTTCGTATGTGAATTTAGAACATATCTAATTTACTGTATAATCAAATACTCGGGAACATGGTGGGTCTAAAATAAATGCGGCTAGTTTTATCACCTACTGATCGCCTTTTAATCACTCTTCGATTCTTGCAAACAGGATTTGTTACTTTTATCACCACAATAAAGCTTTGATGTCTGCGGTGATTTTAAAAACTAAGCTATAATTTAAAAAGGACTGTAGTGCATTTTGGTTCCCCCGTTGGTGAAACTAAGTAATCGATAAATTCATTCCATTTTCTTTGGGTGACGGTGGTTAGTTATATGTCTTCAGGAGTTCCATTTGTCTTTACGCCATTCTGTTTTTCGTGGCTGGAATTTCGTAACGGTTATCGAGAGAAAAACTTGCACTAATTGGCAGATTCGGCAAGCTCTTGCACCAAGATACAAGAATCCGTTTCCCTTAACTTTGGGAAGCTACGAATAACACCAACGCACTTTTAACCGTGTCCTAAAATGTAATCTCCTAAAACTACGTTAAAGTAGCTAAAATTTCTTTTATGCATTATTATCAGTATACATCGTTAATAGAAAAAGTCAGGAAGTACCTAGTTTGGACTAACGCCATCAGCAAGGTTCCAAATGTGCAACTATTTTATACTCTTTAAACCTTTCTTTTGCTTCGCTTCTGATCATATTAGCATACAACAATTAGAAAACAAATTTTTTGAAAGCCGGAGACTCAGCAACTGACTGAAAGTGATATTACGCGTGCGTTGCAGCTTTACTCCTTTTTGTTTTAAGTTTTTATTTACGTCTTTTGAAGTGTGATTGTGTAAAATATTTATAGTAATAAACAAACGGATATAATTAATATAATTTTACTTTTTAATATTTACAACGCAATATTGCTGTTATTAACAACATTCGTTACATGATTCTCAAATAAAGTGCACTGACTACAAACTGGGAGAGTTGTTTTGTAGGTCACTCGTTAGTTTTCACGCATTCACAGCGTGCGATTCCAACCCCACATTCTGTAGAAAAAGAAAAACCAATGCCCTCGATTGCATTGAGAAATTCTGAAAAATATCAAGTGGCATTGATAAATCTAAGGCATGTAGCTACGCAATTCGATGTTTCTGAGATTATAGAAAACTTTGTGTGTCGTCTGTATAGCTTCAAATATTTCAATTACATTAAAGTTGCAAGATTAGCAACTTTTTGAAAAGCGTACAGTTTTAAAAGTTCCGAAGATAGTTTCAAAATTACAGCGAAGAATGTTGATGGCTCAAATTCTTCCGCGTTGCCAGAAAGAACTAAACAAATTGTATACGGAGAAACGCTAATCTGAAAATACCACACTTCAGTCTCCTTTAAATAACGGATGGTAAGAAGTTAATATTATTATCTTTCAATATTTGCAATGTATAACATTTACAACGCTATACACGAATGCCACTGGTTCGACGGGAATCAAACATCGATCTCAATAGAAGCTTTTGTCATTCAATCGGACAATTATTAGGTATTTTTTAAGATAGTTAATTTTTAATATTTGTTTCATACTTAAGTATTTTATAATTATATTTTGACAGATGGTTCGGGAATAGAATGCGAAGTAGAAAGTCTTTGCATATCCAGTGATGATGAGATCTATTCTAGTGGGGGTAGGAGCGATTAATTGTTGCATACTTTTGCGGATAAGTTCACAAAATTGTTTATTTATTGCGTCAAGTACTATTACAGTTTACATTTTTGTAAAGAAGTACTATGAAAAAAACTTAAAATGTCAAACAGTAAAACATAGGCACGACGTGCGTTGCGCGCACAGTTTCACTTTCAGCGCTACTAACTGCCTCGCTCTCAAAAATTTCTGTTTTGTAATTTTTTTGTAGTAAAGTGATGAGATACGAAGCAAAAGACAAAGGTTTCAAAGAATATGAAATGCTTGCACCATATACATTTTTAAAATATTTTTTTGGAAAGTTGCGAACGGCGTTGGTCCTATCTAAGTGCTTCCTGACATTCTCTATCTACATCTACATTCATACTCCGCAGGCCACCTGACGGTGTGTGGCAGAGGGTACCTTGAGTGCCTCTGTCGGTTCTCCCTTCTATTGCAGTGTTCTATTGTTCGTGAAAGAAAGAACGAAAGAAAGAAATCGGTATGCCTCTGTGTGGGCTCTAATCTCTCTGATTTTATCCTCATGGTCTCTTCGCGAGATATACGTAGGAGGGAGCAATATACTGCTTGACTCCTCGGTGAAGGTATGTTCTCGAAACTTCAACAAAAGCACGTACCGAGCTACTGAGCGTCTCTCTTGCAGAGTCTTCGACTGGAGTTTATCTATCATCTCCGTAACGCTTTCGTGATTACTAAATGATCCTGTAACGAAGCGCGCTGCTTTCCGTTGGATCTTCTCTCTCTCTTCTATCAACCCTATCTGGTACGGATCCCACACTGCTGAGCAGTATTCAAGCAGTGGGCGAACAAGCGTACTGTAACCTACTTCCTTTGTTTTCGGATTGCATTTCCTTAGGATTCTTCCAATGAATCTCAGACTGGCATCTGCTTTACGACGATCAACTTTATATGATCATTCCATTTTAAACCACCCCTAATGTGTACTCCCAGATAATTTATGGAATTAACTGCTTCCAGTTGCTGACCTGCTATATTGTAGGTAAATGATAAAGGATCTTTCTTTCTGTGTATTCGCAGCACATTACACTTGTCTACATTGAGATTCAATTGCCATTCCCTGCACCATGCGTCAATTCGCTGCAGATCCGCTTGCATTTCAGTACAATTTTCCATTGTTACAACCTCTCGATATACCACAGCATCATCCGCAAAAAGCCCCAGTGAACTTCCGATGTCATCCACAAGGTCATTTATGTATATTGTGAATAGCAACGGTCCTACGACACTCCACTGCGGCACACCTGAAATCACTCGTACTTCGGAAGTCTTCTCTCCATTGAGAATGACATGCTGCCTTCTGTTATCTAGGAACTCCAATCCAATCACACAATTGGTCTGATAGTCCACTTACTTTGTTCATTAAACGACTGTGGGGAACTGTATCAAACGCCTTGCGGAAGTCAAGAAACACGGCATCTACCTGGAAACCCGTGTCTATGGCCCTCTGAGTCTCTATAAATGATACATGCAGGTAATAATGGGTAACATATGTTTCAGGTACTATAAGGCACTTTTGCAGGCATTACGTTCCGCGACACGTTTGTTAATTCGTTGGCGTCGCATGTCCAAGAACACAAATTTTGCGATAATGGGCTTTTCTTGTTTTAAGTCGTCAACAACAACATATGTAAGTAGGTTGTTTAGGTTTTTATATTGGTAACGCTACGTAGCGCTCTGTATGAAAATCACTGGCTGTGCTGTGTGCAGTCTGTGGCTGGTTGGCTTTGTTGTAATATTCGCTATTGTAGTGTTGGGCAGTCGGATGTGATCCGCTAGCAGTGGTGGATGTGGGGAGAGTGATGGCAGAGTTTTGAGAGCGGATGATCTGGACGTGTATCCATCAGAGCGGTAAGTGATTCATGAAAGGTATAGGTTATTGTTAGTCAGGGCCATTCTTTTGTAGGGATTTTTGAAAGTCAGATTGCGTTGCGCTAAAAAATATTGTGTCAGTTTAGTGTTGACCAGAATAAGTAAAGAGAGTAATGTCTGAGTACGTTCAGTTTTGCTCAGCTGTTTGAAAATCAAATAACGTAAGTGGTTTATCAGCACAATCATTCATTAATTTTTCTTAGGGGACGTTTCACATATTAAAACACCAAGTGGTATCCAAAAGATGAACTTTCCTATGACGGGCCCCTGAGCTATAATTTTTTACGCAGTTATGCGTATGTACGTTTATTATACTTTGTGGCTGTATTTATACACATAATGTCTTGTGGAAAGCTGTGTGTCAGAAGAAATTTTGTTGTTATATTACTATCTACTTTTCTAGATCATTTGAACAAATTTCCTTAGCTGTTTCTGGCTACAGATATGAACAATATAAGCTGGGAGTAGTTCATGGATTTTCCATGCTACTAATGTTGAGAAAAACTGGAATAATTACAATCTATACCTCTTTCATGAACGACCTATTACATAATTTAATCCTCTCCGATTTATCACGTCGTGTGTTGCCAGTTACTAAGAGACTGGTTGGAGAACAATAATCTCCCCGCGTGAGAATTCGGCTGCAGGCACGACAGCGGCTGAGTTCTGCCGAGATGTGCTCAGAGGGAGGGAGGGACGGAGGGACGGCTGTGAGTCACAAACGGCAGGTGGTGGCGTTTCTCTGGCGGCGGCGGCCTTGTGTCGCAAACAGCTTCCGGCGCCCGTGCCCGTGTCTGCAACGGGCCGTGCTGTCTGCGCGATCATGTGTGCTCGACAACCGCTGGGCTCGGTCCACTGGCTTTGCATCACGTCCCTCAGGAAACCGAGAAACAAAACACGTATCTAATTACAAACTCAGACACATTTCCTTTCCAACAGTCGCGCTTCATCTCATCACAGCCAATTCAGGGTTTTCACAAGAGCTACTTGCCATCCTTTATGCAGCTTTGCTTTTCATATTACGTATGAAAATGTTTCCAGATTCCAAATAGAAAATCATCACCAAAGGTTAAATCATACCACAGAGAGAGGATGAAAAAATAACCTCTTTATTTTATTTCGTTTATTTACTTAATTTTCTATTTTTTTTTTAATTTTCTATTTATTTTATGTTGTTGTATTGTGAAACTTTCAGGCAGATTAAAACTGTGTGCCGGACTGAGACTCGAACTCGGGACCTTTGCCTTTCGCGGTCAAGTGCTCTACCTTTTTTTAATCTCATTTTGTTCGCTTTTGTTCGTTGTATCTGCTCGGGGCGGACATCGTAAGACATCCGTTTAAGTTAGTTGTTTATCGGTTAACTCAGTTTTTTTTATTACAGAGGGCAGCGAAGCCTCTGACCGAACACGCTGAGCTACCGTGCTGGCTCCATTTGAGCTACCCAAGCACGACTCACGCCCCTTCCTCACAGAATTACTTCCGCCAGTACCTCGTCTCGTACTTTCCAAACTTCACAGAAGCTCTCCTGCGAAACGTTCAGAAGTAGCACTCCTGGAAGAAAGGATATTGCGGAGACATGGCTTAGCCACAACCTGGGGGATGTTTCCAGAATGAGATTTTCACCCTGCAGCGGAGTGTGCGCTGATATGAAACTTCCTGGCAGATTAAAACTGTGTGCCGGACAGAGACTCTAATCTTTTCTTCCAGGAGTGCTAGTTCTGCAAGGTTCGCAGGAGAGCTTCTGTGAAGTTTGGAAAGTAGGAGGAGAGGTACTGACGGAAGTACAGCTGTGAGGACGGGGTGTGAATCGTGCTTGGGTAGCTCAGATGGTAGTGCCGGCATGGTTGCTCAGCGTGAAAAAAAAAAAAAAAAAAAAAAAGGAGTTAATGACTCTATGATCCACTTGAACGGATGTCTTGTGACGTCCGCCCAGATCAAACGCTACGAGTAATATCGAACAAAATGAATAAGAAAGAAAAAAGAAAAGAAAAGATGGTAGAGCACTTGCCCGCAAAAGGCAAAGGCCCCGAGTTCGAGTCTCGGTCCGGCACAGAGTTTTAATCTGCCAGGAAGTCTCATATCAGTGCACACTCTGCTGCAGAGTGAAAATCTCATTCTGTCTTGTTTTACTGTGTTTACTTATTTATATTAGAACGGCAAGATCCATATTTGTAATTTACCGCAAGCCCACTTACACTACTAGAGCTATAAGCAATCAACGATTTCAGCCTAATACATAGGAAAAAGCGTTTTTAACGTGATGGTACTCATTTAACTAATTGATACTCTGTCTAATGGTATAGGAGAAAGATGTTCTCATCTCTGTGACAGAATACACAGCATAGAGTTCCATCTCGAACACAGTGCAATAATATGTCAAAATGTGGCCTGCCCATGAATACACGATCTGTCGTAGATATAAAGGGGCACCTCACTTTGACGCTGAGACCCTTACCACGAAAAATCTGCCGACTTTAACGAAATCGGGAATATGAATGGATTTGAAATTTCGTTAAAGAAGAATAATAAATTTTATCTTTTGCTTTTAAGTTAATTTTCTTTACCTTTCGTGCGAACTTTGTTGTAGAACCACTCTCTTATTTTCGTGTGGTAATAAAAATTTTTCTTTCTTAATAATTACGTACATTTAAAGAAAAATATTACGTGCACTCATATTAACTGGATAATAATATTTGGTTGAGAATTGAGTCCTTTAGATCATTCGGCCTTGGCATACACTTTCCAGATGCAGTGGGTTTTGTTAAATATTTTTACTGAATTTTATCCCGGCACTAGCCATAGAACACAAGATTACCTCTATTAGCAGAAAATGTTTTAATTATTGCCAAGCCGACATTTATCACTGATCAAACCTACTTCACTATGCATTTGAGTTATTTTAAAGAACCAAACTGTTTAAATTTCAATGTTAACTAACATTAACTATCCGCCTACGAATGCACAAACGTATAATTAATTCAAATTTTATCAGCCACAGGATCACTGAAAAAGAAGGACAATTTCTTAATTTACTATTGATTTTTATGCATCTGTTCCCGATTTACGGGTTTGATAATTTTTTAATTGTGCCGCCTCTGCTATTGTTGGTCGCGGCACAGCCCAGCAACACCGCTAAAAAATGCTGAAAAATTCTTAAAGAAATTTTATAGATGACGTGGGCAAGCTAATTTACATAAATAATTCACACTTTTGATAAATACTGATATATTTAGATCAAACAGTAATACAACTCACATTAATTCGTAACGCATCGTCTAATGGCGGCTAAGTCCAGACAGAGACAAAAGAAGTCTACACATTCGTAAAAAACTCTTTCGCAGTGTCCTACCGCAATGACTTCTGAACAGAGAAGACCAAAGAATACATAATGCATTGTGCTTAAATAGCAGTACTGATTATTAACATTTCTTTGTAAATTGACGATATTATTCTCTTCTGGCAAATTTTCATATCTCTGATACCGCAAATACTGACACATTTTACAATCACATAATAAATACAGAAAAATTCCTATCCTAAATACAGAGAAATATTACAACAAAAAATATAAGGAGAATAACAAATGTCTTTTACACCACATTCAGTAATATTTTTGTTCAATAATTACGATATATACAACTTGCCCAGAGCGGCGTATGTGGTCTTGTTCTTTAATAACGTGAATTTGCCAGGGAACGTTACACGACCGAGCTCAAATATGCTGCCTGAACATCGGTACGAACGCATCACTCTACAGTGTCGTTCACATTTTCAGAGCCATGGCTAATCTCTGATTTTTGGTTAGAGGTGTCGATGTCAAACATTTTAGTCAGCAGCTGTGATACACCACTGCCTCTACATTCTCGTTCAGAGATCATAGCTTTTTGTGCATTGTTGAGAGAACAGTAGAGTTTATAGCCAAACAAACACAGAAGCTCTTGAGCGATCATGATCGTGTGTATAGCTTGTGTAAATTACCAGTGAAAACTGCATTTCACAAATTGTTAGAGCTCGTAATGATGGCTGGGGTCTAGCGATTGTTGAACATCTCGATCATGTGAACTAGCTGGTCGTGACCGATGCTCAGTATCATAACTCACTCATGAAGAAACTGTACCAAGCACCAACGATTGGAGAAATTAAAAAAAAAAAAAAACAGTCCGTATAAAAACGAGATCTGTGACACCATTGCAGTATTTTTATCCATATGTCGACCAGAATTCTGAAGAGTTTCAGTTTTCTGTGGATGAACTAATGGCCAAAATTGAATGCGATTGTCACTAACACATAAAAACCGAGCAGATATAACTTCTTTAAAAATACGGTTACGGTAGTTTCATTACCTACACCGCCGGTGAGGTTCCTGTGGTTTGATTCCGAAGCACAGGGTATAAGCTACTGAGGAAGCCTGGCACAACGAAACCGCAAACAAGACTGAAGAACGTCGGCGTCTTGAAAAGACAGCCGCAGCAATCATTGTAGAGGATATTGTTTCCAAGGTCTACGGAACAACTTAGTATCGTCCATCAGACAATTTTTTTTAAAAAAATACCTGAGACTTAGGGCGTTTTCCTGGACGATGTTGTATTGAATAAACGTGCTTCTCTTGACAAGTGTAAGAAAAATAGTATTACTCTTGCACACTGCATAGTTACCGCAGCAAGGACAATGTTTTGCGTCGCCAAAGGAAGGCGGAATAGCAGCATTTTTGTTTCAGAGGTATAGAGCTGGGCGACTAACAGATACGTCGTCATTTCTTGGATTTTGCTCGTGGTACATCGAGGTGATGATTTAAGAAGGTTCAGCTATAATGAGCTTGCCGTTGGATATCTACAATAACACATTACTGCGATTTGTTTTCGACCACGCTGATATCAATACGCGGACATTAGATGGTGATAACACTTTTCATGCTATCGGCGTTATCCAGTGTGTAACACATAATAATGCTATCGCTCCAGAACAAAATATTCAACGACTACAACAAAAGCCGTCTGTTCAAGTAGTAGGTAAATTTGACATCATTGCACTCGGACCCCAGCTCCAGAAAACTTGTAGAAACATATTTCTTGCAAAACCAAAAACAGAAGTCAGGCAGTCTGTGGAGGCAGAAAGGCTGGATTAAAGTGCTCCGTTATTTGCGTGAACTATGATGGTACCTGTGAGCATTCGGAAGTTCCACTACAAGATAGTGATGAAGAAAAGAAATGGAGACTGTTCTTCAGCAAATGGACTAAGAAATCATGACCGATAACGAGGAAGAAGGTTCTATCCTTGATATTTTACTCGGTTCTGAAGACGAAGAAGTCGCAAAACCTGTCCATCAGGGGCAGCAAAGCGAAGGAGAAGGCACTAAATTTAGTGATCAGTGCGCCACATGTGGACTGGGACGTTATTTCTATTTTGAACTGCAATTTCCTTAACCTTTAACATAAAGGAAGTGGAAGGACTTGACCCATACAGTGACCTTTTCATTTCAACATATTTATTTGCATCATAGATAAATCTTTAAGAGAATTACAATCATAAATCAGATAATAATTTCTTTAAGAAAGGTCATTCAGGCAAACTTTACAAACTGCTTGTTCTATCAAGCCACAAATGAGTTAATCTCTTTAAAAACATTTAAAAACACGCCACTCAGGCCACTTTTACAAACTGCTTGTTATATGAAACCACAAGCGAATTAATCTCTTTGCAAACATTTAAAAAACCGCCACTCGGGCCAAGTACATCATGTAAAATAAACTTTACATCAAGTAAACAGGAAATCAATTATTATTTCCACATAGATTGAAAAACCGCCTCTCCCGGACGAGATATTACCAAACAATTTTACAAGGTTATAGACAGTTTGATCAATAACAACCCAGTTATTTCCCCATCAAAATTGTCATACGCCACTAAGGCTGAATTGCACCGCAATTTTAGAAAACGGTTTCAATTAAGACACATTCTTCTAGAAATCCCTCAAAATTCTTCAGACAAATATTTAAAACATTGAACCCGGGCAACCTTGCAGAGCCACTATAAGTTTTAGAAAACTGCAGCTTGTACAATAACTGAGGCCAGAGTTTGTGAGGCCGTGACTTGGCCACGAACGGTGGAAGCGAATGAGTACTTATCTTCGAATTAAGATGTGGACTCCGTTTGTACTTCCACCCTGTTCAGAACACCGAAATCGGAATCAAACAGCACACGTGAGCTCAGGCGAAGTCCATCGCCCGCTAGTAATTTAAAAGGGGAGGCTCTGCACTTTGTTGGGCCACTGCTTCCGATTTATGAAACATAAATCAGAAGCGACAACATGGAACCAAACAACCCTTCCTTCACCTTAATACTCAAACTTATACAGAAAACTACTTCGATAAAATTGACAATAATAAAACTGATTTCATTCGTTTAAGCTGAACCACGCACACGAATGATGGAAAGGGAACTGGCTCATTAAAACCCAAGCATCACATGGAGCACCTTATGTGGGCCTGTAAGGGACAAACACACGGCAATCTTTAGACACGGAATATAGATCGTTCGGTAAGGCTGAACACACGTATCAATGTTTTAGATACTTTCCAGCTGAAGTAAGAACAATTCTATTAAGGAGCGAAGCACACATTTAATTAGAGGCATGAAAATCACAGTCCCTGCAACGCGTTGCTGCCTCAAGAGCAATCATCATTACATTCCACTAATCGTTGGTAGGACTTGAATTACATAACTTGATGCCAGCTGCTGGATCGATGTGGCGAAGACACCAGACGTTGCTTAGTCCGATAGTAATAGCGTGATCTTTCACAGAAGCGAGCACATGCATAGCTTCACGAGGTTGCCAAGAAGCCACAGACCCGGCCCGCTGTTACTGACCCCAGTACGATCAAGCGCTAACTGCCGCTCGTACTCAGGCACACCGTGCTCGCTGTCGTCTATCCAATGTCTCGGTAATACGCGCACTTCCGCGTGCCGTGCCCAACGTTGTAGTCCCTTTCCACTCCGTACTGCCCCCTATATCCTGACCCAGCCCAGGCTCCAAAGAGAAACTTCCGCCAGAGGGAATCGATAGTGCCTAACCAAAGATAGCCCTAGCACCAGTCCCGCCACTGCTCATGGACTATGCATACTGGGGATACCATTTAAAAAACGTGCCAATTGCTCTGCCTCATGGTGATGTAGAAATGAGTTTTATCGCCAATACACGTTCAGAGGTGGGGGGTTGTTCTGTTATTCTGTTATTCTGCGCAACGGATTAATCTGAGATGTACCCTTTACCCTGTGGCTCCTGCAAGATGCAATTTCCACCCCCACACTACTACAGAAGTCAGACAGACGCTCCTAACGTTCTAAAGAGAAATGCCTGAAAAACTTTCAGCAATAAATATCTTCTGGAGTCGTCCGCTGTAAGGAAATGACACAAAAATTCACAAAGTTTCTTACGTAACTAGTGGGATACTTGGGTACTGGAGTAGTGCTAGTTAGTGTAAGAAAAACATGAAACTAACGAAAGTTATTATTTATTTTCCAAAAATTCTGAGAAATCCCTATGACACTTTTAGATATGAATTGAACAAGTTATATCCTGGCTCTTTTCGGAATGTGAAGTTACCTTTCAAGGATAGGATTCGCTAATGAAATTTCTACACAAAGTTTAAGATGGTAGTTAACTTGGCAGAATGGCTGAGAGGCACGCCTACTCAACTTGAATAATTATCCTTTACAATGTTGCTAGCTACGGTCGAGGCTGTCGCATGTGAAATGCAGTGAAGTGTACTGCTGTGGAGGAAATATGGGGTTCGCAATAGCTGTAGCGCACAATACCGTAAGCTGCGATGACTGCTGTATGCGCCGCTCGCTGCTGACAAATAAGATAACTCTCGTTCTATCTGGATTGACCTTTGCGAATCAAACTCTCCCTATGCCTTGATGAAGTCAAGGATTCCTATTCGCCCCTAGTCTAACTATTGGCGTGGTACACCGGTCAGATAACCAGTCCACCGCGATGCCACTCAAAATTCACTCGCAGGCATTTAACTATAAGTCTGTCCGTTCACACCACACAATAAGTGTGTCAGCCAACGCAGTGAACAACGCTTAATCGCAAGGACTCAATGTAGAGGTGCTCTCCCAGTGAGGTACTGAGAAGAGACTTGTTCCTCACTCTTTCAAGTACACGTACGAGCGCGCACCCTCTCGTTACCTGTTCTCACTCCAAGAGCGACAACGGAACGGCGCCTCTCCACACCAGACGTGAAGGAGTATATCTTTCGGTCTCTTCCATTATTCCTTCAGCTCAAGGCGTCAGAAGTATCGTCTGCCAATCAACATTGCTCTTCTAAAACGGGAGAATGACATTTCGTTTAAGGCGACCAATCTGGAAGCTTGTAGCTTCGGCGTTTGGCGTTTGCGGTCTCCCTGTGAAAATCTCTGAAACTGCGTACTATCTGTAAAGAATGCGTAGGCTGGCCGCTCCCACAAAATGTAGCGGAATTTGCTTTTAAGCCGAACACTCGGGCCCACGCTGTCCGCTACAGGCGGTCACCAGCCGACATGGGCTGGGTCGTCCTCTGAAGGGCCTGGCGTCCCGTTGTGCGGCCTCTCTCCCGCACTAAAAGCTTTTGTGACCGTCATGTCTGGAATGTATGTGTGCACACCAGCCTCGAGTATTTCAACCACGATGCGCTCACTTGTCAATTACATATCGTTTACATGAATTCATACAACATTGACTTTATCTTGTCGAGTTTGGATTCGAATGAAGCGTCTTGATGTGCGGAACATGATTGTGAGGGCGGAACATGTAAGCAATGAAGATCAGGAGGCCACGACATCTTACAACGTTTAGGAGTAGAATTTTCCGTCGTTCGTCGCTGATACTATTCATTCCAGAAAAAAATGGTTAATGCCTAAATTATAGGAAATTTCTTCTAGTTCAGTTAATCATATAACTACGCTGACAGAAAAAAGATCGCAATATGAAAAAATAATTAATGTATGGTAATGAAATTGCGGGAATACATTTGTCTAGGTATCATATTTAAATGATTAACACTGTCGGATCACAGGTTAATGAAAGTGCGAGATAAGACATTGCAAATGTGAAATGCTGGTATATTAATAACAGGGGCAACCAACAGATTGTTGAACGCAAGCATGCAAACGTGCATCTTTTGTGTTGTACCAGTGCCGGAGTTCAGTGTGTGATATGGAGTTCCATGTGTGTTGCACTTTGTCGGTCATTACAGGGACAGTTAACTCTCTTTTTGGATGACGCTGGAACTTTTGTCCTGTGATGTCCCATATGTGCTCGTTTGGAGACAGATCTGGTAATCGAGCAGACGAAGGCGACATGTCGACCCTGTAGAGCATGTTGGGTTAAAACTGCGGTATGTAGGCCAGCATTATCCTGATGGGAAACACCCTCTGGAATGTTGTTCATGAATGACGGTAAATCACCAGACTGACGTACAATTTTGCTGCCAGGGCGCATGGAATAACCACGGGAGTACTCCCACTGTCATACTTAGTAACTCCTGGTTGCATTTCCACCACCTAGCAGTAGACAGGTTGGCTGTAGACTTCCAAATAGCCTTCTTCTAACCAATACACGGCCATCACTGCCATCTAGAGACAACGAACTTTCATCAGAAAATACAGTTTTCGCGAGAAAGTGCAACTATCGTGAGAAAGTGCAACTTTCGTGAGAAAGTGCAACTTTCGTCTTTCGTGAGACAGTGCAACTTTCGTGAGACAGTGCAACTTTCGTGAGACAGTGCAACTTTCGTGAGACAGTGGAACTTTCGTGAGACAGTGCAACTTTCGTGAGACAGTGCAGCTTTCGTGAGACAGTGCAGCTTTCGTGAGACAGTGCAGCTTTCGTGAGACAGTGCAACTTTGCCCTCCAGTGAGATCTTGCTTGGCACCACTGAAGTCGCGGCGGTTTAGGGTCGGTGGAACGCACGCTTAAGAGCGTCTGTCTCGGAACTGTCCTTGAAGTAACCGATTTTTAACAGTTTGTTGTATAACAGTGGTGCCAAATGCTGCTCATATTGCTGCTGCAGATGCAGTACGATGAGCCAGAGCCATATGCCGAACACAATGGTCTTCCCTGTCTGTGGTACCAAGTGGCTGTCCCGAGCCTAGTCTTCTTGCACCCGTATATTCTCGTGACCACCGCTGCCAGTAATCGAGTACAGTGGCTACATTACTGCCACGTCTTTCTGCAATGTCACAAAAGAAACATCCAGTTTCTCGTAGCCCTATTACACAAATGGTTCAAATGGCTCTGAGCACTATGGGACTTAACATCTGAGATCATCAGCCCCTAGAACTTAGAACTACTTAAACCTAACTAACCTAAGGACATCACAAACATTCATGCCAGAGGCATGATTCGAACCTGCGACCGTAGCAGTCGAGCGGTTCCGGACTGAAGCGCCTGGAACCGCTCGGCCACCGAGGCCGGCCCCTATTACACGACTTTGTTTGAACTCAGTGAGTTGTTGACAATGGTGTCTCTGTGACCTTAAAGGCTTTATTGACCAACATCAACCCACGACATCCAGTCCAAAAGATAACTAAGGTGCACCACCGTTAGAGCCCGTATTTGAAGCAAACTTGATTCGCATCCTCATAGTGACCCTACTACCACCACTCTTATGCGACTGGCGCCAAATTGGAAGACATCATCTTTCAGAAGTAGAAACACGCCTACACACTTTCGTTAATAAAGCACAACTCCTTGTTGGTGTTGCGATTTTTTTCTGTGATTGTATTTTCATCGTAAAATGAGTCGGAAGGAGACATCGTCAAAAAATTGGTTTCGGCAGCATTTTGCCAATACGGCAGCGCGGTGGACACAATCGATTTCTCATACACAAACAGCAGTTGACCGGCGTTACCTGGTGAAACGTTGTTGTGATGCCTCGTGTAAGGAGGAGAAATGCGTACCATCACGTTTCCGACTGATAAAGGTCGGATTGTAGCCTTTCAAGATTGCTGTTTATCGAATCGCGATTGCTGCTCGCGTTGGTCGAGATCCAATGACTGTTAGCAGAATATGGAGTCGGTGGGTTCAGGAGGGTAACACGGAACGCCGTGCTGGATCCCAACGGCCTCGTATCACTAGCAGTCGAGATGACAGGCATCTTATCCGCATGGCTGTAACGGATCGTGCAGCCACGTCTCGATCCCTGAGTCAACAGATCGAGACGTTTGCAAGACAACAACCATCTGCACGAAAAGTTCCACGACGTTTGCAGCAGCATGGACTATCAGCTCGGAAACCATGGCTGCGGTTACCCTTGACGCTGCATCACAGACAGGAGCGCCTGCGATGGTGTACTCAACGATGAACCTGGGTGCACGAATGGCAAAACGTCATTTTTTCGGATGAATCTAGGTTCTGTTTACAGCGTCATGATGGTCGCATCCGTGTTTGGCGACATCGCGGTGAACGCACATTGGAAGTGTGTATTCGTCATCGCCATACTGGCGTATCACCCGGCGTGATGGTATGGGGTGCCCTTGGTTACACGTCTCTGTCACCTCTTGTTCGCATTGACGACGCTTTGAACAGTGGACGTTACATTTCAGATATGTTACGACCCGTGGCTCTACCCTTCATTCGATTCCTGCGAAACCCTACATTTCAGCAGGATAATGCACGACCGCATGTTGCAGGTCCTGTACGGGCCTTTCTGAATTCAGAAAATGTTCGACTGCTGCCCTGGCCAGCACATTCTCCAGATCTCTCACCAATTGAAATCGTCTGGTCAATGGTGTCCGAGCAACTGGCTCGTCGCAGTACACCAGTCACTACTGTTGATGAACTGTGGTATCGTGTTGAAGCTGCATGTGCATCTGTACCTGTACACGCCATCGAAGCTCTGTTTGACTCAATGCTCAGGCGTATCAAGGCCGAAATTACGGCCAGAGATGATTGTTCTGGGTACTGATTTCTCAGGATCTATGCACCGAAATTGCGTGAAAATGTCACATGTCAATTCTAGTGTAATATATTGGTCCAATGAATACCCATTTATCATTTGCATTTCTTCTTGGCGTAGCAATTTTAATGGCCAGTGGTGTATAAACATATCAGTTTTCAAAATGCTCGAGGAAGACTCCAGCGAAAACTTCTAAATGACTGGACCCACCTCGCCTCAAGTCAGCTGAGACGGTCGAGCTCCACTGGCCGACCTACCTCTGGACTCAACTTGCTGGTTATACCGCAAGATGGCGCTATCTCCCATACTATTTTGTTTTAATGACAAGATCGCTTTGTCCTTTGAAATATGTTTCCTAAGTCGACAAATTTTAGTGCGTTATTGAATTACTATTTTAGTTTACATTGCATAGTTTTTATGTGCTGGACAATCGTAATTATAAGAGCAACATCGTGTTAAGGCAAAATATAATTAATACTAAAGATTATGTGGCTGTTGTATAGATATAATCGTAAAGAAGATGTAATGAATGCTTATTGCCACATGTAATTATTACTGCCGTCAAAAATGCTAGTTTTTTAGTGTGTAACTTACTCATTTAAATAGTTTACAATTTCACTTCGAATATTTCTGATTTCAGAGGCTTTCTTTCATTTTATATGTACGAAGCGGGAGGACAAAAAGAAGGCAACGTCCCCTCACTAGCGTCACCACTAGGGTTGAACGTTCATCGTTGGAAAAATAGGGAGGTTTTATTGATACAGGCACTGAATGTCGTTTCAAAAATTCTAACATTTGGTGAGTTTTCAAGTTTTCTTTATGTTTCTGTTCTTTGTAGCCTGGTAACGTGTAACAAGCACTCTCATTCTTGTATTTTTTACTGTTAACTACAGATCTGATGATGGCAGTAGCCAAAAGCACGCTATAAATAAAAATATGTTTTAAGTGATCTGGACAGTCTTTTCGTAAAAAATGAACGTTTTGCATACTTGCGGAACAGAAGTAAACTAATTACCTTAAAAAGGCAGGGACACGGACGACGCATAGGAATAAAATAAAATCGTTAACAAGATGTATCATAAGTAATGATTAAAAGTTGCAAAGGACATTCCGAATCAGTTCGGTTTAAGGTAATTCGTTTACTTATATATCTATATGTGTTCTGGCCGGAGGCAGTTCGCTCCGTATTCTTGTATGTACAAGTGCTGAATAAACCTTCGTTAAGTGAAGTTAGTGTTCGTAATTCATCTAATTACACCTTCTTCTACGTGACAATATGACACATCTGACACTTCACTGCTGACATAGTTTATGTCAATGAGTTGCTGAGTACGTGTGTGTGCCAGTTGTTCGGGTGGTATCAACCCTTTAGGAAAGCGAACAGCCGGCCGCGGTGGTCTCGCGGTTCTAGGCGCGCAGTCCGGAACCGTGCGACTGCTACGGTCGCAGGTTCGAATCCTGCCTCGGGCATGGATGTGTGTGATGTCCTTAGGTTAGTTAGGTTTAAGTAGTTCTAAGTTCTAGGGGACTTATGACCATAGCAGTTGAGTCCCATAGTGCTCAGAGCCATTTGAACCATTTTTTTGAAAGCGAACACTCCAAAAGAAACCTCCTGAAGAGCGCCTTTGTAGTCTGGTACCTCGAAAAAAGTTATTGCTTACAGCGGCATATAACGTTGCTCATCTTCAGTGCTGTCAACAGTACGAAGGGCGTTCAGTAAATAACCCAACACATTTTTTTCAAAATAAGTTGGTTTTATTCAGGACTCTAATACACAATATTGGTCGCCACTCTTTTGGCTACAAAACCCTTTTTTTCACATAATTTCCGTTCAATGAGAAGGCCTTGCGCCACCTTACTGAGAGAGGCTGCATTTTCAAATGGTACGACTCTACTGGTCAACGACGGGGCCAACGCCATTTGAACCACTTGGTACACTCTTTTGAGTATGCCAACTGGTGGCCGAGTGTGTCAGTACTAGGAGAAAGACGTCCAGTTTAGATTCCGTCGAGCACCTCGAATGAGAGGGTCCTTTCCAACATTGCAGGAGTTGTAGCCGCGTGCGGCCGGCCGGCTGGTGAGATATGGGACAGGTTTGCGCGACCTTGCTGCGACGGTGACAGACGCCTCGCCTGTTGACTCTGTGGTGTCACCGCCAGACACCACACTTGCTAGGTGGTAGCTTAAATCGTCCGCGGTCCATTAGTACATGTCGGACCCGCGTGTCGCCGCTGTCAGGATCGCAGACCGAGCGCCACCACAAGGCAGGTACGAGAGACTGACTAGCACTCGCCCCAGTTGTACGACGACTTTGCTAGCGACTACACTGACGAAGCCTTTCTCTCAATTGCCGAGAGACAGTTAGAATAGCCTTCAGCTAAGTCCATGGCTACGACCTAGGAAGGCGCCATTTGTACCATTGCATGTATCTCAAGAGAGTCTCACTTGTATCATCAAGAATGCTGTATACCAAAGGACGATATAAAAGTTAAGTGTTCTAGTAGCTACGTTCTTTTCTTTATCACATTCATTACGAATCCTGTTCCAGACTTCGCGCCAGTCGGCGTGTGTGTACGTGTGCCCTTTCGGCTCCCCGTCACTGTGGACTGGCTACCTTGTCAGTCCACTACAGACTCACTGTGCTTCATTTCACTGGCAGGTCTCTGTAGACATTCTGCAAGCGCATATTAATATCCGCGATGCTTTGGCTTTCCGCCAAAAGAAACCCAATGACCGCTCTTTCTATGGAACGCACCTCCGTTACAGGCGCCATTTTGAAGGCTACGTATAGCGTCGCCACCTGTTAGAACTTCGTGAAACTATAGGGATTGAAGCGGGAACAGATTCGTCATATTTTGAACTAAAATTGGCCGAGAAAAGCAATGTGTTGCTTTACTTACTGAACGCCTTCGTGCATAAATTGAACAGTATGTGACTGTAGCAGTGTGTTGCGCTCCGATGTATCGCCCATTTGCCTCTTTTCAAATGATAAAGACGTCGAGTACCATCAAAAAGAAACGCAAAAGTACATCTATTGAAAAAAAGCTGATAGAAATGCTCTTAACGCTTTTTTAAGAGACATTCTTCACTCCTTCCGATCTGATCATGTAAGTGTAAAAAAGTTGTGGAATGTTTTCAAAGAGATAGTATCAACAGCAGTTGAGAGATATTTACCACATTAATTAATAAGTGATGGTAATGATCCCCCATGGTACAGAAAAGGGGTCAGGTCGTTGTTGCAGAAGCAACGAAAAAAGCATGACAAATTTAAAAAAAAATGGTTCAAATGGCTCTGAGCACTATGCGACTTAACTTCTGAGGTCATCAGTCGCCTAGAACTTAGAACTAATTAAACCTAACTAACCTAAGGACATCACCCACATCCATGCCCGAGGCAGGATTCGAACCTGCGACCGTAGCGTTCGCTCGGTTCCTGACTGTAGCGCCCAGAACCGCACGGCTGCTTCGGCCGGCCCAAATTTAAAATAACGCAAAATCCCCAAAATCGGCAAATTTTTACATAAGTCCGAAATATGGCGCTTACTTCAATGCGAGATGCTTTTAATAATTTCCACAACGAAATTCTGTCTCGAAATCTGGCAGAAAACCCAAAGAGATTCTGGTCATACATAAAGCACACCAGTGGCAAGACGCAATCAATACCTTCAATGTGCGATAACAACGGTGAAGTCACTGATGACAGTCCCACTAAAGCAGAGTTATTAAACACGGTTTTCCGAAACTCCTTAACCAAAGAAGACTAAGTAAATATTCCTGAATTCCAATCAAGAACAACTGCCAAGATGAGAAACATAGAAGTGGATATTCTCGGTGTAACAAAGCAGCTTAAATCGCATAATAAAGGCAAGGCCTCCGGTCCAGATTGTGTACCAGTCAGGTTCCTCTCAGAGTACGCTGATAAAATAGCTCCATATTTAGCAATTATATACAACCACTCGCTCACAGAAAGATACGTACCTAAAGACTGGAAAATTGCTCAAGTCACACCAATACCCAAAAAGGGAAGTAGGAGTAATCCGCTGAATTATAGGCCTATATCACTAACGTCGATTTGCAGTAGGGTTTTGGAACATATTCTGTATTCGAACATTATGAAGTACCTCGAAGAAAACAAGTTATTTACATATAGTCAGAACAGATTCAGAAGTAATAAGTGCTATCGACAGGGGATGTCAAATTGATTCCATATTTTTAGATTTCGAGAAAGCTTTCGACACCATTCCTCATTAGCGTTTTCTAATGAAACTGCGTGCCTAGGGAGTATCGCCTCAGTTGTGCGACTGGATTCGTGATTTCCTGTCAGAAAGGTCACAGTTCGTAGTAATAGACGGAAAGCCATCGAGTAAAACAGAAATAATATCCGGCGTTCCCCAAGGAAGTGTTATAGGCCCTCTATTGTTCCTGATCTATATTAACGACATAGGAGACAATCTCAGTAGCCGTCTTAGATTGTTTGCAGATGATGCTGCTGTCATTTACCGTCTTGTAAAGTCATCAGATGATCAAATCGACTGGCAAAATGATTTAGATAAGATATCAGTATGGTGCGAAAAGTGGCAATTCACTCTGAACAAAGAAAAGTGCGCCGTTACTCACATGAGTACTAAAAGAAATCAGCTAAATTTCGATTACGCGATAAGTTACACAAATCTGAAGGCTGTAAATTCAACTAAATACTTAGGGATTACAGTTACAAATAACCTAAATTGGAACGATCACATAGATAATGTTGTGGGTAGAGCAAACCAAAGACTGCGATTCATTGGCAGAACACTTAGAAGGTGCAAGAGGTCTACCAAAGAGACTGCTTACACTACGCTTGTCCGCCCTATTCTGGAGTACTGCTGTGCGGTGTGGGATCCGCATCAGGTGGGACTGACGGATGACATCGAAAAAGTGCAAAGACGGGCAGCTCGTTTTGTTTTATCGCGAAATAGGGGAGATAGTGTCACAGACATGATACGTGAATTGGAGTGGTAATCATTAAAACAAAGGCGTTTTTCGTTGTGACGGGATCTTCTCATGAAATTTCAATCACCAGTTTTCTGCTCCGATTGCAAAAACATCCTGTTGGCACCCACCTACATAGGGAGAAATAATCATCACGATAAAATAAGAGAAATCAGGGCTCGCATGGAAAAATTTAAGTGCTCGTTTCTCCCGCGTGCCGTTCGAGAGTGGACCGGTAGAGAGACAGCATGAAGGTGGTTCATTGAACCCTCTGCCAGGCACTTTACGGTATTGTGAACAGCAGAGTAATCACGTAGACGTAGACGTGTAACGCCGCTTCTTTTGGGCGCAAAAATGAAAATATAAAAATAGTACCCAAGACTTAATAAAAGTCCCAAACCCCAGATCCAAATTTCATAAAAAAAACAAAATCCCACTGTCATAGCATCACATGAATAGTGGTAAGTATACTGAAGAGAAACAATGTAAAAAGAAATAGAAAAGAAATCCAGTATAAAGTAACCTAGTATTTTTTCAAAAGAAAGTGAAATAGAATCCCTTTTGTGTCAAATTAAAGTAAAAGTAGATCGCAAAGTAGTGTACTCATAGATCACGGAGTAGAACAAGTGATCTCAAAGAATACTCCGTGTGAGTACTCTTTGAGGACACGGCGGAATACAGTAGATAAAGTTATACATTTTTAATGTGCTTCTAGCACTTGTGCTCTTGTGCGTAAGCGGTACGAGATTGTTTTTACATTTTGGAGATTTGCGATCTGCCAGAAATCATTAAGCTTGAAATATGTAGATCAGCAACTTTGAGTATACCATTACGTAAAGTCAAGATAGGAAAAGAAGCGAAATTTGTCTTATATTGATTATTGTCAACTGAAGACTGAACTTTGTCCCAAAGTGACAGACTGTTAGTAATTTAACGAAAAAGGAAGTGAATATTCATATCGAACTGTGGGAGAATACTTAGATTTCGTTAAAGCAACTGGTGAAATCTGGATCTTATTGCAGACTCTTTGACCGAAATTTACGTAACTAGCCGGCCGATGGTGGCCGAGCGGTTCTGGCGCTACAGTCTGGAACCGCGCGACCGCTACGGTCGCAGGTTCGAATCCTGCCTCGGGCATGGATGTGTGTGTTGTCCTTAGGTTAGTTAGGTTTAAGTAGTTCTAAGTTCTAGGGGACTTATGACCTCAGCAGTTGAGTCCCATAGTGCTCAGAGCTATTTGAACCATTTACGTAACTAATTCCATCCAGCTTAGGGGAAGGTTACTTCTTTAAGACAATGATAGGACATGCTTAGATTATAATAAACCAGCATAACGTGAATTTACCGTGTTTGAAATTTATTTCAAACCAAATAATATTACGTTCTTACGAAACATTTTATTAGTGCAGCGATACAGATTAATAGCAGAGCGCAGTTATTGTACTGATTCAGACTATTTAGCTTACGTAAACTAAAAACTTTAGTGGAGAAACTATTGTTGTATATAGACTGTAACCATGATTAGTGCAATAATAGCAGTTTGCATGCATATACGTGTAGCTGCGCTCGTACACGTCTGGGAGCATGTGATTATTTGAGCTGGCCGGTACAATTAATACGCATTCGACGTGAATATAGTCCAGCAGGACAGACTTCTTTTGTAACATTCCTCATCCGACAGTATACAGACATTCTACCACTAGCTTGTCGGAGCACGAACTTCATCCACGAACATTTTCAACAGAAGGAGCAGTTACAACCGACGGCCCAGGGAGACACTTAATCCGCATTGTGTGCAGGGCGCAGTTCTGGTCAGAGGTGGTTTGTGAACCTTTGTCGGTGTTATTCGTACCGTGACATGGGCTTACTCATTCCGGGTACGATGAATATGAACCAGGTATATGTTTCAAAATCCTCGGTGACCAAGTATCGTCCTTGCTGATTACGCTGTACAGTGTCACGTCTTCCAAGATAATCAACAGCCGTGGTGTACATAACTGCACGCATACGTTTTTCATTTGACGAAGACTCAAGCATCCGGTCGCACCTGGATTTACCAGCTGAATTACTCGATCTTAATTCCACTGAAAATGCTTGGCACTATTTGGAACAATAAGTAGAATTTAGAAATGGACATCCATGCAAGTTGACAGCTCTACGGGATGTAATCATCAGTGAGTGACTTCAGCTGGGTTTAGCATACCTGCAGAAAGTTGTGGACCTCTTCCTCGCTGAACTGAGGTCATCATCAAAGCTAGGTGGGAGCTTAGAAGGTTAGGCGTCCTAATGCTGAGTAGTGTCTGGTACGGTTTGCTTACTGAGTGCCACTTGAAGTGAAAATATTGAATCTACGGTCCAGGTCACGATTTTTACTCAGGCAGTACCTCAGACTACTCGGATGATCAACCCTCTTAGTACCAGTG
The DNA here is from genome assembly GCF_023898315.1 of Schistocerca nitens. Classification (NCBI taxonomy): domain Eukaryota; kingdom Metazoa; phylum Arthropoda; class Insecta; order Orthoptera; family Acrididae; genus Schistocerca; species Schistocerca nitens. The sequence goes on from NC_064615.1 coordinate 935,554,761, forward strand.
GCGTCGATATGACCTCATAAGACATCGGAAGTAGGTAACTCTCTTGTATTCACAACTATTATTTTCAAAATATATGGCTTTCAACCGCTGAGTCAATTACGTCCAATGATGCTTCGTTCATTTTTGTATTTACAACACATTAAAATTTATTCATGATTTAGCGCCACTGGGGTCAGTAAGACCCCACCTTAAATTGTTTATTTCTTGAACGCAGAATGATGAATATTATGCTGCACAGTTGTTACACAAAACACAAAAAACTCCTTACTTTTTGCCATTTGTTAACGCTTGTTGAATCAGCCGTTGAATCCTTCATAGTACCAGCAGGGTAAATATGACGCCATAAGCATAATGGAAACTCATAGGTCGCTTGTTTTTAAAGATATTTTTTTCAAAATAGATGAATTCCTCTCTCTGAGCCAACCTTGTCCATTCAGGTTCTGTTCAGTTTTATATTTACAAGGCATTAAAATTGATTCATGGTTTCTTGCTGAGTAGGACTGGGGTCAGTAAGACCCAAACCTGAATTTCTTTTTCTTTCCTGAACATAATATTTATGAAAATAGTATCATTAATGTTACAATCAATAATTTTAATGCAGGTTTTTATGCTAGTTCATTAAAATACTGTAAATTTATCCGGTGTAAACTACCGGGGGTCTACATGACCCCAGCAGTACTTAGTGAAACAAAAAGACACTGATAAGAGCAGGGTTAATCTGTGACTTGGAGTAGCTAATGGGGATAATGTTCCACCGAGCCCTCCTACTTCACTGACAGTCTCTGGATCATTGCAGCTGCATACGATAACTTGTCGTAGGTGTTTTCATAAAGAACATCTGGTTCGATGCAGCGCATGCACCCCACGGAACACAGAAGTATCGAACATAGACGAACATGCAGAAAACTGCTCGTGTCGACTCAGCATTGTCACGTCGCTTGTCTCGTCTTTAAGTCAAAAGTAAAAAGCTGCAACACTAGTCTGTGCAAGTGCATTTTGCTATTCTTCCAAAGCATTTTGCCCACGTATGTGGGATGTAAATTGCAAACAGAATTGAGATGTTACGTTTTTACATCCGTGGTGGTTTCTCATCGAGTCCTGATATAGTCAGGAAAGGCATAAGAAATCCTTGATTTAAGATTATCGGCCGGCCGGGGTGGCCGAGCGGTTCTAGGCGCTACAGTCTGGAACCGCGCGACCGCTACGGTCGCAGGGTCGAACCCTGCCTCGAGCATGGATGTGTGTGATGTCCTTAGGATGGTTGGGTTTAAGTAGTTCTAAGTTCTAGGGGACTGATGACCACAGATGTTAAGTCCCATAGTGCTCAGAGCCCTCTGAGCCATGTAAGATTATCGAAGTTTATTCGACACCTGTCGACAGTTGCGCGAAGGTTTCATTTAAATTGTACTGCCTAACGGAACCTGTACGATAACGTCGAAGCGGACGGCCTTGCAGCGGTTTATGAGCTCACCAGTTCAGTGGTACAACATGTACTGGCAGCTGTTGTAAATGGACTGTCAAAACGAAACAATCGGATTGTTCACAGTTGGAAGATTGCTGTAAATAGTATACCGCAGATTGTATATTTCTGCAGAGGCAATAGTAATATTTAGGAAGTTACTCTTCGCGTTAAGAGTGGCAGTTAAATGTTAGTTTAATACTGCACCTGCTGCCTCGCTGACAAATCCTACGTTTTGGCTAAACCATTTCCCGCAGTATTCGTTCTATCTGTAGGTTCGAAGGAATAAATACGGGGTGTTCAAGAAGTCTCTCCGCAGTGCCGTATGATTGTTAGCCGTGCGTGTCGTATGATTGTGGGTCTCATATTTTTCAACGAAACCATAAACGCACAACGATACTGCAGTGATATTCTGTACTCATCTTATGTTAAGTGGAATACTGAACGGTTATTTTCAACAAGATGGTGCAACCGCGAATACAACTCGCGTTTCCGTGTCCCTGCTTGATGATGTTTTTGGTGATCGCATAACTTCACAGAGACTTTGACCTACACGATAGCATGACCTAACACCACCTGACTTTTTCTTCTGGGATGCAGCGAAAGCGACTGTCTATAAAAACCGCCCAAAATCCATCGATGAATGGAAAACTGCAATATTCACTTTCACTGCTTCTGTTACAGCTTGTGTTTGGAAACATAGTTAGACGAATTGAATTGTGTCTTCAACAACAAGGGGGAGACTTTCAACATTTAATGTGAAAATTTGTAACTAAAAAGGAATATTCAATAAATTAATAACTTGTATTTCACTGAGTTTCATTTCGGTATATTCACTGCGGCATATGGCACGCACGGCAAACTATCATACGGCCCTGCGGAGAGACTTTTTGAACACCCCGTATAAGGATTTATAGTTCTGTCAACGACTATGTCATTAGAGACGGAGAATTAGCTTGCATTACTAAATAGTAGCATTGTCCTTTCTTTAGATAAGCCATACCATCATTTGCCTTGAACGATTAAGGGGAACTACGAAAAACCCAAATCTAGGTGGCTGGCGGGAATTTGAATCGTCATCCTCATGAACGCAAGTTCAGTATCTTATCACTGCGCTCTGTCAATATGCAAACTATGGACGGTACACTTTCATGAGCTCGTAATGGAAGGGTGAAGAAGCGTCAGAGGGAGGCTGCGTAGCGATTAGAGCCTGGATAATTGGGTTTGTAAGAGAATTGCTCACGAAAGCCTGAAGTTCCACAATAGCGTGCACTCCGTTGTAAAGCGAAGACTTCGTAATCGTAGGTGCACCAATCACCCCTAGAACACATCGAAAAACACCTCTAGAACTGCGTTTGTGGAATTAATTAACTATTTATTTAGGGTAAAACAAGGACAGATGCTCATACGGGACAGATAGCCGACGGCTTCACAACGCTGCCGGTTAATTGATAGCGAGTCTTTAGCACGAGTGATACATTGACGCTTCCGTTGACTCTTTATTTCAGCAAAAAGTAAGTTTTTTAATCATTTTAGTTTTCAACACATCTTATTATATAGCATGTCAACACTTATCTATTTTACCATAAGTTAGACTGTGAGTAGTTACGGAAACTTACATTTGAAGCTTTTTTGGTCTAGGTGCATAGCGTCATAGTCGCTCTCTTTACGTTCTCGGCCCATCCGTACCTGCTGACTGAGAGGGATGGCCATACAATCTTTGGGATAATTAATCAACCACTAAAACTTTATTTTATAGTTTTGATGGAAATTAATTTTTTTACAGATCACGAATAAGTTCATTCTCAAGATTGGTTCTACTAAAGGCAGATGGAGAGAAGACCATCAAATCCCTATTAATAAAGTAAGAAAATTATGGTTATAGTAGAAGAGGTTCTATAGCGTTTAACAGTCCAAGTGATATCGTAGAGCGAAAAATAAAAACCGGGTGTGGTTCAAAAACTGCAATGGGTCCAGGTTCCCGTTTGGATGTAGCAAGTGAGGAATGACTTCTGTGATTTCCTGTAATTTTCTCTAGAAAATTTAGCTGTTTCAATTAGTTAAATGAAAACATGTAAGGTTATTGCATACACTTTTAATATGATTTCCTCTTTGTTTTTAAATTGTTTCGCCAGCTGTTCACTTACCGTTGCGTGTCTGGCCACCTAATCCTGATACATGGGTGAGATGGCCAAGCGTTTTTAAAAATCGTGTTTTGCTTGAAATTTGGTTTAACTTTGTGACGAAGTCTTGTTTTTATGAATATATAAAACAGTATTTGTCGATTTTCCAGTGTTTTCTGTGTACTGGGTGTTGATATTGGCTTTTAAAAAAACCATTGCCGTCCATCCCTGTTTTACACTATTTAAGATGGCCTTGGTGTTCGAAATATTTATTTTTGACGCTACATATCAATTATATGTTACTGACATTTTGCAATTTTCCGTTAGTTTATTGTTGACTTTCTCTACAAACAGTTATAATGAACTGTTACTAAATAAGGCCCACAATCTGCAAATAGAATAGTGGTGTAACTAAAACAACGCCAGGAAAAGCCATTTAGTTCCCCATAAGTGTATTTGAATGTCTATTAAAAATAAGAAAATATTAATTTTTATTTCATCAAAATTCCCCTCACTTATAGCAAAACAAAGTCTAAGAGGAAAACACATAGAGCAAGAAGAACAAAAGAAAAACTGGAAGCAAATGTCTGTAAGGGAGTAAAATTAAGAAAAAAGTAAAAAAAATTCTTTAGAACTGAGCACACCCACAGTTCAATCGGTTCTAATAATTTTATTTTATTTGATTCAGTATCCACAATACTTTTAAGAGCCTACATTCTAAGATGAATTTTTACTATATTATACTTGCATAGCTATTTTTAATGTTTGTTTTACAAAGGAATAGATAATTTTGCTGACACTCCAATCCAGTCACTGAAAATCAGTCAGTTACAAAAACCAATAATTCCTGTGGGTAACATATAAACCTACACTTGACCTCCTTAGATGTGGTCAGATATACGTGTTTTTTCTATAATTTTACTTAGTTCGCAATATTATTGAGAGCTTTGCTTTTGTTTCCTGCTTTATGTATTTTTGTTGTTGTCGTGGTATTTAGTCCGAAGATTGGTTTGATTCAGCTTTCCACGTCAGCCAATCCTGTGAAAGTATTTCCATCTCTTCATAGCTACTGCAGCCTGCACCCATTTGAACCTGCTTACTGCAGTTAGGTCTCTAGTCTCATTCTACAATTTGTAGCCCCCACTCTTCCCTCCATCATCAAACTGACATTCATTGATGTCTCAGGAAGTGTTCCATCAAATGATCCCTTCTTTTAGTCGATTGTGTCGTAAAGTTCTTTTCTCTCCAATGTGATTCAGAACCTGTTCATTACTTATCCGATCTCCCCAACTAATCTTCAGTACTTTTATGTAACGCTACATTTTAAAACCTTCTATTTTGTTCATGTCTGGATTGCGTATCGTCCACTTTTCACTTCCGCCCAAGAGTACACTATAGCCAAATAACTTCAGAAAACGCTTCCAAGTATTTGAATTCATATTCACTGTTAGCAAACTTCTCTTTTTCAGAATTTTTTCTTCATATTTACAGCCTGAACTTTATTTCCCTTCTCATTCGGCCGTCGTCAGTTATTTTGCTGCTCAAATTGCAAAACTCATCTACTACTTTTACTGTTTTATTAGCTAATCTAATTTCCTCAGCATCGAAAGAGTGAATTAGACTACCTTTGTTTTGCTTCTGTTGATCTTCATTTGTAACGTCTTTTCAGATCACTATCCATTCAGACCTTCAAAGTCCGTTGCTGACTGTGGGAGAGTTAAATATTACTGGCAATCCTCTTAACTTTTATTTCTTCTCCCTTAACTTTAAATACAAGTTTAAATTTTTACTTAGTTTCCTTCACTGCTTGTTCACCGTAGACGTCAATTAGGCCTACAGCTTCTCTTCATGCCCTCGAGTTGTACAACTGCAGTCTGGTTTCTGTAAAAGGTGCAAATAACCTTATGCTCTTCTTATTTCATCCCTGCTACCTTTAGAATTGCAAAGAGTGTATTCCAATACACTGTCAAAAATCTTGTCTAAATCTGCAAATGGTATAAAAGTAGCGCCGGCCGGTGTGGCCGAGCGGTTCTAAGCGCTTTAGTCTGGAACCGCGAGACCGTTATGATCGCAGGTTCGAATCCTGCCTCGGACATGGATGTGTGTGATGTCTTTAGTTTAGTTAGGTTTAAGTAGTTCTAAGGTCTAGGGGACTGATGACCTCAGATGTTAAGAGCCATTTGAACCATTTTATAAACATAGCTTCGCGTTTCGCCCAGTCTGTCTCCAAAGGCCGGCCAGTGTGGCCGTGCGGTTCTAGGCGCTTCAGTCTGGAACCGCGTGACCGATACGGTCGCAGGTTCGAATCCTGCCTCGGGCATGGATGTGTGTGATGTCCTTAGGCTAGTTAGGTTTAAGTAGTTCCAAGTTCTGGGGGACTGATGACCACAGATGTTAAGTCCCATAGTGCTCAGAGCCATTTTTTTGTCTCCAAAGGTGAATGATAAGGTCAGTATTGCCTCATGCATTCCTACTTTTTTCCGGAACCCTAACTGATCTTCCACGGTTTATGATTAGCCGGTCTTCCTACCCTACAAAAATGTATTTTACTATCTTCCAAATCTGAATTATTAAACGGACGGTTCAGTAATAATCACACCTATCTATACCTGTCTTATTTGACTCTGGAATTGTTATATGCTTCTTGAAGTCTGAGGGTACTTTTCTTGTCTCATATAACTTGCATACTAGGAGTAATAGTTTTGTCACGGTATCTTCTCCCAAAGATTTCGATAATTCATTGAACATCTAAGTTTAAGCATACGAAAGAGCTGTTGAAAAGATGCGGGAGGGGAAATATTGATGGAATGTCACGGCGTGTATTTTACATGCTGGTGCAGAGGGTCAGACGCTGGGTCCGCACTTGTGAGAATTTCTGCCGACGATGAGGTCATTAGAAACTCGGAATCATTTAATGGCTGCATACAAGGAAGTGGGATAGTGAAGAATTAAGAAATGATGAGATGTGTTTCAAATTCTCAGATAAATGTATGTAATGATATAATGAATATCACAATGAGTAATTCAGTTGAGGAGGAATGGACAAAATTGAAACACAGTATAGAAGTTTCCCGGACAGATATGCGTGTGAGAAAGGTGGCTCAGAAAACCTGTGTACAACAGAATAAGTATGTTAATTGATCAACGAAAGGGGAGGAGGAGAAGGAGATTAATTTTTAACGTCACGTCGATAACGAGGTCATTAGAGACGGAGCACAAGCTCGGATTAAGGAAGAATGGAGAAGGAAATGGATCGTGAGCTTTCGAGGGAACCGTCCCGGCATTTTCCTTAAGTGATTTAGGGAAATCACGGAAAACATAAACCAGGATGGTCAAACGCGGGTTAGAACGGCCGTCCTCCCGAATGAGAGTCCCGTGTGCTAACCACTGCGCCACCTTGCCCCGTGTCGATGTAATGCATGCATCAAAATAAGAGTATAATGTTAAATAAAGTCTTGTCTGAAATTGCTTTATTTCCGAATTACGGTGCATAATGTCATTTGTAGTAGGCATTCCATCATGGGCCAGTACAGGGTTTTGGTCTCTCGTGTTCGCTTGCATATCGACTGATGTTCCCCTCTAAACTACTCGGTTGATTCTGGCACGAAATGTCTTTGTTCACTTGACTTCAGTGTGGTCCGTTGTACTCTTCGGCGCTGTCGTCATGTAGTGGCGCCAGACGTACTATGTACATTCATTCTGTCGTTCGTTCATAGTCTGTAGTCGTTGTGTGTGATACGATGGCGTGCTCAAACGGTGAATACTTAGGTATGCACCTCCTTTACGGCGCAAGAGAAGGCAATGCACTAGCAGCAAGACCACGGTATATGCAAATGTTTCCAAATGGAAGAGTACCAAACCATCAGACTTTTACAGCTGTGGACAGACATGTAAGGCAATATGACAATCGTGGTGCGCCACGGTTATGTCGGCCTCAGCTGGATGTATTAGATTTGAGAACATACTGGAAATGGTAATGTTAGATGAAGATTCGACCTCAAGTACCGTTCGTATAAGTGCCACTGTAGGGGTTTCTCAATCAACTATATGGCGCCTGCTTTGGAGGCAACAGTTCCAAACCATTGCTCCTGCACATTGTACAGGAGCTGACACCTGTAGACTACCCTAGAGAGTCAGAATTTCTATCTGTAGTTACTCAAGCGCCATGCTGCTGATTTATTGTTTTGCCGTCGGGTTCTGTTTGTGGATGACAGCCTGCCGAAGCCGGCCGCTGTGGTCTAGCGGTTCTAGGCGCTCAGTCCGGAACCGCGCGACTGCTACTGTCGCAGGTTCGAATCCTGCCTCGGGCATGGATGTGTGTGATGTCCTTAGGTTAGTTAGGTTTAAGTAGTTCTACGTTCTAGGGGACTGATGACCTCAGAAGTTAAAGTCCCATAGTGCTCAGAGCCATTTGAACCATTTTGAACAGCCTGCCGGCCGCTGTGGCCGTGAAGTTCTAGGCGCTTCAGTCTGCAACCGCGCGAACGCTACGGTCGCAGGTTAGAATCCTGTCTCGGGCATGCATGTGTGTGATGTCCTTAGGTTAGTTAGGTTTAAGTAGTTCCAAATTCTAGGGAACTGATGACCTCAGATGTTGTCCCCATAGTGCTCAGAGCCATTTGAATTTTTGATGAGAGCCCCTTTACCCATGCTGGTATTGTGAACGCTCACAACATGCACGTGTGGGCGTATGAATCCTAATGTAACTACGGTACGAAGATATCTACATCTATATGTACATGGATACTCTGCAAATCACATTCAAGTGCCTGGCAGAGGGTTCATCGAACCACCTTCACAATTCTCTATTATTCCAATCTCGTACAGCGCGTGGAAAGAATGAACGCCTATATCTTTCCGTACGAGCTCTGATTTCCCTTATTTTATCGTGGCGATCGCTCCTCACTATGCAGGTTGGTATCAACAGAATATTTTCGCATTCGGAGGAGAAAGTTTATGATTGGAATTTCGTGAGAAAATTCCGTCGCAACGAAAAACACCTTTCTTTTAATGCTGTCCAGCCCAAATCCTGTATCATTTCTGTTACACTCTCTCCCATATTTCGCGATAATACAAAACGTGCTGCCTTTCTTTGAACTTTATCGATGTACTCCTTCAGTCCTATCTGGTTAAGGATCCCACACCGCGTAGCAGTATTCTAAAAGAGGACGGACAAGCGTAGTGTAGGCAGTCTTCTTAGTAGGTCTATTACATTTTCTAAGTGTCCTTCCAATAAAACGCAGCCTTTGGTTAGCCTTCCCCACAACATTTTCTATGTGTTCTTTCCAGTTTAAGTTGTTCGTAATTGTAATACCCAAGTATTTAGTTGAATTTACGGTTTTTAGATTAGACTGATTTATCGTGTAACCGAGGTTTAACGAGTTCCTTTAAGCATTCATGTGGATGACCTCACACTTTTCGTTATTTAGGGCCAACTTCCACTTTTCGCACCATTCAGATATTTTTTTCTAAATCCTTTTGCAGTTTGTTTTGATCTTCTGATGACTTTATTAGTCGATAAACGACAGCGTCATCTGCAAACAACCGAAGACGGCTGCTCTGATTGTCTCCCAAATCGTTTATATACGAGGGTCAGTCAAAAAGTAATGCCTCCTATTTTTTTTTCTACGTTTAATTGTCAGGAAATTTAAATGCAATTACATAGGTTGAAAACCACAACATTGAGGATCATTTTGTCATTTTTCAATGTAATCTCCGCCCATCTCTACAGTTTTGGTCCATCTTTGAACAAGGGCATGTATCCCAGCACGGTAAAAATCACAGCTCTGCTTCCTAAGCCATTGACGCACGGATGTTTTGACGGCCTCCTCATCTTCAAAATGAATCCCACGATGAGCTTCTTTTAGTGGCCCGAACAGATGGAAGTCTGATGGTGCCAGGTCAGGGCTGTATGGGGGATGAGGCAAAACTTCCCATCCAATTTTGACAATCTCGTCAGAGGTGTGACGACTGGTGTGTGGTCTTGCATTGTCATGCAAAAGAAGAACATCTGCCATTGATTTTGTTGGGCGAACTCGCTGAAGACGTGCTTTAAGTTTTTTGAGGGTTGTGACGTATTGAACAGAATTTATTGTGCATCCCTGCTCCAAAAAATCAACCAGAATCACACCCTCTGTATCCCAGAAAACTGTTGCCATAACTTTCCCTGCCGATCGCACAGTTTTGAATTTTTTATTCCTCGGCGAGCTTGTGTGACGCCACTCCACTGACTGCCTCTTTGATTCGGGTTCAAAAAAATGCACCCATGTTTCGTCCCCGGTCACAATTTTTTTCAGAAACTCATCTCCCTCCAAACGGAAGCGCTGCAAGTGTTGGGAGGCTATTGTTTTCCTTGCCTCTTTATTCTGATCGGTTAACGTTCTTGGAACCCACCGTGCACAAACTTTTGAGTACCCCAATTGTTTAATAATCGTGATCACACTGCCTTTACTAAGAGAAATAATGCGACACACTTCATCTGCAGTCACCCGACGGTCACCACGAATGATGTCATCAACTTGCTGAATGTTGTGTGGAGTCACTGCACTCACCGGCCTGCCGCTCCGCTTTTCGTCAGTCAACGGTGTTTGCCCTTCAGCTTCCTTACAACGACGAACCCATCGTCTAACAGTGCTGACATCCACTGTCACAACACCATACACCTTCTTCAGTCTTTCATGAATGCGTATGGGCGTTTCACCTTCTGCATTCAAGAATTCAATCACACAACGCTGTCTCAAACGAGCATCGATGTCGGCCATCTTACAAACTTCTGCTGTGCTACCACCTGTTGACACAGAAAGTTACTACTGCAGTGGATTGCAGAAGAAGGTTTGAGGAATGGCGCCAAATTCAAATTTTTCACTTAACTTAATTTCTTTAAGTAGAAAAAAAATGGGAGGCATTACTTTTTGACCGACCCTCGTAGATAAAGAACAGCAAAGGCCCTATAACACTACCTTGGGGAACGCCAGGAATCACTTCTGTTTTACTCGATGACTTTCCGTCAATTACTACGAACTGTGAACTCTCTGACAGGAAATCACAAATCCAGTCACATAACTGAGAAGATATTCCATAAGCACACAATTTCACCAATAGCCGCTTGTGTGGTACAGTGTCAAAAGCCTTCCGGAAATCCAGGAATACGGAATCTATCAGAAATCCCTTGTGAATAGCACTCAGTACTTCATGTGAGTAAAGAGCTAGTTGTGTTTTACAGGAACGATGTTTTCTAAACCCATGTTAACTCCGTGTCAATAGACCGTTTCCTTCGAGGTAATTGATAATGTTCGAACACAGTATACATCAAGATCGTTTTGCAGTGAAAATTTGATGTAGTGGAGAATCAGTTACTCGGGCCGCATGTTATTCCACAGCACCAGACTGGCAGTTCTTGGAACATGAATTCGGCGGTCTGCTTCATGGTATCCTACTCGCTACACGACCCAACTTACGGTTTGTGCACGACGGTACCCCTCCACATTTCAGTCGACAGGCAAGAGAGTATTTCAGTGTTGCTCATCCTGATAAGTGCGTAGATCGTGCAGGACCAGTTGCTTGGCCCACCAGATCTCCGGATCCTAGCCCCTTGGATTTTCAGGGATCTCGTGTGTGGTGTTGCAGTTGAGAATGTTGTACAACTACAGCAGCGAATTCAAAATGACTGTGCAGCTGTGCGGAATGAGAAAAACGGAGCCTGCAACATTCAGAGAGCGGTAAGAGCATGTCACTGGATTCGTCTATATGGACATTAGAATGAGATTTTCACTCTGCAGCGGAGTGTGCGCTGATATGAAACTTCCTGGCAGATTAAAACTGTGTGCCCGACCGAGACTCGAACTCGGGACCTTTGCCTTTCGCGGGCAAGTGCTCTACCAACAGAGCTACCGAAGCACGACTCACGCGCGGTACTCACAGCTTTACTTCTGCCAGTACCTTGCCCGCGAAAGGCAAGGGTCCCGAGTTCGAGTCTCGGTCGGGCACACAGTTTTAATCTGCCAGGAAGTTTTTTATATGGACATTATTTTGAACATGGTCAAGGATGAATGTAGCGCACATATCTGTGTTGAATTCTCGTCCATCCGTGTCGTTGCTTTCTGAGAAGAGTTAATTTTGATTGTTTGTGCTGCACTTGTGATCCTTACTCTACTGCATAACTCTGAAATAAAGAAAGATTAGGAAAAACTTTATTTAACATTTTAGGCTTATTTTGATGCATACAGCCGGCTGCTGTGGCCGAGCTGTTCTACGCGCTTCAGTCCGGAAACACGCCGCTGGTACGATCGTAGGTTCGAATCGTGGATGTGTGTGATGTCCTTAGGTTAGTTAGGTTTAAGTAGATCTAAGTCTAGGGGACTGATGACCTCAGATGTTAAGTCGCATGGTGCTTAGAGCCATTTGAACCATTTTGATGCATGCAATGTACCCTCGAAGTGTGCACAGTTACTTTTGAATCTCCAAGAATTAATTTTGTGCTCAAGGGGCACTTGTGATCGCTACTCTACTGCATATCTTGGAAATAAAGCAATTTCTGACAAAACTTTATTTAAGATTTTACTCTTTTTTTGATGCACACATTACATCCACGAAGTACGTTCACTTTTTGAATCACTTTGTTTACTCACCATCCGAAAAATGTTCCTGTCGAATCCCAAAAATGTGAATGTGCTACTCTTTAAAAGACTGACAGCTGCCTAAATCCTCACTACCATTTCCTCGTCAAAGATTTTGGCATGCGAACGTATTCGCTCTCTTTTAACATAGAACATCCTAAATTATTTTACCAAGTCTCTCTTTATAGTGAAGCCTTCATTCTCAGCATCTGCCTCTCACTGACAATGTCTCTCTCCCACTGTCTCCTTTTTCTCACTTTGTCACTTTCTCCTGTCTCCCACTGTCATTGTCTTCATTCCTTTCTCTCGCTCTTCCTTATCATTGTCTCCTTCTCTACCACTTTCACTGTCTCTCTGTACGGCTACCATTGTCTTTGTGCGATTCTATTTCTTCTCCGTTGATCCATTATGGATCGTAGGACGACGGCTGGCATGAACTTCTTGATGCAACAATTTACTAACAGCCGTATGTATTGTAGAAATTTATTTTATTTTATGAACTTCTATGTGCTACCAGTTTCGGCATTACACTGATGCCATCTTCAAGCCCCGCTGAGTCTGTGTCGCCTGGTCACCAAGAGCTGTTGCATGACGATTTGATTCACGGATCCAGTTGTATGGCTCCTTCCTTGTATAGCGATGTTACTACTATGACGAGTGGGGCCTGAAGATGGCATCAATGTAATTCCTAAACTGGTAGCACATACAAGTTCATAAAATAAAATAAATGTCTACAATACGTACGGCTGTTGGTAAATTATTGCATCGAGAAGATTCTATTTTCTCCTGTTGACACCATCTCTTTCTTTCTCGCTTACACTATGTTGTCTCCTCTCCACACATTTGTTTGGGGATGGTTTCCTCGGAGTTTTGACCTCTAGACCGTGAAACTTTAACATGTGGTTGTAGGGGATGGGGGAAAGTGGGCAAATTTTTTCGTTTTAAAGTTCGCAGTTCTAGGGTGATCCAGACCTCCCACGCCTATGTACGGTCTCCACTTATCAGTCTTTTTCATTTCCACTGTCTTCTGTGTCTTTTGCTCCCGCTGCTACTATGTCCATCCATCTCTCTCTTTTACTGTCAGTGTCTCTCATTATCTTCTCTCTCTTTGGTTCCCAATGCTATCGTCTTCATCCATCTTTCTTTCTATTCCACTGCCACTTACTCTCTCATATCACCACTGTCTCCTCTCTTTTTCTCTCCTATTGCCACTGTCTCCTTTCTCTTCCACCGTCACTGTCCGGCTGCTCTCTTTCAGTAAACAAAAGCGCGAATGTGGTCGAATCCCAAAATGTTTGGTGAGAAAGGCGGAATGAGCAGCGAGACAGCCAGTTCCCTAATTTTCTGTCAGAAACTGTTAGAGGCTTTTTAGTTGCCATTTTTGTGCTCCTACAGGAGCATTTTCAGCTGGTTCCCTTCTTTTCCCTGTTACAGCAGAATATCCTGTGAGTATAAGACGAATTCGGTAACTTAGATAGATTTCGACAGTTCATTTACATATTTTGAACACATACGAACAACAAATAAGTGTTAGTAATATAATGCACTCCGTAATCAGGCCACAAGTGGCCCATCGGGACCATCCGGCCGCCGTGTGTTAGTAATATAATGCACTCCGTAATCAGGCCACAAGTGGCCAATCGGGACCATCCGGCCGCCGTGTCATCCTCAGCTGAGGAGGCGGATAGGAGGGGCGTGTGGTCAGCACACCGCTCTCCCGGTCGTTATGATGGTTTTCTTTGACCGGAGCCGCTACTATTCGGTCGAGTAGGTCCTCAATTGGCATCACGATGCTGAGTGCACCCCGAAAAATGGCAACATCGCATGGCGACTCGGGTGGTCACCCATCCAAGTGCCGACCACGCCCGACAGCGCTTAACTTTGGTGATCTGACGGGGACCGGTGTACCCACTGCGGCAAGGCTGTTACCCCGTTAGTAATATAAGGCTAACACAAAATCGTTTCCTATACGATGAAAGTTCGCTTGACACTATTTTACATAAAAAAGCACATTTTTGGGCTACACCTACGATGGACAAAAAGTGCGACGTGTGATTTGTAAGTACAAAGAATTTCTTATGACAAAATTACTTTTTCCAAGGCGCTTACGTCGCCAGTTGGCACCATCCAATTATTTTCCAGGTCAACACAGCTAGTATAGGCGTGAAGTGCCATTGTACAGAGACAGCGCTCCATAGTTTTATTGGTAAAAAAATGACGCTAAAACACTGTATGGTGACGTCAGAACCCTTTAGATGACCCTAGGATACTTGTAAGGCGTTCCGTACGTTAGTTAAAACCACTTATACGCGTCTAAGTACTCTATCTTTGAATCTCTGGATCTCGATAACGGATACCGAACAAAGTTCTCCGAGAACATCATGTTAAGAACGTAGGGTAAAAATTGCGACGAATTGGCATGAAGTTAAATTACAGAAATGGCATTACCCACTGCGTTTTAGTACCCAAAAATCATGGTTTTCTGATGTATCCCGATAACGAATAAAGATTTTCGGAAACGGGAAAATGGGATTTCTAGTTAAAATTTAAGCCATTTTCTATGGATTATACAACTTCCTTTCTCCGGTCTGTCCTAGGAGATAATTAATAATTTTTTATAAGGCGAAAGACACATTGGTCTTGGATGGGGTCGACAGCAGGTTCTTGACGAACGTCCCTTTACGGACTCACAGAAGGGCTTTGAGAATGAGCAGAAGACAGTGAGTCTGCAACACCTATAGTTCGTGTTGCTTGTGGTCCCCCAGGAGCAACAGTAATATGCCGGTAGGAATGTGGCTTAGTATAGCTTAAGTTTTGTGCTGACAGACATATGAGTGCGGGCGAGGAGAGGGTACGAGCAGTACATCAATGTTTTAGCCTTTTTAGCGTTGACTTGTTCCTTGAAGAGTAATTTTTTGTCAATGACGACTCCCAAATAACAGACATGATCAGTCAAAAGGACTGGAACGTTCTTTATAACCAGGTTGTGACGAAGGTCAGGTCGTCGTCAGGTAAAGAGAACTGCATTAAGTTTTATACGATGTGCCGTTGCCCATTGTTCTATGATATCCAGTTGCCGCCGGCCGGAGTGGCAGAGGGGTTCTAGGCGCTACAGTCTGGAGCCGCGCGACCGCTGCGGTCGCAGGTTCGAATCCTACCTCGGGCATGGGTGTTTGTGATGTCCTTAGATTAGTTAGGTTTAAGTAGTTCTAAGTTCTAGGGGACTGATGACCACAGCAGTTAAGTCCCATAGTGCTCAGAGCCATTTGAACCATATTCAGTTGCCACTGTAAGCGCGCTATATTGCAGCGGTGACGCGTCGACTGCTTGTTAACAACGCTGCGTCGTCCGCTAATTGCGCAAGGACAACCTGCGGGAACACTGGCATTCCATTCAGGTACAATGTGAAAAGCATTGACGAGAGGACGGGACCCTTGCGCTAACCCTTCTTGCAATTACAGCGCGCTGGAGCGTCGGCTGTGTATCGTAACACAGATGCGCCGTCCTTTGATGGGAACTGTTAACAATCTTGATACAGTAGTCAGATATCGGATATAAGGCGTGGAGTTTGGCGATCGGTTTGTCCTTCCACACCCGTTCGTAGGCTTTTTCGACATCCAGGAAGGCTGTCGCAACGTAATTTGTGCGTATCACGTTGTATGCATACCTTCCGTAGCGGGCATTACATGAAGTTCCACTGATAGCCTTGGCTGAAAGGCGAATTGATCTTGCCCAGCCACGCCCTGCATGGTGGTTATTCATACTTTTCTTGCTGCTGCTCGTGTCCGATACGCCACCCGGCAGCATTAGCACCTGGCTCTAGTACCAGACCCCTACGTCTTTCATCTCGATTCCCATTTGTTCTCCTGTCACGACATGAGAAAGACCTACAACGTACTCCTTCCACTTCTCCACTCTTACGTCTACGTTTAGCACTGGAATTCCTCCTTCGCTCTTTTATGTCGGCGCCATTATTCTTATTCAAGTGAACAGCTGCGGCTAGTCGTAAGACCTACAGGACTGCCTCTACAAAACAGCAGATCAGCAAATTCCTGCTCCAACTGCCGTCACTGTTTGGCGTCACTCGCGGCAGGACGGAGCAGCGTTCCCTTCTAAAGCTCGACCGCTGGCGGTTGCGGACGACCTCGTGGAGTTTTCCTGCTAATCGGGCGACCAATGAGGGCTCGCGAAAGCAGTGCAGCGAGGAACATGCCTGCTGTTCGCCTCAACATACGAGGACGCCAAAACTCGAGTGGCCACCTTGCAAGAATCCCCCTCTCGTACTAAACTTCCAGAAATGTCTCAGTCTAGATGTTAGTCCGGTGGTATAAGGGGCGTACAGTATAAATGGCAAGCTTTCCCACCCGCGTTTCCTATAATTAAGCATGGCCGCCCTTGAACTGACTTAGTGAGCCGCCGATTTGAAGTTCTTCCTGCCTGTTATGTGGAGATGCTCTCATAGTTTTCTGTCCACTTGCAGAGCCGTAGCAGCGCCGTCGCATTCTGAAAGTGCAATACTACTGTCTACGTTTTACGTAATGAAGCGGGAAGAAGTTTTTTGTGCAAATAATTTTTACACGGGATGCAATTACGGTGCACTTATTTAAGAAACACTGCAAAATGAACTTGTTCACAATTATTATAATCTGGCTATTAACGGTACAAGAGCGTGGTCTACCGCATGACTAGATCGAAAAGCATCCCATCGACGACTGCAGACTATGGAGCACAGTCTGTAACTTGAACGAACTGTCGGTGTAGTTCGTATAAGATCGTACATCTTCGGTTATATCAAAGTTATTCATTTACTTATTAATATCAACGTTTCATGGTACTGCAAAATCACTGAATGATAGTATTTATGACCCGTAGACTACTCCGAATGTCTGAGTGACAAAAGGAAACTTTAGCTAGCATATATTTATTAATTACAATTACTTGATTCACGCCAGAATAAATGTACTTTCCCTGCGTCCCACTGGCTCTGAAATCGACAGATGGCCAACCGCCTCTGCTAGCCAGCGTCGGAACCTACCGCTCGCTCCTTATTCCGTACGTACTGCACCGCTGATACATTCACTTCACGTACGTGAAATAGCAAAATAGGAAATAAAGTAAGAATCGCTCTTATCTGCAAATAAGGAGTACATTGCAACCTCTGACAGCTGGCCGAGTAACCTGCATGCTCACAAGGGAAGATCGTACCCAAAGGGTCATATATTTCGCTCATCTTGCGTACGATTGTAGTACGTAATATATGTAATAAGTGGTTGTCTAGTACAATGAATTTCTCAAGGGGTTTGCGATTAATCAACGAAGTGTGTTCTGGTCTCCCCGTTTCCTTTTCTGATCTTCCACAGAATCTAATCTTCCGCAAACCTACTACGTGTCGCAGCCGGGGAAGAGACGAAATATTCTCACGGGGTTCATTCCCCTAGAAAGATAATTAGGCACATATTAATAAATATACACGAATCTCTTTATTAATAAATATAAGGGAATCTCTTTAGTGGGTGTTACATATAAGATCCTTTGCAAAACCCTTCGAAATCGCTTGGAAGAACAATTAGACCATCAGCACGGTGAATACCAAGCGAGATTTAGAAAAGGTCAGTCCTGTGGTGAACAGATTATGAATCTGAAACTGATCCGTTGTCTAAGAAGCAAAAATCTTGCCTTAATCTTTATTGACTTCAAGAGAGCCTATGACTCCACAGACAGAAAAACAGTTTCCAATACATTCCAAGAATTCGTCACAGACAAAACACTTTGACAATAATTAAGGAAACACTGTCAGGAACAAAGTCAGAAAAAATTCCGTGATGACATTCCGGAAACATTTGTAATCTAAACTGTTGTAAGGCCTCTCACCAGTGTCCTTCAACTGCGTTTTGGGAAAGATAACCAGGGATTGGAATCGTAGACTTCAAGAAAAACGATTCCAAGAAATCAGACTGGGATGTAAAAATTCGAACGCCAAACTCAACTGTGTAGCCTCTGCAGATGATTTAGCAATATTTCCCGAAAACAACAATACAGCAACTAACCAAGAGAGGGTGGAAAAGCTTGGATTAAAAATTCCATTACAAAATTCGTAACGAACATTAAAAATGCTTCAGAATTCCTAAGCACAAAATGCGGTAGAACCAACACAGTGGATAAATTTAGGCACTTGGGAAAAAATGCAGTCAAGTGTTCTAAATAAGAAGCAAACATATAGAGAGTCCAGAAAATGCAAACAGTTCATAAATTAACAAACGACGCTTGAAATAAAAAAATCACTCAGAGTAAAAATAAAAATGAAATACTACGATACTGTCCTAAAACTAGAGTGCATTTAATGCATCAGACTGCTTCGTCCTCAACTAAAAGAGGGAAAATGAAGAGCTGGAGAAAAGGGAGAAGGTAGCACGGAAAATACTCGTCCCTACAAAAGTTGAGAGTGCGTGAATCAGAAAGAGTACTGTGCAATCTACACCTAAACTAAAAAAGCGTCTAGTGCTCTCAGGAAATCATGAGGTTCGGTTTATTGTCACGTGGCTCGAACGAGCCCGGGAAGACCGACTGAAGATTACTTGACCGTTTCAACAAACATTCCAAAATGCAAATTAGTTTGTTCAAGGAAGCGAAACAGAGTTAGCGGAATTAACGTTACGAGAACAGAACTTCTAGACAGCCCAACATTTCGCAGCAAATTTAGGAAGTTCGGGGGTTTCTAGGAAAAAGTCAGAGAAGACACACAGTGCGTGAACATGTGAAAGGAGAAAAGAACACAGGGAAAGAATGAAGAAATACTGGAAAGACCGGAAATCAGGAAAGAAGACAAAATCGTGAAGAAGTTATCTCAAGTTGTCGATAGGTGGCTAAACTTGAAAAATGAAGTGCATAATAATATCAATAATCAAAATGATAATAATGGTAATCATAGCGGTACATTGGAGGCAGGGTGAAATCGGGGAATAATCAGAAATCGTGATGAAATGAACATTTATTTATCGATACTTGAAGCATATATTTCAGTTAAGTCATACCGGGATCGAATAAAGTACACTTTATTTCTGTTGTTCTTGAAGCACCAGGAGAAAGCAGTTGCTTCAGCTACTCGTGGAATGGGCCGGAGTTGCCTCTTCATCGTTCCTGCTGCGTTGCACACCGCTTTAGTTCACACCAGAACTCATGGAGTCGTTAGTCGAAGTTCGTGGCCGATAAAGTCGCTCGTCTTGTATAATATTCTGCAAATACACGTTTCCTGTGTTTGCTAAATGAAGCCTTTACAATGACTTTCAGAAGCTATTGACCAGTCTCCGTACGAGTATTTGGTAGAAGTTATAATAAAAATTCAGGTGACTCGAACGAAATGTGGCCAGATACGTAGCATAACGTTTACACCGGTAGCGCTAAAGCCGCTGCTCGGTGGTTGGCGCTGTCGTATAGTAGTTAACAGGCTCGTAAGGCTTTGAGCCTCGATTTGGAGAAAACACTTGAGGAGCGCGTCGTACTAGAAATGCATGTGCTACATTTAAATAGGTACTACAGTCATTTGCATTCCTCGGCGTCATTCGTTTCTCGTCTACGATCTTAATTAGGTTGAGCCGGCAAGTGTTAAACACAGCAACTGGTAAATGGTATTGAGATATGTTGCCATCGGTGTCGCGAAGAGGAATTAGGGCTTTGTTCGTGTACACGATTTACTTTGTAAATCTAAGAAAGAAGAGATAGAAGTTGGGATTAATAGCTGGCAAACACGGAAGCGACAAGCAGCACATATCCTTGTAGCTGTACACCTCCGACGATGCAGTTCTTTCTTGCGTGTAACACGTTGTCCTTCGTCACTCGGTTTTTCATCTGACCAGCTTGTCCACTGGAACGCGGCGTTGTTAGTTGCTACCTATGAGAGGTCATGTTTCAGCATGACTCCTACCTTTCCTCGAGTGGATAATCGCCGAAATAGCAAATGTTCACATAAAGATAGAGAAAGTATATGAGGATATTGGTAATTCCGGAGAAACAGGAGACTATCGGCTTTGGAAAAGGAATGAGAGAAGAGAAAGACTAATTGTGTTCTGTAAAAAATTTCAATTAATAATAGGGAATACTTTGTTCAAGAATGACAAGAGGAGGTGATATACTTGGAAAAGGCTGTGTGATACAGAAAGATTTCAATTAGATTACACCATGGTCAGACAGTGAATCCGAAATCATATACTCGATTTAAGGCGTAGTAGTAATGAAGAGTAGGCTGAAGCTTAAGAGATTAGTTAGGAAGAATCAGTACGCAAAGAAGTAGGACACTGAAGTACATTCTCAGAAGCCTTTCTATTCATAACGAATCGTACTTCCGTTAGACCATTACCCTATACTTATCTGGGCAGAAATCCTTATCTTCTTTCCGTTTCATTTCACTGACCCCTACTGTATCTAGACTGAGCCTTTGCGTTTCCCTTTTCAGATTTTTTAGCTTCTCTGCCACGTTCAAGCTTCTGACATTCCACACCGCGACTCCTAGAACATTATCCTTTCTTCGGTCATTCAGTCTTTTTCTCATGGTCACCTCCCCCTTGGCAGTCCAGTCCAAGAGACCCGAATGGGGGACTATTCCGGAATGTTTTGCCAATGGAGAGATCATCATGACACTTTTTCAATTACAGGCCACATTTTCTGTGGACACACGTTATGCGTCTTTAATGCAGTGGTTTCCATTGCCTTCTGCAGCCTCATGCCGTTGATCATTGCTGATTCTCCCACCTTTAGGCGCAGTTTCCCACCCCAAAGACGAGAGAGTGCCCTGAACCTCTGTCCGCTCATCTGCCCTCTTTGAGAAGGCCGTTGGCAGAATGAGGATGACAACATAATACATGTGGAATTTGAACAACGTGATCCGGCGGCAAATCCGTGAAGGCTATTTACAGCACATCCGCCGGGAAAGCTTGAAAAGTCACGACATAATACATATTTTGAACACAACTTTTATCTTAACTTTCTGTCACAGATCAGGAATGAAATTGTACCAGAGGAGGTGTAAAGATTCAAACTTTCACATGTTTTTTTTTTCATTTACACATTTCAAAAGGTTACCACAAACATTTAAATATAAAGTGCCTAAGGTAGCACTTCAGTGGATCCACCGGTTCCCGAGAGATCACCGAAGTTAAGCGCTGTCGGGCGTGGTCGGCGCTTGGATGGGTGACCATCCAGGCCACCGTGCGCTGTTGCCATTTTTCGGGGTGCACTCAGCCTCGTGATGCCAATTGAGGAGCTACTCGACCGAACAGTGGCGGCTTCGGTCAAGAATACCATCATAACGACCGGGGGAGCGGTGTGCTGACCCCACGCCCCGCTTATCCGCATCCTCCACTGAGAATGACACGGCGGTCGGATGGTGCCGGTAGGCCACTCGTGGCTTGACGACGGAGTGCTAAGGTAGCACTTGGAATTGCAGCCAAGGATCGTGAAAACCAAAGCCGTTTACTGTGCTTACTTCCACAGTTCCCATTGCTATCCTAACACGGTATTAAAGTCTGATATTGCATAACATTCTTGATATATAATAAAATAAATAATCCATGTAGGTGACTGAAGTCGTGGGATAGCGATATGCCCAGATGGCGACAGTATCGTGTACACAAGGTATAAAAGGGCGGTGCATTAGCGAAGCTGCCGTTTGTACTCAGGTGATCGAATGTGGAAAAGTTTTTGTACGTGATTATGGCCACATGAGGGGAATTAGCAGACTTTGAATGCGAAATGGTAGTTGGAGGTAGAGTCTTGGCTCTGAGCACTATGGGACTAAACTTCTGAGGTCATCAGTCCCCTAGAACTTAGAACTACTTAAACCTAACTAACCTAAGGACGTCACATACATCTATGCGCGAGGCAGGATTCGAACCTGCGACCGCAGCGGTCGCGCGGTTCCAGGCTGTAGCGCCTAGAACCGCTCGGCCACCGCGGTCGGCGGGAGGTAGAGACATAGGACACATAATTTCGGAAATCGTTAGGGAATTCATTCTTCCGAGATTCACAGTACCAAGTGTGTGCCGAGAATGTCAAATTTCAAGCATTACCTCTCTCGAAGGACAACGGAGTGGCCGGCGGCCATCACTTAATAACTGAGAAAATTTGGAAATTTGTGGTAAGCCGGCCAGGGTGGCCGAGCGGTTCTAGGCGCTACAGTCTGGAACCGCGCGACCGCTGCGGTCACAGGTTCGAATCCTGACTCTGGCATGGATGTGTGTGATGTCCTTAGGTTAGTTAAGTTTAAGTAGTTCTAAGTTCTACGGGATTGAAGACCTCATAAGTTAAGTCCCATAGTGCTCAGAGCCACTTGAACCATTTGAAATTTGTGGTAAGGACTTATGGGACTAAACTGCTGAGGTCATCGGTCCCTAAGCTTACGCACTACTTAATCTAAGTTATGCTAAGGACGACACACACACTCGTGCCCAAGGGAGGACTCGAACCTCCGACGGGGGGAGCCGTTCGGATCGTGACAAGACACCTTAGACCGCGCGGCTAAGAACTGAGAGCAGCGGGATTTCGTACAGTGGTCGGTGCTAAGAAACAACCAACAATGCGTGAAATAACAGCAGAAATCAATGTGGAAAATACGACGAACATGCCCGTTAGGACAGTGCAGGGAAATCTGACGTTAATGGGCTATGGCAGCAGAGACCGACGTGAGTGCGCGCTAACAGCACGAGGTCGACTGCAGCGCCTCGTGACCGCATCGTTTGGATCCTAGATGAGTGGAAAACCGTTGCCGGGTCAGACGAGTCCCGATTTCAGTTGGTAAGAGCTGATCGTAAAGTTCGGATGTGGCGCAGGCCTGACGAAGCCATGGACTCAAATTCTCAAAAAGGCACTGGGCAAACCGGTGGCGGCTCCATAATGGTGTGGGCTGTGTTTACTTGGAATGGACGGGATCCTCCTGTCCAAAGGAACCGATCATTGACTCTAAATTGTTACGGTCGGCTACTTGGAGACCATTTTCAGCCATTCATGGACTTCATGTCACCGAATATCGATGGAATTTTTATGGATGACAATGAGTACTGTCATCGGGCCACAATTGCTCGCAGCTGCTTTGAAGAACATTATGGACATTTAGAATGAATTATTGGGCCACCCGGATCGCCAGGCGTGAGTCCCATCGAACATTTATGGGCCGTAATCGAGAGGTCAGTTCGTGTAAAAAATCCTGCACCGGCAACACTTTCATAATTATGGACGACTATATTGGGAGCATGGAGCATGGCTCAGTATTTCTGCAGCGGACTTTCATTGATATGCTCGAGTCCATGTCACATCGAGTTGTTGCGCTACACCGGGCAAAAGGAGGCCGACACAGTGTCTGGACGTGTACCATGAGTATTGTCACCTCAGTGTGTGTACATAATCTCGTTCTGCATAGAAATTCATTAATGAAGTGGATACATTTGACCACAAATGAATTGCTTACGCTCCAGTTATTTGTTAATGCTTAACTTTTCAGTTTTATGGAAAAATCTTGAAAATGTGTGTTCCTGAACAGATGTTACCTCTCTCGACTAAAGACATTGACTTACGACTGACACTTCCGTAACACTGAAAATGACTTTTATGGGTACCAATTTCTAGTCTAGTCGTAAAGTAAAACAGAATCACAAAACAAGAGTTGATAAGGCACTATCATATTTTAAAGTATGACATAAAACATGCAAGATGTCAATGAAAATTTTGCTTACGTGGACAGAAAAATCATTTGATATTAACGAAGAAGTATTAATGACGAGATTCCGCTGAAGCTAGGAACCACTCAGCGAGGAGGGATTTATGAAAATTTAATTAAGAGTGATAAATTTGCTTCATTTTAGACTGGAACATACTTTCAATAGGCCTTTTAAGAACGTATTAGAACGAAACAAAGTTGCACTATGCCTTTTTGGAGGCATCTGGGAGTGTTGCGTCACCCTAGATAATACACAATTAGACAGTTTCATTCGATCTATGTGGCCTCTAGATGTCCATAACAAACGACAGTGCAAGCCGATAACGCTGAAGTGCGTGAAAAAGCAAGAGAACAATAGACAGGTAAACGTCCGGTTCTCTTCGCCGAGGAGTGCAGCAATTCGTCTGAGACCTAACTGCGGTAGCAGGAGAATTTGGAGCCGGCCGTGTACCAATACACGGCATTTCATGTAAAGTATCCAGACCTCAGTTAGTGGACATTAATATGGGGTGTCTCTGCCCTTTGCCTTTATGACGGCTTGAAGTCTGCTGCATACATTTTCACTGAGGTGTCTCAATCCCTGTGGAGGAATGGCATCCAATTCTCCCTTAAGAACAATTAGAGAAGCTAGCGATGTTGGACGGTAGGGTGTGGTAAGGTCGACGTTCCAATTCATCCCAAATGAGTTCCATCGGTTTCAGGTTGGGACTCTCGGAAGGCCACTCCATTTCAGGAATGTTACTGACCACAAACCATTGCCCCACACACTCTGCTTTATGACAGGGTCCATTGTCATGCTGATACAAGCAATAAATCGTCTCCGAACTGTTCCTCTACTGTACGCAGTACGCGGTAGTGTAAAGCGTGCTCGCATCCTTCCATATTTAGCGCAATAAGGGGTCAGTAGTCTAACCACGAAACACACCCCCATACTATAGTACCGCCTCCTCCGCACTTCACTGTTGGCGCGACGCATGATGACAGATAACATTGTCCAGCTATTAATCAAAGCTACCACTCCACAGGATTGAGACACGATATATCGTGATTAATCGCTGCCCGCCAGGGTGCCGAGAGCGCTAACGCCCTGCTTCCTGGACTCGGGTAGGCTCGCCGGCCCCGGATCGAATCCGCTCGGCAGATTAACGGCGAGGGCCAGTGTGCCGGCCAGCCTGGATGTGGTTTTTAGGCGGTTTTCCACATCCCACAAGGTGAACACCGGGCTGGTCCCCACGTTCCGTCTCAGTCACACGCGCCACAGACATTTGAAACGCGTCAGCAATATTTCACGATTTACACTAGAGGCAGACAGTTGGGGTACACTGATTCCGCCCTGGTGGGTACAGGGTGGTTGCAGGGAGGGCATCCGGCCATCCCTAAAACTAACATTGCCAAATCCATTGTAACCACGCCCACCCTGCGATCGCTGCGGGACTATGGCGTAAGCGGAAGAAGAACGAATATCGTAACTAATCGCTCCAAATCACTCCAGTCACTGCCTCGAGTGTCCTTTAACGCGAACCAGAGAAACGTTTCGCTGTTGAGGAGCTGCTCGATTATTGTACTCGATTCCTTTTAACTCCCTGCGCATATATATAGTGCTACCTTGGCTGATGGTAGCACTTTGCAGCTTCTTCCGCCGATTCCTTGCAAATTTTTACAACCGCCCTTTGCAATATTCGACGGTCCTTTTCCGTCAGTATATGAAGTGTGCTTCATCTCAGTGTAGCTGTAGATGCTCCTTCGCATTTCCGCCTCACGGTTACATCCCCAGCAGTTAACGTGGGCAGCTCTAGAAGAGTTGGATTGTCGCTGGTGGAACTGGTACTCAGGTAACATCCAGTGACCACTCCATGCTTGAAGTCATTGGGCTGTTCCTGCTTCTCTGCTGGCAACACAATACTCCATGACTTTCCCCTTACTGGCCAGTACGCCTCTGGTCACTTTTAGAGGCCAATTTCGAATTAAAGAGAGGCGTCCGTATTCTTTTGATGATACAGTGTATGACAATGCAGGAGTGCAGTCCCACTGGTTTAGCAAAGAGGTGGGTCATCCATATTCTGTCCGCTATCCATAACGAGTGTCGGACGCCCCTCATCGCGATCATTGGTAATTTGAGTGCTGCGCATTATCGGGATATGATGCAGCAGCCCTTCAATGGGGATTGTTTCAGCTTTTCAAACGTTACTGCACGAACACACCGCAACCTACTTGTGAACAAGTTCCTTCAGGAGACGAGAGTCCACTGAATGGAACTGCCTGTGGTATCTGCTGACATGAACATGAGTAACCATGGGTATGACCCAGAAAAAAAACTGCAGTGTTTCGTCGCAAGAACCCTCGTCCCGCACTGGATGACGTCAGGATAGCCATTGTCGAAGAGTGGGACAAGCTTGAAAATGTGTCCACTGTCTTCTGGAGGGCATGCGGAGGGGGGCCTAAGCAGGCTGAATTGCACAGGGTGGAAGAGCACGGTAATGAACGTTACCCAGCAGTATATTTTGAGTTCAGAAATATGTAGATATGTTCACTTTCCCCGCCCGGTTAATCTCGCGGTTTAACGGGGACTGCTTTCCGGGCGGGAAGGCGTACCAGTCCCCGGCACGAATCCGCCCGGCAGATTAGTGTCGAGGTCCGGTGTCCCGACCAGTCTGTGGATGGATTTTAGGCGGTTTTCCATCTGCCTCGGCGAATGTGCGGTCGTTCCCCTTATTCTT
The DNA here is from genome assembly GCF_023898315.1 of Schistocerca nitens. Taxonomy (NCBI): domain Eukaryota; kingdom Metazoa; phylum Arthropoda; class Insecta; order Orthoptera; family Acrididae; genus Schistocerca; species Schistocerca nitens. The sequence continues at coordinate 935,581,379 of NC_064615.1, forward strand.
CCTCAGTTACACTATGAGGCCGATTGCTGGGCAAACACTTTCTCCACGTACGCGTACACCATAATTACTGTACCACGCAAACATAGGGGCTACACTCGCCTGATTTGAGACGTCCCCAGGGAGGTCCAAGGGAGACCAAATCGAACAATAACCCTGGGTTCGGTGTGGGGCGGCGGTGCAGTGAGTGGACTGCTGTAGCCTGTTGTGGGGTTGTGTACCACTGAGGGCTACGGCGGGGACGATGCCTCTCCGTCGTTTCTAGGTCCCCAGTTCCAAATAATACAATACAACACAATGTGCATTTTCAAATGTTCATATGTGTGTGAATTCCTAAGGGACCAAACTACTGAGATCATCGGTCCCTAGAGTTACACACTACATAAATTGACTAATGCTAAGTGTGGTGTCACTGCCAGACACCACACTTGCTAGGTGGTAGCTTAAATCGGCCGCGGTCCATTAGTACATGTCGGACCCGCGTGTCGCCACTGTGTGATCGCAGACCGAGCGCCACCACACGGCAGGTCTCGAGAGACGTACGAGAACTCGCCCAGTTGTACGGCGACGTTGCTAGCGACTATACTGACGATGCCTTTGCTCTCATTTGCCGAGAGACAGTTAGAATAGCCTTCAGCTAAGTTAATGGCTACGACTTAGCAAGGCGCCAATTGTCACAGTGCATGTATCTTATGAGTCTCATTTGTATAGTCAAGAGAGATGTACCAAAGGAAGCATTAAAAGTTAAGTATATTCCACAGACGTATTTTCTTTATGGTATTCAATACGTATCCTGTTCCAGACTTGACGCCAGTCGGTGTGTGTGTACGCGTGCCTTTCGGCTTCCTCCTCAGTGTGGCGTGACTAGCTTGTTACGCCACAACGCTATGAACAACACACACACCCATGCCCTAGGGAGGACTCGCACCTCCGGTGGGAGGGGCCGCGCAAACGGTGACATGGCGCCTCTAACCGCGCGGCCACTCAGCTTGGCAATGTGCATTTTCGAACATACTGACATTTTTTTGTTTATTTTTTTTATTTTGATTTCACAGGAAAGTTACAGCGAAGCGCCAAAGAAACTGGTATATATATATATATATATATATATATATATATATATATATATATATATATATATATAAACAGGCAGACTACGACGCTGCGGTCGGCAACGCCTATGTAAGACAAGTGTCAGGCGCTGTTATATCGCTTATTGCTGCTACAATGCAGGTTATCAAGATTTACACGTGAGTTTGTGAGTATCAACATGGTGTTACAATCGGCACACCAGCGATGGGACACAGCGTCTCCGAGGTAGCGATGAAGTATGGATTTTCGCGTTCGACCATTTCACGAGTGTACTGTGTATATCAGCCATCCGGTAAAACATCAAATTTCGGACATCGCTGCGGCCGGAAAAAGATCCTGCAAGAACGGGACCAACGACGACCGAAGAGATTCGCTCAACGTAACAGAAGTGCAACCCTTCCGCAAATTGCTGCAGACTTCAGTGTTGGGCCATCTACAAGTGTAAGCGTGCGAACCATTCAACGAAACATCATCGATATGGGCATTTTGAACCGAAGGCCCACTCGTGTACCACTGATGACTGCACGACACAAAGCTTTGCGCCTCGTATGGGCCCGTCAACACCGACATTAGACTGTTGATGACTGAAAACATACAGATACAGGTCCTTTGTTACATGGGGCATTCAAATGAAAACGAGCCACATGGAAAAAATAAGTAAACTTTCCTTATTTAAAATGTAATCGCCATAACTATTAATACATTTATCCCACTGTCAGACAACACGGTCAATGTCTTCGTGAAAAAAATGTTTGCGGTTTCCAGTGGAACCATGATTGTATCCAGGTACGCCTGAGCGAGCCCACACGTTACCAAGGTTGTTTCGACTATATTGCAAACGTTTCTCTGAGAAACCATTACACACCCTCCTTATACTCCAGATTTCTCCCCTATGCAATTTCCATATTTTTGGGGCCATGAAGAAAGACATTCGTCGCGGTCAATTTTCTTCGGACGAGGATATGCATTCCTGGATACAATGATGGTCCGTAACAATGGCTAACATTCTTCCACAGTGCGATAAATTTACTAACAGTTAAAGCGATTCCTTTTGAAATACTTTAGAGCTTCTTTTTCCCGTATGTCTTGTTTTCATTTCACTGCCTCTTATATAACGTTGCAATACGACGACCTCTTAATTCTTACTTGCACAGAAAAACGGCGTTGAGATTTCGTCTGATTTTGTGCCAGGCTTTCTTTCACACGAGCAATTGTTTATTTAGGTTATGAGGTAGTACATCACATGAATTAAGTGTTGTCTATAATAAGGCCATTAAGTTTGCATGTAAAAAGGAGGTCATATAAATAGAAAAGAAATAATAACTATAGAAACACATGAAATACATAAAACAACAAATTATACAGAAACACAACTAAGCTGAATGCCTATACTGTTGAGATATTCTGTCGCCTTTTCGGTGCCATGCAGGAATTCGGAATAGCCAGCAGTGATGGCTATCAGCAGGCACTGTTCAACTGTATGTTTAACATTTACCTAATAGCTTCACAATCGCACGTAGAAGAAGCAAAGATTCGGCACATCTACCACAGTTCGCTCGATTTCAGTTTAGCGTAGACCAGATTTTGCGAGCCTTGTCGAATCTGGGTAGTGTGGTTGTGAGGCAAAACATATTGTGAAAGGAAGGGGAGCCAGCTTGGTCCACTCGAGCAATGTTTTCTGGTGTCAGAATTCTTTTCATCCGGTTTTTATTCGATGTTGAGCTAGTTTCACGCCATTTTGCCACTGAGCTTTACTGTGCAGACTTTGACGGAGTTTTTCAAATACACTTCCAGTCTTAACCTCTTGTGAAAATAGTTCCGTACCCTTTTCCCACGAACTGTGCTTCGCGTAACACTCGACGATGAACACGTGTTACTTCGTCCTGAACATCATTCTTGTTGTATTCATCCGGTCACTGAACACATCTGCTCCTTACACGCACTCCAACGTAATGACCCAGAGAAGTTCTCCGGACAGCGCATGCAGGAGATACGCATTCTCATACGTGTGACGTGAACCGATAGATGTACCGAAATCACGATTTCCAGCATTTTCTGTGGTGAGTAGTTCTCTTGTTTATTAACAAGGGACGATTCCGCGTCAGTCTCGTAAATACTTTTCGGGGCAGTTTTATTTTACTCACTCTACAGCTTTTGAGAAAGTCTTCAATAAAATTTTAAAAGAGGACACTATGGAATATACTGAAGTATAAAAGATACCTTTTTCATTTGATTCATTAATTATTTTTCGAGTATATAGCAAAACTCAAGAATTTTGTTTGATTTAGGTGGGAAGCTTACGGATCTACATCCAACGAAAGATGATACTGTTAATCATCCAACCTGTTTAGTGCCTACTTCGGAGCTGCCACTTGCAGACGGACTTTTGAAGCGAGCGCTGCTGTACATCTGAACTATGTATCACTAATAAAAGTACTCTTTTTGCTTACTGTGACTTTCGGAAAGAATGCGTCCTACAGATAACAATTAATGAATTAAATAACGTATTTAACGAATGTAACCTGTAAACTTCCAAGTAGAAAACTAAAACTATGGCTTTGGATGGAAAAATCTTAACCCGGACAGTAAGACAAATCAAATACTTAAAATTTCTTGATTGTCATTTAACGTACGGTTATAATAATGCTATTCAAATTAGGTGAACAAGTTCAGTAATATTTACGAAGCGATCGGCAGATATCTAGAAACAAAACTCAAAAACATTAGAGATTTATGTTTTTTTTTTAGAAACCGTTGCCCTACCAAGTCACTATGTAAGTAGGCTGCTTAGGTTTTGATGTTGGTAACGTCACGTAGCGCTCTGTCTGAAAATCACTGACTGTGCTGTGTGCGGTCTGTGGCTGGTTGGCATTGTTGGAATATTCGCTATTGTAGTGTTGGGCAGTTGGATGTGAACAGCGCGTAGCGTTGCGCAGTTGGAGGTGAGCCGCCTGCAGTGGTGGATATGGGGAGAGAGATGGCGGAGTTTTGAGAGCAGATGATCTGGACGGGTGTCCATCAGAAACAGTAAATTTGTAAGACTGGATGTCATGGACTGATGTATATATTATGACTTTTGAACACTATTCAGGTAAATACATTGTTTGTTTCTATCGAAATCTTTCATTTTCTAACTATGCCTATCAGTAGTTGGTGCCTTCAGTAGTTTGAATCTTTTATTTAGCTGGCAGTAGTGGCGCTCGCTGTATTGCAGCAGTTCGAGTAACGAAGATTTTTGTGAGGTAAGTGATTCATGAAAGGTATAGGTTATTGTTCGTCAGGGCCATTCTTTTGTAAAGATTGTTGAAAGTCAGATTGCGTTGCGCTAAAAATATTGTGTGTCATGTTCAGTGTTGATCAGGATAAGTAAAGAGCGTAATGTCTGAGTACGTTCAGTTCTGCTCAGCTGTTTGAAAATCAAATAACGTAAGGGGTTTACCATCACAGTAATTCATTAATTTTCCTAAGGGGACGTTTCAACTATAGAAGTAAATCATAAGGGGATGTGCAGAGTACAGAGATGAGGTTTGCAGGAAATGTCAAAGAATGTAAAATAATAGAAAAATCGTAAATTATGATTTCAGTAATTAACTAAACTTACGCAAGGTACAGGCAAAGTTACAAGGAAATAGGAGACTATTTAATGAGCAATTACAAACAACGGATCATGTAAGATTACCTTTAAAAGTTATGATAAGGGAAGGACAGAACATGGAAGGCCGAGGAAAGATGAAAATCGTAACGGGCGACTAATAAGCTAAAGTAATGGAGAAAAACAATGTCTGTACAAGTGAATTTTATTTTCTACATCTACGTCTACATCTACATCCATACCCCGCAAGCCAACTGACGGTGTGTGGCGGAGGGTACCTTGAGTACCTCAATCGGTTCTCCCTTCTATTGCAGTGTTGTATTGTTCGTGAAAGAAAGAACGAAAGAAAGAAATCGGTATGCCTCTGTGTGGGCTCTAATCTCTCTGATTTTATCCTCATGGTCTCTTCGCGAGATATACGTAGGAGGGAGCAATACACTGCTTGACTCCTCGGTGAAGGTATGTTCTCGAAACTTCAACAAAAGCACGTACCGAGCTACTGAGCGTCTCTCCTGCAGAGTCTTCCACTGGAGTTTATCTGTCATCTCCGTAACGCTCTGGCGATTACTAAATGATCCTGTAACAAAGCACGCTACTCTCCGTTGGATCTTCTCTACCTCTTCTATCAACCCTATCTGGTACGGATCCCACACCGGTGAGCAGTATTCAAGCAGTAGGCGAACAAGTGTACTGTAACCTACTTCCTTTGTTTTCGGATTGCATTTCCTTAGGATCGTTCCAATGAATCTCAGTCTGGCATCTGCTTTACCGACGATTAATATTATATGGTCTTTCCATTTTAAATCACTCGTAATGCCTACTCCCAGATAATTTATGGAATTAACTGCTTCCAGTTGCTGACCTGCTATATTGTAGCTAAATGATAAAGGATCTTTCTTTCTGTGTATTCGCAACACATTACACTTGTCTACATTGAGATTCAATTGCCATTCCCTGCACCATGCGTCAATTCGTTGCAGATTCTCCTGCATTTCAGTACAATTTTCCATTGTCACAACCTCTCGATATACTACAGCATCATCCGCAAAAAGCCTCAGTGAACTTAACGATCGTATCCACAAGGTCATTTACATATATTGTGAACAGCAACGGTACTACGACACTCCCCTGCGGCACACCTGAAATCACTCTTACTTCGGAAGGCTTTTCTCCATTGAGAATGACATGCTGCGTCGTGTTATCTAGGAACTCTTCAATCCAATCACACAATTGGCCTAATAGTCCATATGCTCTTACTTTGTTCATTAAACGACTGTGGGGAACTGTATCTGTAGATGGACGCGCACCAGAAAAGTACTTTGTCACGGGTCCCTATTTGTCAAGTTTCAAGTGGAACTACAACCTTCTGTGTCTCAGTGAAGAAGGAAACTGAGCAGATATCTGCCCGTTGCATCACGACACTTACGGCGCCAGTGTCCACACAGGATTTGGGCGGCGACACCGGTGGGTGGGGGGGGGGGGAGGGGGAGGGAGGGAGGGAGAGCTGGACTTTGCGGACAGTCGTGACGGCGGGGTAGCCGCCGGCAATTGTCAAGCGGATCGGGGCTCACGACCCGTCCCGCCTTGCGCCAACACCTGCATGCCCGCCCTTTTGTATTTGCTCGCCCGTCTTGTGCAATCCCTTTGTACAAGGCTGAGCTTCTAATTACGACGCTCGCCTGGGAACTTTCTATGCAGCTCCGTTACCACACATCTCTCTGTGTCAGTGGTCCACGGTATGATTCACTGTACAGGGATTTAACATCTGTACAGAATCGCAACGCGATTCCTAACTCTTCTGACAAACTTTGAGAGGCTGCTAAGAGTTGTTTGCTGGCTGCTTTGATATGAGAAACTGTTCGTTTCGCTATACCAGAGGATCCCATCCTGGTAGTAATTACCCCTTGAGGGCTAAAATGAAATTTACTGGTGCGGGGAGTGGTAAAAACAAAAAAAGTTTCACTGTGTTTCGGTCACGAAACTAAAATGTTTTTAATAGGTCATTAATATTATCACTCTTTCGTAATATTGTATTATTGAATTACCAATAATTACTTTTTTTTCAAACACTAGTATTAACGTGTGGCACAGCGTAATGGATGCTATACCTTGTGAAACGAATATATGGACTATCAGTTAATAAAACAGTCAAGATCGCACTAATGACTTATTTAAAAATGATAACCGGTTTAGCCCTTTCTGCTGGCCATCTTCAGATCCAACACAATGAAATATATAGATAGGCACACTAAATAGGGAACTCAAAAATCACCATATTGTGCGAAAAAGAAAGTCAAAAAGAGTTAAAATAATGTAGCATTTACCCATATGACCGCAGCCGGGAGTGCACGGAACTGTTGCGTGAAATCACGCCCGTTTACTGCTGCTGATGGCTAATCTGTAATGGATTAAATATATGTATCTATGACAGTAAAACTAAGACATATATGCTTAAATACCTTATGAAAATACCCTCTCCACTTGTGTTTCTCAAAGTGGGCCAGAAATTTCTTCATTAGTCATTTCGCAACAATTAAATACACAAATTAATAGCACAACACAATAGTAATTATGTAATGGCTAGTACATTGCTGTAGTACCTACATAGTATTGTTCTTCTTCTTATTATTATTATCATGGTATGGCACTATAGACGTAAACAAATGGCTCTGAGCAATATGGGACTTAACATCTGAGGTCATCAGTCCGCTAGAACTTAGAACTACTTAAACCTAACCACCCTAACGACATCACACACATCCAAGCCCAAGGCAGGATTCGAACCTGCGACCGTGGCGGTAGCGCGGTTCCAGACTGAAGACGGCTACAGACGTAAACACAGACAGGCACAATGTGTATACAGGTCAATGCTAAAATTTTACAAACTAACTGAAGCATTCGGTGTCACCTCATGCAAGTCTTTCAGATCTCTTTTTAAAAGCATGGAGAGGGTACTTCTCCACAATATGTCCTATTGAAAGTTACTTTTGGCCACAGTCGTATACAGCACTTCAGCAACAACTCCACTTGTCAATTTGGAATTCCACTGAATCTCGATATTTCACAACGAGGTTCAAAAAAGCACTATGGTACTTAACATCTGAGGTCATCAGTCCCCTAGAACTTAGAACTACTTAAACCTAACTAACCTAAGGATATCACACAGATCCATGCCCGAGGCAGGATTCGAACCTGCGACCATAGCAGCAGCGCGGTTCTGGACTGATCACAACGAGGAAGATGAAGCCTTCTGAGCTGGGTTTCGAATTAGGTCGATGTTCTGAGGGGGCTGTTCATTCCAGCGTTCTTTCGATTTCTCGGTGACACTGGAAAGGACTGTGATCAAAAGATCGACGCAAGGGGGCTTGGTTGACTTCATACTCACAGCCGATCGATTTCGAGAAGCGCCATTGGTAACCGAGTTGTTATGACTATCAGCTGCAGTGAAGTCTCTCTTACAGAGTTACAGGTTAATGTATGCAGAGTGATCAAAAAAGATAAATAAATTTACAAACCGACGTAGTACATCGGGTCATACAATAAGGAGTAGTAATCATTTAGGAACCGGGGGTCGCAAACGCTACGAGAGGGCACTACGGTCACTGGATGGAATTGCTGTACAACACGGGCGGAGCGTGCGGAGGCAGTCGCCGTTCACGCCGTGAAAGCGATGGAGTAACCTGTACCCCGAAATGGCTGAGATGAATCTAATTTAAGGCGCGGCCAACTACAGTGGGCGAGAAGCCGAGCGATTGTATCGTGCTAAATATCCCGATAGAAAGGTGCCGTGCCACACATTACTCTACCCTTCATCGCCGGGTGTGCGAAACCGGTTCGTTCCGTATGCACAAGCCGGATGCTGGTCGCCAGCGAACAACACGGACAGCTGCGGCGGAAGAAAGCGCCATCCACAGGTACACGAAGTGTATCGTGTGCCATTGATAACCCCGCAGCCCTCCGCCTGGCGCATTGTAAAAAATAGTACAAGATAGAGGACTGCATTTCATTTCAAACGCGTCCAGACAGTGCAACCGGGTGACTACAATTAGCGCATTGAATTTGCGCTGTGGTTTCTGCAGGAATCCGTTGCAGACCGAAGCTTCACAGATGAGGCTGCGTTCCTATTCGAGGGTGTGATGGACGTTCATAACCTGCGTACATGGAAGATTGTGGACCCAAATGCTACACGTACGCATGCCTACAAAGCAAATTTACACTTAACGAGTGGACTGTCATCGACGGATACTGTTTAATAGGACCGTACATTCTCCCTGACTGACTTGATGGTCGCACGTGTCTCGTATTCCTGCTAGACATCCTGAATGATGTTCCCATGCCTATCCGTCGCGGCATTCGGGATTTTAGTACGACGGATCCACCGCGCAATTCAGCAGACAAGTGAGGGCTCATCTGCACGCAACCATACCCGGCCGAAACATTGGTCGCGATGGGCCAGTCGCACGGTTACCACCGTCATCCCATATTCCCCTAATCGATTTTTCCCTGTGGGGGTATCGGAAGGGCTTTGTGTATGAAGCATCTGTTACATCGCCGGAGGACCTAGTATGTAGGATTGTTGCGGCAGCAGGATGTCTTGGAGGTACACTTGGTACACCTTCGAGAAGTTGCGCCCTTCAATGCAGCGTCGATGTCAGGCGTGTCTCGATGCATGTGGACAAAATTCTGAGCATCTCTTGTTTTGGGTATCCATTTGTAACATGTGACTAAATAGCTGCAACGTCATCTAGTAGCACCGGATGGCATTTGCGACCCCCGGTTGCTAAGTGATTACTGATCCTTCTTGCACGCCCGATATGCCATGTCAGAGCCTAAATTTGTCTATTTATCTTTCCACTATTAAAAAATCCCAGGACGGTTCCCATTAGTAGGCCAAGGGAGACTACCTGTCCCACCCTCTTCAAGTTTAGACCTGCAGGTATGTAAATGCCTGTATATATTAATTACGTTATTTTTATTGCTTTTAAGGTGTAATACCATGAGATGGCTGATATCTTCGTAAAAGTGATCTAGGGATGAACAAAACTACTATTACTACTGTTACAGTATTATTCCTACAGTCTGTTCATCGTAAGAGTAACCTTACGTAAACTACGGTGTCACCGCAAGACAACCCACTTGCTAGGTTTTCAGGCTTCAAATCGGCCGCGGTCCGTCAGTACACATCGGACCCGCGAGTCGCCACTGTCGACGCTAGCAGACCGAGCGCCGCCACTCGGCTGGTCTTACGACACAGGCTAGCGTACTGGCCAGTTCTACAGCCGACTTTAATAGGAATGGTTCACCTGCTATAGCTTCAGAGATCTCATTTGCAGAGACACTAGTTAGCATAGCCTTCAACTAATTCAGTAGCTACGTCCTAGCCAGGCACCACATACAGCTTATGCATTGACAGTTGATCTATGTATGTGAAGCAATCAGAATTGTAAAGAAGTATTCGCAGCTCAGTCTATAACTGCATTTGTAAATATTATTGTACAAAGTCAAGATCGACGTTCACCGCTGATGCTGAATTAAAGCTAAATATTTAATTGTATTCCTGTCTACTAACTTTCTAATCCCCTAAGATGTTCCAGATACATCCCGTCAAATATAGTTCATTGAGCCGGCCGCTGGTGGCCGAGCGGTTCTGGCGCTACAGTCTGGAACCGCGCGACCGCTACGGTCGCAGGTTCGAATCCTGCCTCGGGCATGGATGTTTGTGTTGTCCTTAGGTTAGTTAGGTTTAAGTAGTTCTAAGTTCTAGGGGACTTATGACCTCAGCAGTTGAGTCCCATAGTGCTCAGAACCATTTGAACCATTTTATAGTTCATTGATCTTCACGTCAGCCTACGTGATCGACGCGTGCAATTAATGGCCACACCTCGTGATCAGACTAAGAGTCAAAGTGCGTGGCTCAGTTTTCCATGAAGCCCATAGTTACGCCTCATACACAACTTAAACATAACGCTGCGTATTCTTCCGCATTTGCTATTACCTCATTCGATTTTATTTCCCATGGAGCTTCGGCTGTGTGGAGTCAGGTACAATAATAACTTTGTTTTACGCGGCAGCGTAGCTCGGCCGCACTGTTCGCGCTTTACCGCCGTATTTAAACAGGAAAGCCGGCCCAGCCCACAGTGATGTGAAAACTGCAGATAATCGCGTGGGAGCTTATTTGTTTCTGTTCGACATTCCTCAACTGAAAGTTAATAATGTTTCGTTTAATCTGTTTCCACCTGCTTTATTTTAAGACTGCTCGCAGACAGCTATTTCAAAATACTGCAATACTGAAATCATTCGGGTCAAAAGTATCAAAATAAAACATTCAGAAGCACATTATATCAAACATTACTCCAGCAGATAATTAATAAAATCGACAAACAGCAGACAAATAATAAAAGTTGAAATGCCATTTATATTTTAAAGGGGATAAATTAACGTACAGTAATACTCCGGTTATACGCTCCTTAAGGGACGAAGTGCAAACCATATTTTATCTTAGGAAGACGGTGTCAGAAAACACTTGCATAAACACAGTCACCTAACGTATTACTCATCTCATTTGTATAATGACCTCTGGACGTCTTCCGAATCTGAATCTAAAGGAGACATTTCTTCAGAGGAACTGCCATCTTCAACGCTAATGAGTTGCAGACCAACAACACAATCTATAAAACCATCCAAGCGCCATCTTTTGTCATCTTCTTCTATTATCTGTTGCCCTGCATCCCACCTGCGTTCGGCAGTGATGTGTGACAGAACTTCTTGGATTAATTTAGACACGTCTGGTAGCTTATATGTCGTATTGTTTCTTGCGACATATAATGTAGCTTGGCTCCACATACATTCTACGGGCTTCAAATTGCAGTGGTAGATGGTAACCTAACGACAATAGACTGCACCGTTTCATGAACAATGTACTGATCTACTACGTAAACTTCAATGTGTTTCAGTAATTCAAGCCTAATCGCTGCAGGTTCGACATGGGCTCTCTTTCCCATTAGCCAGTTTACAATGTCTTCCTTCCTGCAAGGTATTTGTGGCTTACGCTCAACCTTAAAATTATAACCTCGCCACCATCTCACCCGATGCTTGTTGGGTCGCCACCTTTTCCGGTGTTAGTGACTCCCATTTGTTTCCGCTGCTTTCCTTATTGCTTTGCCTCTGAGTGCTAATGATATAATCAGCACTCGTCCATGATAATCAGATAGCTACAGAAATCGTCTGGATCGGCTTGACACAGCTACAACATTTCCGATGTTTCCGTGGTTCAGCAAGTTTTGAACTGATGTGAGCAATCGAAAATCCAACATGTGGTGACCTTTGCCATAATCAAAATATCGTACAAGATGTTGAAAACTGATCCATGATTGATGTTCACATTTTCCACTATCGCCTCGAATGCTATACGCTGGTCGTCGAGCACCTGGGCCCCCATTCCCCTTTGTTTCCCAGTTCCCCGCATTGACATGGTCTACCAGTTCCCCTTCTTCATTCACACGTCTTTGACCACACACAGCGACAGTGCCGCCTAACCACAGATTCCGCACGATACACAAGTTTATCAGTGGGCTATAGCACTGTGTCTAAAGGATTTCAAGGGGTAACAAGACTGCGTTTAGGCCTGGAACTCGCTCTCTGAGTGTTCGATACAAACTTAATTAAGTATATAGATAGTTCATCCATCTCGTAAATCGAGAACTCGACGAATTTTGACTGTTACCGATATCGATACCGGCGAAATATCGGTCCCGGGAGTTCCAAGTCTTTCGAGAATGTTTAATTTTCGAGAAATTTCGCATTTGTTATTGCAGTTCCCGAAAAAAAAAACTGGATGATAACAGACAGACAGAGAGACAGATGGATAACAAATGACAAAAAATACTTTTTTCGTGTGATACAGTTACAAATTAAGCTTTCAGATTTTTACCATTACTAGTGTTGTAAAACCCTGCCGGCTGCTTAATTTCATGATTCTTGGTCAACGAAAAGTGCCCTACAGATCTTGATGAGTCAGTTTGCGAGTTTCAAAATATGTGACATAAATGGCCGTATCTTTTGATTTCATTGACTTAAAAGCTTAAAATTTCTGCACCGCCAAGGAATCTTAAATGTTAGTATGTGACATGAATTTCAACTTGATACATCCACCCGTTCCTAAGAGAAAGGTTTCTTAACACTTGCACAGACAGACACACAGATCTGACAGATGGACAGCAAAGTGACCGTATAAGGGATCCGTTTGTACCGGTTGAGGTACGGAACCCTAAAATTTAGGGGAATATTTCTTTTTGAAAAGTATTTTATTTATTTCCCCACATTAACGTTATCCCTTTCAAAATAGTCCACATTTTGTTTTATAAGCTTACGCCAGTGCCTTTTCCAATGACTGAAACACTTCTGGGACTCGAATATTGTGATTACGTTTACCTCTCTCAGTGTTGCCTTTTTAAACTCATCTATGCTTGTAAAACTAAGGCCTTCTGAGGTTTCTTTTCTTTTTGGGGACGGAAAAGTGAGGTGCGGCCATGTCTGGCGAACACTGAGGCAAGGGAATCATTATTGGCCAAAATTTCGTGAGCAACCAACGATAAGTCAGCATGCAGACGCTGTTGTACTCGTAAATAGTACTCAATATTGATCGTTCGACCTTGTGGCAAGAACGCGTGTTGCCCTATGCTGTTAAAACAGAAGAACACAGTCAACAAAACTTTCATAATTGGCTGCATTTGTCCGGCTTTTTTTCGGTCTTGGCGAACCAGAATGCTTCCACTGGGACGATTTGGGCTTAGTTTGGACGCCATTTTCATAAACCCAACTTTCCACATCTGTTGTGACACATCTCAGTGCTTACGTCGACTTCATCTAGTGACTCACGAGCAACTTGGATTCGGCGCAGTTCTTCTCCGAAATTCAGCAATTTTGTAAATACTTTGCTTTCATATGTTTCGTACCCAAAATTTGCGAAATAATTTCATGATATGAGACAACTGATATGCCAACGTAATTAGCGACTTCTCTGATTGGGATTCGGAGATTGTTCGCGTTTTTCACGATTTAATCGATTGATGATGTGATGGGGCGTCCAGGTTGCTCTTCATTTATAACATTTTCTCAGCCATCTTCCAAACGCTTTTTGCAATCGTAAACCCGTGTTTTACTCACAGCAGACTCACAGAAAGATGTATTTAACATGTTCAAAATGAAGCTGCACTTTATTCCGGTCTCACTGAAAAGTTTAATGAAAATACTCTGGTCCTTTTTTGATACGTAATACATTCTTTTTTTAGAGTCATCGGTCTTCTGACTGGTTTCATGCGGCCCGCCAGGAATTCCTCTCCTGTGCTAACCTCTTCATCTCAGAGTAGTACTTGCAACCTACATCCTCTATTATTTGCTGGACATATTCCAAACTCTGTCTTCCTGTTCAGTTTTGGCCTTCTACAGCTCCCTCTAGAACCATGGAAGTCATTCCCTCATGTGTCAACACATGCCCTATCACCCTGTCCCTTCTCCTTACCAGAGTTTTCCACATATTCCTTTCCTCTCCGATTCTGCGCAGATGCTCCTTATTCCTTACTTTATCAGTCCACCTAATTTTCAACATTCGTCTCTAGCATCACATCTCATATGCTTCGATTCTCTTCTGTTCCGGTTTTCCCAAAGTCCATGTTTCACTACCATACAATTCTGTATTCCAGACGTACATTCTCAGAAATTTGTTCCTCAAATTAAGGCTGATATTTGATATTAGTAGACATCTTTTGACCAGGAATGCCCTTTTTGCCGTCGCTAGTCTGCTTTTGATGTCCTCCTTGCTCCTTCCGTCACTCGTTATTTTAATGCGTAGGTAGAGGAATTCCTGAACTTCATTTACTTCGTGACCATCGATCCTGATATTAAGTTTCTCGCTGTTCTCACTTCTACTAATTCTCATTATCTTAGTCTTTTTTCGATTTACTCTCAGTCCGTACTCTGTACTCATTAGATTGTTCATTCCGTTCGGCAGATCACGTAATTCTTCTTCACTTTCACTCAGGATAGCAATGTCATCAGCGAATCGTATCATTGACATCTTTTCACCTTGAATTTTAATTCCACTCTTGAACCTTTCTTTTATTTCCCTCATTGCTTCCTCAATGTGCAGATTGAACAGCAGGGGCGAAAGACTACATCCTTGTCTTACACTCTTTTTGATACGAGCACTTCGTTTTTGGTCGTCCACTTTTATTATTCCCTCTTGGCTGTTGTACATATTGTATATGATCCGTCTCCCCCTATTGCTTACCCACGCTTTTCTCAGAATTTCGAACATCTTGCACCATTTTACATTGTCGAATGCTTTTTCCAGGTTCACAAATCCTATGAATGAGTCTCAATTTTTCTTTAGTCTTGCTTCCATTATTAACTGCAACGTCAGAATTGCCTCTCTCGTGCCTTTACTTTTCCTAAAGGTAAAAAAGTGAAACACGGAGAAAGAGAGAAGGAAACCGAATGAGCGTAAGTGATGTCATTTCAGTGATTACAATATCGAGTCATATTTTCAAAGAACTTGGCAGTGTGAAACCACTTATCAGTGTTATAGTGGTCTGGATGCATGCACTGACGCGGCTGCGAAGGTTGTCATAAAGTCACTGTACCCTGTCCTGAGGCAATCTGGCCGACAACTTTTGTAAATGGTTCTTGATATCCAGGACAGAGAGTTGACATCCTCGCGGGTCCCACACATGTTTTGATCCGGGTCAGATCATCGGATCATGCTGACCACATTGGCACTTCTGTGTCACACAGACAGTCCTCAGAGAGATGTGTCGTGTGTGGGCGGGGATTGCCCTGTTGGAAAATGGCAACACGATATTGTCAATGGCAATGATGTACCGTTGTGAGCTTCGGAGTTCCCTCAATGACTTTCATCCGTGGCCTGAATCCATACCTCATGACACTCCGTACCAAGACGCCAAGATTAACACAGCTGTGACCTTGCAAAACTTTAGACCAATGACACTTCTCCCCAGGTCACCGCGATACTCATCCACGATGGTCTTCCGTGGTAGTACAGAATCGCGATTCATCGCTGAAAGCATTGCGACGCGATTCGTCAGCAGTCCATGATTCCCCGTCACGGCTCCACTCCAGACGCAGTCGTTTGTGTTCTGGTATTAACGGCCACCGACGCATGAGACGATAATTTCCTTCTCCGACTGGTGAGGAGAGGCTGTTACTTGTTCGCAGGTGGTAGACGGCAGATGTGATGGGGTTATGATGTGCTTGGTGCAAAAGTGCACGACATCTTGGCGTCCTTCACAACGATCACTGAGCATCTGACGCCGTTCACATCTCTCATATACTGTGCCAAGCCTGGAATCTATACCGTACAAGAACGTCGCTAATGCACTCTCGTGGCCATCCCAGCTGTCACAGAGAATTACAACTCTAAGCATTTACATACCGATGGTGTGTTCGTGTACGAAATTACATTGACATTGTCAGACAGCCATGTCTTCTCTGTGTGGTTCACTTCTTTTGTCAGACAGTGTAAATGACCTCCGATACTATCAAAATACATGTGACCTTTTTGACAGCTGACGAAACACTACAAAGGTACGCTGAAAAGTAACGACTCCGAACTCTTTTATGTGATAACTCCTAGAGCTTTTTTAAATAAAGCAAACGTTGTTAGCGTTCTACACCTTTATTCTTCATGTCTACATGTTTATTTCTCAACATAGTCACCGTGGCGACGAACACATTTCCTCCAATGAGAGACCAGTTTGTTGACATCGCCACTCTAGAATGTCTAACTTGTTAACAGATCCAAAACCGCAACTCTGCTTGCATCGCTTCATCATTATCAAAGTGAGGTCCTCGAAGATGTTGATTAAGTTTTGGAAACAACTGGAAATCGGGTGGGGTCAAGTTGGGACCGTATGCAGGTCGATCGATGACAGTGAACCCAAGGTGTACTTTGTTGCAGATGCCGCAACGCTAGTGCGTGGTCTGGCGTTGTCAAGCTGAAGGAGAAGGTGCTCCAAGTGTGGACGAAATTGTCGAATTCGAAACTCACAGCACGCTGTTTCTCACTCACCGACATAATTACGTTACACACCGCCATGTTACACGCTATTATTCACAGTGTTTTAGCGAGGGCTGAAAATACAACCAAGGGAAAAAAAGCATACCACAAAGGAATTACCTGAATGGGACGGAAATCGATAGGTGTATCTGTACGTTCACAGATAAACGAACGAGCTTCACAAAGTGAGTAAGTCAGTAACACATAAGTGTCACTTAGGGATTACAATTACAAATAACCTTAAGTGGAACGATCAATATTTTGGGTAGAGCAAACCAAAGACTGCGATTCATTGGCAGAAAACTTAGAAGGTGCAGCAGGTCTACTAAAGAGACCGCTTACACCACGCTTGTCCGCCCTATTCTGGAGTATTGCTGTGCGGTGTGGGATCCGCATCAGGTGTAAGTGACGGATGACATCGAAAAAATACAAAGAAGGGCAGCTCGTTTTGTGTTATCGCGAAATAGAGGAGATACTGTCGCAGACATGATACGTGAATTGGAGTGGCAATCATTAAAACAAAGGCGTTTTTCGTTGCGACGGGATCTTCTCATGAAATTTCAATCACCAGTTTTCTCCTCTCAATGCGAAAACATTCTGTTGCCACCCACCCACATAGGGAGAAATGATCATCACGATAAAATAAGAGAAATCAGGGCTCACATGGCTCGTTTTTCCCGCGTGCCGTTCGAGAGTGGAACGGTAGAGAGACAGCTTAAAGGTGGTTCATTGAACCCTCTGCCAGGCACTTGATTGTGAATAGCAGAGTAATCACGTAGATGTAGATGTAAGTCCACTTCTGGTCCGTATTCAAGTAATTATTCGTATTGACATTGACTGACAGAGTTGTTGGATGTAATCCATGTAAAATTCTGTTCGACTTGGGCGTTACGCTATTAAAATACCGAGCACATTGGAGGGCCCGTCTCATAATGCTCCAAACGTTCTGAACTGGGAAGAGATGGAGAGATCTGTCGATATTGCTGGCCGAGGTAGGATTTGGCAAGCGTGAGGACAACCAGTAAAAACTCTCGGCGTGTGCAGGCTGACATACCTAGCTGAAAGTCCAGGAAGGTTTGCCATTAAGGGCAACAAACGAGGCATAAAATATCGTCGACGTACCGCTGTGCTGTAATGACGCCGAGGATGACTACCAAAGGGTCAAATGGCTCTGAGCACTATGGGACTTAGCATAGGAGGTCATCAGTCCCCTAGACTTAGAACTACTTAAACCTAAGGACATCACACACATCCATGCCTGAGGCAGGATTAGAACCTGCTAAAGTAGCAGCAGCGCGGTTCCAGGCTAAAAATGGTTCAAATGGCTCTAATCACTATGCAACTTAACATCTGTCATCAGTCCCCTAGACTTAGAACAACTTAAACCTAACTAACCTGAGGACATTACACACATCCATGCCCGAGGCAGGATTCGAACCTGCGACCATAGCAGCAGTGCGGTTCCACACTGAGGCGTCTAGAACAGCTCGGCTACAGCGGCCGGCTGACTACCAAAGGAGTCCTGCCATAAAATGAAATGGCATCCCAAACCATCACTCCTGATTGTTGATCCATAGGGGTGGGCGACAGTCAGTTTGGTATCCACCCACTGTCCAGGACATCTCTGGACACGTCTTTGCTGGTCATCGGGGCTCAGTTGGAAGCGGGGCTCACCGATGAAGACAATTCTACTCCAGCCAATGAGATTCCAGGCCGAAGACGCGTCTGAGGACGTCCCAGAAAGCAGTGGGATACCAACCCGACTTTCGCCAGCCATACGGGCCGACAACCAGGTGTGATTCAGTCTCTGTGATCCATTGTTGATGTGGGACAGCGGCTGGTCAAATATTTAACAACGAAATTCGTCAAAGAGCTGTGAAAGCAAAGAAGTTATTTTATTTTACTTTCGCTACCGGTTTCAGCAGTATGACATATTGACCTGCCGAAACTCGCAGCGAAAATAAAATAAAAACTAAACTCCGCCGGAGCAGGCCATGAACGCTCAACGGAATCGACCACGCGCCGTGTCATCTTCAGCCCACAAGCGTCACTGGATGTGGTTATGGAGAAACATGTAGTGTCCTGCGGTCGGCGGGAAAGAACTAATGACCAAGCATGAACACATTTTATTTGACTAAAACGCCTTCTTGGCATGCAAAAATTTGCAAACTCAAGAACAACAAGAAACACAAAAATTCTTGTGGTGGCAAAAGCCACATAAAAGTTACAAGGCAATGAAAACAAATAATAATAACCAAAATACTACTCTACACAATTCCTAAGTGGCGTTACGCCCAAGAATATACAAATTTCTACAGAAAGAGTACAGCGAGCGTTTACTGGACTGGAGCTGGCTTAGGTATTGGCTGGAGCTGTCCTAACTGCAGGTACACTCTGTTGGTCTGATTGTTGGGGTGCTTATAACACCTATTCTGCGGAACACTTAGTTCCAATTGGTGAATCTCCATCACATAGCTTTTCACGAAGTAGTGCCGTGTTTATGCGGAAAGTTTGTTGATGTTTACATTCACTGGCGATGTTTTGATATGAGCTCTTGAAGGGAGGTCGGCAGTCCACCTTGCTTGTCTGTTGTGCAGGCTCTCTAACTGATAAGGGGACGCTACAACAGAACATGTGGTCAGCACACCACTGTCCCGACCATATGTCAGTTTACGAGACCGCCACATCACAATCAAATAGCTCCTCAGTTTGTCTCACAAGGGCTGAGTGCACCCCACTTGCCAACAGTGCTTGGCAGACTGGATGGTCATCCATCCAAGTGATAGCCCAGCCCTACAGCGCTTAGCTTCGGTGATCTGACGGGAAACGGTGTTATCACTGAGGCAAGGCCGTTTGTAGCGAAAATAAAATAGAATAACATCTCAGTTTGCACGGCTATTTGACGAATTTCTATATTAAAGCAGGAGTGATTGTCTGTAGCGCCATTTCTTGTCGTAGCAAAACGCCTTTGATCGTCATCCGCGGCATTCTTACAGCACAGTGTTACGTCGGCGACATTCTAGGCCCCGTTTTGTTGCCCTTCATTGCAAGCCAACCTGGGCTTACGTTTCAGCAAGGTAACGTCCGTCCACACACGATGAGGGTTCCTACTGATTTTCTGCACGCTTGCGTGACCCAGCTTGCTCAGCAAGGTCGCCAGATCTCTCCCCAATTGAGAACGTTTTACAGTCTAGAACCGCGCGACCGCTACGGTCGCAGGTTCGAATCCAGCCTTGGGCATGGAAGTGTGTGATGTCCTTAGGTTAGTTAGGTTTAAGTAGTTCTAAGTTCTAGGGGACTGATGACCTGAAAAGTTGTCCCATAGCGCTCGGAGCCATTTGAACCTCCAACCAGCTCGGGATTTTGACAAGCTAACTCACCAATTAACAAAATATGCCACAATGCCTCAGGAGTACATCCAACAACTCTGACTCATTACCAACCACAATAATTTCCTGTATAGGGGCCAAATTTGGACCAAGCAGTTATTGACTTGCCCATTTTGTGAAGCTCCTCCTCTTGAATAAATCATTCAGTTTTTCTGAAATTGTAATCATTTATCTGCCTGTAAATCAAAATCATATCTACCGACTTCCGTCCGATTCGGATAATTTGTTCATGGTGTGTCGTTTTTTTAATTCTGTTTTTGGTCTTAGAGTGTATGTAGACAATAGCTTCAATAATTTTTACATAAAAAGTTCGGAGGCATTACTTTTCAGCACGTCCTCGTAAATACTAGATGTGGCTACCACTGTACGACGAATAAATCACAGGAACAGGGCTAATACAACACGTGGCATTACGAAATTTTCTTACGTTTTGAACACATTCGAACTTCAGTTTTTCGAGGCGATTACCCACCCGGTTCACCAGCGTTGCTGACATTTGTACACCTGTCTGAAAGTCACTCTGTAAAAAGAAGGAAGGAAGATGACGAGGTCGCTAGACACAGAGCACCATCTCTGATTGTTTTAAGGGCGGGGAAGGAAATCGGCAGTCCTCTTTCGACGGATCTATCCCGGCATTTGCCTGGAACCATCTAGGGTGCAACGGAACACCTTAATCTGGATGGTCCAACGCAGGTCTGAACCGTTGTCCTCCCGAGTGCGAGTATAATGTGCTAACCTCTGCTCCACTGCGCCACCTCGCTCAATAAAGCTCCCTGTCTTCAAACTGCCTCACATTTGTGTCGAATCTCGAACTTCTGAAAATTGCACAGTCTTCATCATTGTGTGAGGATTGAGCGCCGTGTTCGGTAAATGGCTTTTATACCTGGTGCTGTGGCTTTCTATTGGTGGAGAGATATCACGGAAGAAGAGCGGTTGGAGACGGGGCAGGATTCGAATGCGCAAATGTAGGAATTCGGTTCCCAGAAGTCGGAGTTATGATTTTGTTTGGAAGGGGAATAGAGACCGCTCCCAGAATAAATCCCCGCTTTGACTTTAATTTATTTATCATTCTTCTTTGTGAACATTCCATCTCCAGCGTCTATTTTCAGGTTCCATTAAAATTATGGCCAACTCAGTATTACACGTACTGCTGCACACGATACTTTGTACCAATTCTCACACTGTAGAACACCAATAAAAGAAGCGTGGGATAGGACCTTGACATCTTGAAAATTGATCTCTTGCCGTGTCTGAGGCTATATTCCATTATGACGTAATTTTAAAAGTTTTTGTAACTGATGTACAGGCTCAGTGCAGCACTCGAAAACCGTGCAGATTTTCTTACCTTCCTAATTTAAATGATTTTCACATGGGACGTTGTATCTACCATGTACTCTCAAACCAAGTTGTCTTTCCACGGACAGTAGGGGGAACGTAGCCTTATTAGAAGCGTAGAGAACACACAGCATCGCAGAAAAGACGCCTGAAGTCCTCCGGGATACTTTATACTTAGATCTAGTACGCGATTATGTATGAAATGTACGGAAATCATTAGAAAGAAGGAGTGAAGCCTTTATAATCTGGAAGGGCTAAGTCATCATACCTAAAATATCGATAATTTGTCGTATGCAGTAACACCTCGACTTCCCCACAGTAGATGATTCTTACTGACAGGTCACACTGTCATCTTCTATAGCTCAGAAGGCAAAATCAGTACTTGTTCCTATTCTAAATCGGCGAATAAATGGCTACATTATTCTATGCTCACGATGTAGTCTTATCCATTTCTTGCCACCTCTCTCTCTCTCTCTCTCTCTCTCTCTCTCTCTCTCGCCCTCTCTATCCCTCTCCCCCCCCCCCCCCCCCGTTTGTCTATCTGTGTGTGTGTGTGTGTGTTGTGTTGGTTTTTTTAGGAACGTAAACTGATGTCATAGGAACTTAGAGAATGCTTCGTGGAGAATGAGTAATGTAGCTATCTTGGTTATGCCGCGCACCTGTGTGATTTGAAACAGTTAACGGTTAAGTGCATAGCGTTACAGTTCAGTGCACTCATATCGACGCAAAGCGAAAGAAATTGTTCTGCGGTGGGACCAGTCAAGGCCGCAGAATACCTTCAGGGAGCTGTATAGAAAGTGAACGGCATTGCGCATGTTACGAAACTACGACATCAAGGTTTCCTTCAGCGGAGTGATCCATATTAAAGGGGCAGGAAGCATCACCCTGCCTCGGAACAGCCTACCGATTACTGCAGTGTTCAACGTTGTGTTAGATTATAGTGCACTCGTCATTCATTTATCGTCAGCATAAGGCGTCTGCAGAGCAGTGGATGTTATGAAAATGAACGTATCGTAATAAACACATCAAATATGAGAATTATACCAGTAAATGTTACGTACTTTAAAATATTAAATAATAGTGACATTACTTAAATATAAAAAAATAATAAAATAATAATAAAAATCCACGGTTTTGGAGTGAAGAGACATAGGGAGAAATTTAGGCCCAATAAGAAGCACGGAAGTTTTGAAATTAGGAAGTGGTGATGGAATAAATAAAATACACTATCAGATTAAAAGCATCCGGACATCTATTAGTGGATATTAATATGCGGTTTGTCCACCTTTCACCTTTATGACGGCTTGAACTAGCTGCAGATACTTCCCTGAGATTTCTCAATGTCTGCGGAGGAATGGCACTCCATGCTCTATTCTTCCTGAAGAACCGAAACTAGAGAAGCTAGCAATATTGGACTCTGGGGTCTGGCGCGAAGTCTACCTTCTAATTCACCCAAAGGACTTCGATTGCTTTAGGGTTGGAACTTTGTGCAGGCAGTGCATTTTAGGAATGTGACTGTCCACAAACAATTACCTCACAGATGCTGATTTATGGCAGGCTACATTATCACGCTGAGACAAACAATCACCATCTCTAAACTGTTCCTCAACTGTGGGTTGTACAAAATTATGTAAAATGTGTTCGTACCCTTCTTTAGCGCAATAAGGGTACCACACCTTAACCACGAAAAACACTACCATAAGGCAACACCAGCTCTCCACACTTAATTGTTGGCACTACACATGAAGACAGGTAACGTTCTCTACGCATCTGACAATCCAAAACTATTCCAATGTTACAGTCTAAATGATAATTTAATTAATACACTCATACCTCACAGACAGGAGTTTGACGTGCAGGGAAAACAATCAACACGACACGGTATACACGCGGGAGTACCCCAGGGAAGCATCCTAGGGCCCCTACTGTTTAACCTCTACATAAACGATCTCCCAACCACACACAACACAATGATGGCAATCTACGCGGATGACACAGCCATCCTTGCGCAAGATTGGAAACCATCAAACATTACGTCACGCCTACAGACTGCACTCAGAGTGGCCGAGCCTTGGTTGGAGAAATGGCGTGTTAGAGTAAACGTCGACAAGTGCGAAGCCGTTCTGTTCACTAAAAGACCGAAGCAACTGCGCAAACACCGCTACTGCAGACCAATAACTCTACATGCACGCCCAATACGTTTCCGCGAGAAAGTCAAATACCTCGGTGTCTGGCTGGACCGGAAATTACTCTGGGGGGACCACATACAACACATGACCAAACGAGCTAGCGCGAGGCTCAAACAGCTCTATCCTATGCTCAACAGGCGTAGCACACTGAACAGAAGGGTGTCGAGGTCCATGTACATGACACTTATCTGACCCCTGATGACGTATGCAGCTCCCGTCTGGGGATACGCTGCGCCTACACGCCTGCGCCGTCTGCAGCTCATACAAAACAAAGTACTCAAAATCATAAGCAATGCTCCACGATACACACGCATCGCGGACCTTCACCGGGAATACCGACTTGAGACTCTCACGGAGGTAATCCACAAACTCACCACAAAACTATACAGAAACTCCAGACATTCGCAGAACCCGTTTATTCTGAATCTGGGGAACTACGACCACAACCATAGATGGAAACATAAAAGACCAAAAGACATACTTGCAAGGACATAACATCTATGGCCAAGCATACGCAAACATAACGGCACAGGCGAGCCCCTGTTAATCAGACGCATTTACTGGATATCCAGCTGAAATACACTGCCGAATAACTGGCACCACACAGGGAAGCCGTACGTACACTGCATGCAAACAAGCTCCACACATCCCCCACACAGTGAGATGATCTATGGCCGATCTCCCACTACTGTATAACGATCTTGATTGTTCCAGGAATGTAGCAGCTGTAGCAACTGGGACACATCGCCATCGCTTGTCACGGTAATGATGCATGATACCTATACTAACAAATCCAACCTTGCATGAGCTATCGCAGCTAGTAAGCCACTACTGCTCTTACTACCCAAACCACTGTCGCAGAGGTTTTTTTCCCACGGCACGAGCCATGGCACTTTTTTCCCTCTGCTCTTCAAATCGCTATCCTCACTCGCGTTTCGTCCACTATCTATCACCTGATGGACCGTGTTAATGCGTAGTCTTACCCAGACGCACGGACAACATCACAGCCCAGCATCCTGTGATCCACTTACTAGACAACTAACATGTTCACGGAGGTGACAGTAGAACTTTCGGTCTGGTCACCACGTTGGTGCGGGCGTGGAGGGGCTCCATCTATATTTACTCGTTTCCAATCATCCACTGTTCAGGGCGTCGCTCTTTACACTACTTCTAACTTCGCTTAACACTGGCTGGAGAAATTTGTGGTTTATATGGAGCTACTCGACCATAGTAACACGTTCTTCTTAACTTTTTTTAACTAGCGGGATGTGCCAGTAGCATTTTGTAGCTCACAAATGATTCCTTCCGCTGAGTTCATGCTGTTTTTTACAACCTCTCTCAGCAACCGTCGACGGTTCCTGTCCGTCCGTGCATTACGTTGCTCGGTTTTGGGTTAGCTGTGGCTGTTCCTTCGCGTCTCCACTTCGGAATCACATCACCCGCGATCTATTTGTGCAACCTTAGAAGGGCTGAAATGACCCTGACGTCCAATGACTAGTCCACTTCTGGCGGTATCAGAATGTTCACGTGACCACTGACACCAGTGTTGTTGCACAACTGACGCAGCGCGTGAAACTTTTGTGACAGTTCTCCGAAAGGACCATCTCGCCACTCAGGAGGCCACAACTTGACCCCTTTCAAACTCGCTCAGTTGGCTGTAGGAAGCAAGACTGCATATCCGTGGCAAGGTTGCCTTCTTCCTTCGCATGTTTGCACCACACTGAGCGTTCTGGCTGTGAGCATTCCATATTAAAGGGCAGACACAGATGACGCTCCTGTAGCTGTGCCACTAAGCTATCTGTTGGCTGACGACGTTGGAACCATTGTCAGTACGTCTACTATCCCCCAGGTGACATATGCCGTCATCGGATGACAATCAGCTTCGTCTTTTCAGGTGTACTAATTTTTTCCCCACAGTGTATTTTTGCATATATCAGTTTCCAAATGTCGTATCTAACTTCCGGAAAATTTAACCTAAAAACTGATGGCCTTGAAAATGGCACGGAAATGCAGACAGTTGTAGGCTGTTAGAATGAGAGTTTCACTCTGCAGCGGAGTGTGCGCTGATATGAAACTTCCTGGAAGATTAAAACTGTGTGCGGACCGAGACTCGAACTCGGGACCTTTGCTTTTCGGGGGCAAGTGCTCTACCAATTGAGCTACCCAAGCACGACTCACGCCCCGTCCTCACAGATTTGGTTCTGTCAGTACCTCGCCTCCTACCTGTCAAACTTTACAGAAGCTCTCCTGCGAGTCTCGGTCCGGCACACAGTTTTAATCTGCCAGGAGGTTTCAATTTTAGACTGTCCTTTCCGTTCCTTGCTATCCAACGAGGATGAGCTAGCGGCCTGAGCAGCTGCAGAAAACGTCCGGACACGAGGAGGGATCTGTTGCGTCAGCTAATGTGGGACTCAGCATCGACACAAACAAGGAAGCAGAGACGTTACGATGGCCGGTGGCAGGAATCCAAAATCATTTGTATACAAAACACTTTAACACTAATTCTACACTTTATTTCTAAAAAGAAAACAAACATAACGTGATTCCTGTGCTTCCTGGGCCTCCTACGTACAAGACTTTACTCTCTGTTATTACTCGCAGAACGCAGGCTAAGTATCGTCTTCCTATTAGTACGCATCTACATCTACATCTACATGGATACTCTGCAAATCACATTTAAGTGCCTGGCAGAGAGTTCATCGAACCACCTTCACAATTCTCTATTATTCTAATCTCGTATAGCGCGCGGGAAGAATGAACACCTATATCTTTCCGTACGAGCTCTTATTTCCCTTATTTTATCGTGGTCATCGTTCCTCCCTATGTAAGTCGGTGTCAACAAAATATTTTCGCATTCGGAGGAGAAAGTTGGTGATTGGAATTTCTTGACAAGTTTCCGTCGCAATGAAAAACGCCTTTCTTTTAATGATGTCCGTCCCAAATCCTGTATTATTTCTGTGACACACTCTCCCACATTTCGCGATAATACAAAACGTGCTGCCTTTCTTTGAACTTTTTCGATGTACTTAGTCAGTCCTCTGTGGTAAGGATCCCACACCGTGCAACAGTGTTCTAAAAGAGGACTGACAAGCGTAGTGTAGGCAGTCTCCTTAGTAGGTCTGTTACATTTTCTAAGTGTCCTGCCAATAAAACGCAGTCTTTGGTTAGCCTTCCCCACAACATTTTCTATGTGTTCCTTCCAGTTTAAATTGTTCGTAATTGTAATTCCTAGGTATTTAGTTGAATTTATGGCTTTTATATTAGACTGATTTATCGTGTAACCGAAGTTTAACGCGTTCTTTTTAGCACTCATGTGGATGACCTCACACTTTTCGTTATTTAAGGTCAACTGCCACTTTACGCACCATTTCGATATTTCTTCTAAATCGTTTTGCAATTTGTTTTGATCTTCTGACGACTTTATTAGTCGATAAACGACAGCCTCATCTGCAAACAACCGAAGACGGCTGCTCAGAATGTCTCCTAAATCGATATAGATAAGGAAGAGCAGAGGGACTATAACACTACCTTGGGGAACGCCGGAAATCGCTTCTGTTTTACTCGATGACTGGGGTCTGCTTCTGTGCCCTGTACGGTTTTTCTATAGTGCAGGGGAAATGTCTGTTTAAGTTCAGTGTCCTGCACATCAGTCTGACAAAAAGATACGGCAACAGCATCGAATTTGGAAGCGCTACCAACAGGAATGCGCGAAAGGGCGTCAGCATTTTGAAGGTTCGACATGGGCCGGCGCAATATTTCGTACCGATACGGTGACAATAACAAAGCCCAACGTTGCAGCTTTTGAGCCACGCATGGTGGAACAGGTTTGTACGGATGAAACAAAAGTCTGAGGTGCCTTATGTTCTGTCACTAGGTAAAACTTCCGACCAAACAATAATGGTAAAACTTTGTCACGCCTTAGGCAATAGCGAGCGCTTCCTTCTTGATTTGGGAATAGTTACATAGTGTCTTGGCCAATAACTTGGAAAAGAAAGCAATCGGCCTGTACTGTGAACCAAATCTGTGCGAGAGCACAGCTCCGATTCCGTACGATGAAGTGTCCACTGCAAAACCACAGGCTTAGCGGGATCGAAATGAACAAAGCATCCGTCACTCAACAAGGCATTTTTTAGTTTCTAGAATGCGTACTGACACTCTTTGATCCAAAGAAAAGGCACATTCTTCCGGCGCAATCGATGCAAGGGAGCCGCGGTCTGGGCTGCGTTGGGTATAAACCTGATAAAACATGTCATCCTCCCGAGGACTGACTGCAATTCTATCACGTTCCGCGGGGCGGGCAGGTCCCGGATGGCCAGAAAATGTGATTGAAGGGGATGAGCGCCTTGGCTATTAATAAAATGGACGAATTACTGAATTTCAGGCTGAAAATAGACACGTTCGTCCAGAGGACACTTCAAACCCGCAGCTGAAGGTGCTTGAAAAAGCATGCGAAGGTTACTGCAATGTTCCTCTGGTGTACGTTCTAGCACCACCATATCGTCCAAGTAATTTGAACACAATGGTACTTTTGCAGTACGTTGTTCTTAGTAGAGTTGGAATATGGAAGACGTGGAAGCGCTGCCAAAGGGTAAGTGTAAAATTTGAACAACACTAAATATGTGTTGACCACAAATATTTTCTGAGAGTGCTCATCTAGCAGAATTTGCAAATAGGCATCGCGTAAATCAATTTTTGGTTAATAATGGCTTGCACCATACTTATCCATTAATTCCAGAGGGCGATGCAGCGGATAAGTTTCAGTTATTGTTTATAGATTCACAATAGATTTAAAGTCAACACATACACGAAGTCTTCCAGAAGGCTTCGGTAAGATTACTGAGGGAGAAGCCCATTGACTAGCCTGGATAGGAACAATAAAACCATTGTCTTGTCATTCTTTAAGTTCATTTGCAACTTTGTGTCTAAGAGCATGAGGAACGGGACGCGCCTGAAAAATCTTAGGTTGCACATTGTCCTTCATAGTAATGTGCGGCACAAAATTATTTGCCCTGCCAAGTACTTCAGAAAATAAATCAGGAAACTCCGCAATCTTTTGGACAGACAGCAAAAACAGAAAGTACATTGTGCTGAATACAAAGACCAAATAAACCAAATGAATCCAATCCAAACGTATTTTCACAGTCTCGTGAGTGTAAAACTGTAAACGGCTCTGTTCGGGTGTGAGAGACTGTAATTTGGCTGGCAAACTAAATCTACCAAGTACTGGAATATCTTGACCATTATATGCAGTAAGTTGCATGCAAGGTTTTGTCAACTGTGGCGAGACCAACTGTTCCTAAGCGGCACGATTAAGCAATGTAACAGAGGCACCAGTGTCTAACTGCAGTTGCACACAGCGTCCAGCAATGACTAAGTGCACAAACAGTTTGTCTGACTATCGTTGCACAGCACTTTGGCAAGGTGAAGGCACATCCTGAATTTGGTCATTACTAGTACAGCACCCAGTTTAGAAAAAAAACTACATTCAAAGAGTGATATGGTGCTCTGCACTTACAAGAGGGAATGTGAGTAGAGTTATTTTTGTGTTGCAAGCACATATACTGTACATGATCTGGCTTTCCATGAGCAGAGCAAATCGTGTTCCAGTGTTGTCTTTTATGCATGGAAAAGTAGCAGGGATATGACTTAACAGCAGAGACATGCGTTGACTCTTGCTTACTCTGACCACAGCGCGGTGGCCAGTTTGCGTGTGGCGGTTGGTCGCAAGGCTGTACCTGATGTAAGTAGGCTGTTTGGGTTTTTATGCTGGTAACGCAATGTAGCGCTCTATATGAAAATCACTGACTGTGCTGGGTTCAGTCTGTGGCTGGTTTGCATTGTTGGAATTTGCTATTGTAGTGCTGGGCAGTTGGCTGTTAACAGCGCGTAGCGTTGCCCAGTTGGAGGTGAGCCGCCAGCAGTGGCGGATGTGGGGAGAGAGATGGCGGAGTTTTGAGAGCAGATGATCTGGACGTGTGTCCATCAGAGACAGTAAATTTGTAAGACTGGATGTCATGAACTGATTATATATATATATATATATATATATATATATATATATATATATATATATATATATATATATATATATATATAATGACATTTGAACACTATTAAGGTAAATAGCCGGCCGAAGTGGCCGTGCGGTTAAAGGCGCTGCAGTCTGGAACCGCAAGACCGCTACGGTCGCAGGTTCGAATCCTGCCTCGGGCATGGATGTTTGTGATGTCCTTAGGTTAGTTAGGTTTAACTAGTTCTAAGTTCTAGGGGACTAATGACCTCAGCAGTTGAGTCCCATAGTGCTCAGAGCCATTTGAACCATTTTTTTAAGGTAAATACATTGTTTGTTCTTTATAAAAAACTTCCATTTGCTAACTACGCCTATCAGTAGTTAGTCCCTTCAGTAGTTAGAATCCTTTATTTAGCTGGCAATAGTGGCGCTCGCTGTATTGCAGTAGTTCGAGTAACGAAGATTTTTGTGAGGTAAGTGATTCATGAAAGGTATAGGTTATTGTTAGTCAGGGCCATTCTTCTGTAGGGATTATTAAAAGTCAGATTGCGTTGCGCTAAAAATATTGTGTGTTGTTTAGTGATGATCAGAATAAGTAAAGAGAGAAATGTCTGAGTACGTTCAGTTTTGCTCAGCTGTTTGAAAATCAAATAACTTGAGGGGTTTACCAGCACAATCATTCATAAATTATTGTAAGGGGACGTTTCACTGTTTGTCACTTTCCGTTTCACAGCAAATGGGAGCTACTCAAAGTTTTCCACAGCACTACCACACGATTCCTGGTGTTCAACAATTTGTAACCCTCGTTTCGAAGCAGGATCAGAATATTTGAGAATTTGTTCATGAATCCTACTATCTGGCACATTGTATGTAATTGTATCACGCATCATTGCGTCACTATAGTATTGTCCGCAGCTGCATTGCAAACGGCACTAGCTTGTCAAACCCTGAAGTTCAGTGACCCACTGACAGTATGTCTGTTCTGGCTTCTTTCGCAATCAGTGTATCTTGTAGCGAGCTGCAGCAACCTATACCTGATCACGGTAATATTTAGTCAGGAAGGAAACTAAATCTTCAGAAATTAGCAACTCTGGCCTGCTAGTTGGGAATAACTTTTGAGCGAGGTGGTGCACTGCTGTGCGGGCCATTGACAAGAAATAAGAAAGTTTTATACTACCTTTCACTTGATGTGTAGCACAATTGAGCGTCGAACTGAACGTAATACTCATTCCACTCCTCTTGCTGGTCACCGAAAGCTCTGAACAGCGGAATACATGGAGGCGGTGGCAGTGCTGTTGATGTGCCTGGCTGGCTGTTGTGGCGCAGCTCACGCAGCAGCGGCTTGTGCAGTAATGAGTTGCTGGATTGTCGTCATCAGCTGCAACATTACTGCCTTAGATCAAAGCCAGGAGCAACCGGAGGCGTACGCACAGGTGCTGTAGGAGGCGGACAGGCCATTCTAAAGAGAAGAGCGCCACAACAAAGTAATTATTCACAAATAGTCTAAGTGTTGCGGCTAGTCTGCAATAAAGAACACAATCAGTAGCAATGCGCCTCTGAAAGAAAAGAGAGAAATACTGTAAGTAGGCTGTTTAGGTTTTTTTATTGGTAACGCCACCTCTGTATGAAAATCACTGGCTGTGCTGTGTGCAGTCTGTGGCTGCTTTGCATTGTTGTAATACTCGCCATTGTAGTGTTAGGCAGCTGGCTGTGAACAGCGCGTAGCGTTGCGCAGTTGGAGGTGAGCCGCCAGCAGTGGTGGATGTGGGGAGAGAGATGGCGGAGTTTTTTAATTTGTCATATTATGACTATTAAGGTAAATACAGTGTTTGTTCTCTATTAATATCTTTCATTTGCTAACTATCCCTATCAGTAGTTAGTGCCTTCCTTAGTTTGAATCTTTTATTTAGCTGGCAGTAGTGGCGCTCGCTGTATTGCAGTAGTTCGAGTAACGAAGATTTTTGTGAGGTAAGTGATTTGTGAAACGTATAGGTTAATATTAGACAGGGCCATTCTTTTGTAGGGATTATTGAAAGTCAGATTGCGTTGCGCTAAAAAATATTGTGTGTCAGTTTAAGCACAGTCGTGTATAATTGTTCTAAGGGGACGTTTCAATACTAGTGACACACTGTGA
This sequence comes from Schistocerca nitens, assembly GCF_023898315.1. Classification (NCBI taxonomy): domain Eukaryota; kingdom Metazoa; phylum Arthropoda; class Insecta; order Orthoptera; family Acrididae; genus Schistocerca; species Schistocerca nitens. The sequence goes on from NC_064615.1 coordinate 935,613,190, forward strand.
TGGAGCGTTGCTTCTGGGGTCCTCGTCGTCAGATGTCGTGTCACCTACTGTGGGAGTCAGCACCGACATAAACAAGGGAGGAGAGGAGGTGGCGTCAGATGTCGTGTCACCTACTGTGGGAGTCAGCACCGACATAAACAAGGGAGGAGAGGAGGTGGGATGGAATCCAAATGATCTGTACATGATGTGGAGTCTTGCCCACTCGTCTCGTATAGGGTGCCTAAGGGATGTTGGGTTCTCGGAATGCTATACAACAATTCAAGCAAATAACATTAACAGTTTTATTTCAATAAAGCCGATTGATAATACTTAACTTTTTATTAACAATGGTGTCGCGAGCGATGGGCGACATGCAACATAAATCCGAGTCCTTTGCTATATGAGCCGTGCACGGCTCGCGTTTATCCCATTTATTGTTTGTCATCTTCTATTACGGTACTGCCGCCACGTTTTCTTATTCCATTTACTGGCGTCACTAACTTCCTGCCTTACTTGCCCATGAGCGGCAGCAACAGCGCGTATCGATAAGTGCCCTGTCGTACCATCTCTGGAGCGACCGATAGTATTTCCGGGTAGTGGTGTGTCTGGCAGTCAGTTGGAGACGGACCAGCAGTGCAGTCGGGACGGAGCGCCGGTGAGGCGCCGACAGCCAGTGCTCGCCGACCGCTGGCGACACACATGAACTCTCCGACGGAGGGAGATTGGAGCGGGACGACCGTTGGTTGGTCGTCTCATCGGCCAACGTATATTTGGTCCTTTCACCGTTTCCGAGCCTGGGAGTTGGTCGGTTGGCGTGGAGCATCGAGGAAATCTCCGCGGGGTTTGGCCGAGGTCGCTGGCGGCGTCCACACGCGGTCGAAGTGTATGAGGCTGTTCCCATTGCTACGAGGTTCATGGCTCACCGATCCTGGACACGAAAGCTGAATTTTGACTTAATCTACCAGCAAGACACGACTGTTCACATTGTGTCGTTTGGAATTCGTTATCAGCTGTTGGGACATTCCCGTGAGCAACAATGTGTGTTTTCAAGTTGGCAAATTTTAGCTACCCTCCGGTGGAGTTTAACTGTACTTGGTTATTTGAATTGAAGTGCACCAGCCGAATCTTCTGCCTTGTGGGCGTTAACGTTCCGGTTACCTGCCCTGGCCGTTGACGTAAATTCAGGCAGTGTATTTTCCTCATCGTGTTGTCGCTGTCCAGCACGGTGTGTTATTTGACAGCTCAATGTATAATTGGTTGTGGGCGCCAATATTTTCTACGTTGTTCCGTTGAACTCCCTGTTGTGTGCTGGTCGGGTGGAGCGGAAGTTATCTTGTCGATGGGTCCGTTGACTGTCGGTTGGGTTGTCGTCGGATCGAGAATGGTTGGCAGACTGCCTGTCTCACCTAAGCGAGCGTTAGTGTTTGAATTCCAGGCCGACCCTCGGAGACTTCTGAGCGCCGTTGGGTGTACTGCCTTTCCTTATTTGTTATTGTTGTTCGTGTAAGTAATGGACCTTCAGCCGATTTTTAAATTAAAGTTGTTTTGCTCTTTAGGTGCGACATTGTTTGGGCCTTTAGCCTAATTGAAGGAACTGATTTAAGGTAAGGACTTCTATCTTTTAAATTTCTGATTTTGGTTTGAGTCTTAAGTTACTGGCTTTGAGCCGCTTTTAAATTAAAGTGGAATTGCCCTTAAGGCATGAGATTTTAAGGCGCATTCAGCTGGTATATAATTCCAAAAAGTAATGCTGTTTTTTTTTTTAATTTTCTTGGCTCTTGTAATGTTTGGTCAAATAAATAAAGCTTTACGTTCGAGTGTAACTGACAGCCGCTTATTTTGGCCCCTTTCCACAATCTAAACTACCCCTCCTGTCCTGTGGGTTTAGCAGGGCGTCTCACTATATACAAAGTTCATGCAAGTTTGACGCACATTTTGTGGATCACTAATAACTGCTGTTGTAGCACTCTCTGCTAAGCCGTGCTAATGCTCTGCGAATACTCTCCACTAACGTCTGGCCGAGCCTGTTTTTTTTTTTTCCTTTATTGTAATTTCAACACCAGTACATCAGGTAGGCTGGCAGCAGCAACTTACGCTGCTCTTCAGCCTCAGAGTTAACAATGAGAAAACATATAGGAGACACAAAAGAGATTGAAAAATTTGGCGGGTAAAAAACAGTAGACACAGAACATAAAGAACACTCAACGAAAAACCACACTACAAAATTTCGACACGACGCACAAACACTGACGATTTCGATGGCACATGTGAACGTTGGAGCGTGACGGCGAACACTAAGCATGAGAAACTGGTGGCAATGACCTCTGGCGCGCGAATGTCCACGTAGCGTGTGCGAGTCCGGGGAACTGCCGAGAGGGGAAGAAGGGGGAGGGGGAGGGGGAGGGAGAGGGGTGAGCAAGGATGCAAATGACAGAGGAGATGGAAGGAGTGGAGGAAGGGGGGTGGGAGAAGCCTGGGGAAGGAGTGGTGAGAAAGGGAGGAGGGAGGGGAGGGGAGAGAATGGAGAGAGGGTGCCCATAGGAACAAACATGGGGAGAGGGAGGGTAGATGGAGGGTAGATGGAGGGGAGGAGGGCATCATCAGGGAGGGGGAGCTGGCGGAAGTCACCTTGGGAGAGGGTAAGGAGAGTGGAGACATGGAAAGCAGGTGGGATGTGGAAGCACAGGCATGGCAGCGGACGGGGGTGGGAGAGGATGGGAGAGACCAGCAGGTGAGGAGGATCGAGTTTATGGGAGGTGTAGAGGATCCGTATCCGTTCGAGGAAAAGGAGGAGGTGGGGGAAGGGAATAAGGTCGTACAGGATCGGCGTGGGGAAGGGGAGACGGATGCGATAGGCGAGGTGAAGAGCATGGCGTTCTAGGATCTGAAGGGATTTGTAAAAGGTAGGGGGAGCGGAGATCCAGGCAGGGTGGGCGTAGCAAAGGATAGGGCGAATGAGGGATTTATAGGTATGGAGGATTGTGGAGGGGTCCAGACCCCAAGTACGGGAGCTTGAGGAGACAGAGGTGGGAGTGTGCCTTGGCTTGGATCGTCCGGAGGTGGGGGGTCCAGGAGAGGCGACGGTCGAGAGTGACACCAAGGTACTTAAGGGTGGGGGTGAGGGCGATAGGACGGCCATAGATGGTGATGTAGAAATCGAGGAGGCGGAAGAAAGGGGTGGTTTTGCCTACAATGATCGCCTGGATTGGATTGACCTTAAGCAACCACTGGTTGCACCAAGCGGTGAACCAGTCAAGATGGGATTGGAGAAGGTGTTGGGAGCGTTGCAGGGTGGGGGCAAGGGCAAGGAAGGCGGTGTCATCGGCGTACTGGAGAAGGTGGAAGGGGAGTGACGGCGGCGGCATGTCCGCCGTACACACGAGGTACAGAAGAGGGGAGAGGACGGAACCCTGGGGCACACCGGCGGAGGGGAATAAGGTGTAGGAATCCTTGTTGTGAATGGTGACGTAAGAAGGACGTTGGGAAAGAAAGGAGCCGATCAGACGGACGGCCGAGCCTGGCAGGAGCGTGGCTTACATTCACTTCAACTAGATGCCGCTACTATCGTGGTGACGTCCTGGTTAGCACGCTATTGGCCGACGTCGTTTTACCGCCTTCTCTTCTCTTGCGTTCTTCATCTTCGTTCCAGTGCTTGTGGTTACGCCAGAACACATGACACTTTCAATTTAGTAGAACTCTTCATTTCTAGAAAGGAAAAAAACATAACTCTTTGTTATGAAGTGGCTTGAAGTACTTCTTGTGCCTCTTACATAAAATTATATCATTTAGTCTTTATTACAACTGGCAGAACGGAGGCTAAGTATTGTCTTCCTATTACTCAGTACTGATGCTTTCGGAATCTGCGACCAGCGATAGGCGCCTGTTTAAGCCAGGATTGAAATGGGCTACTGATCTCTGTCTTCCTGGAGGTGTGGCGCTGCCCGTCCTTTCCACTGTCGCGCTGGTCGCGCTGGTCGATGCCTTCTTAATGCCATTTCACGGCGCTGCGCTGGTCGGTGTGCAGTCGATGCCTGATTGTATCTGGGGACTCAAATGTCGTGTTGGCTTTGTTGCTGACGGCAGGACTGTTAGCGTTTGAATGGATTCAAACGCTAACAGTTTTGCCTGTTAACAATAAACCCAACACGACATTTGAGTCCCCAGATACAATCAGCAACCTATAAGAAGTTCACTAAGAGACGACACAAAGGAAAATCCCTCCAACTAAGAAAAAAATAAAAGGAACAATAACTTTCCCTAACATTGGCGGAAACTACCGAAACATACAGCACAGCCCCATGCCTTCTACATTTGCACGCGTACTACTCACATTGTGGAGACCTGTGTTCACAATCTTAGTGCTGAATGAAACAGTGATAATGATGAATGCACATTTGGCCTTATATTATCTAAATTATAATATTAGCAAGGTACTAAAGTTTGTTGCTACTCACAATGTAATGGGACAGGTCATTCTCAAATATTGGAAAAAATGGTTTCCAAATAACATATTTCTCCGAACTGGAAGTTGTTGGCAGTTATCTAAAGTGATGTCCGCTGAGTGGTCAGCGCAACGGAATACCGTACAAAGGGGCCCAGGTTCGATTCCCGGCTGGGTCGAAGATTTTCTCCGCTCAGGGACAGGGTGTTGTGTTGTCCCCATCGTCATCATCTCATCCCTTCGACGCGCAAGTTACCAAAGTGGCGTCAGCTCAAACGACCTGCACCAGGCGACCGGTCTACCAGACGAGAGGCCCTAGCCACACATTTCATGTCAAAAGCACTGATATAAAGAAATTGTTATTATTATACTAAAATATTTTTTATTTTAATATTAATAAACTACCTAGCACCTGAGACATGTTAAAAATATGATAAGAAGCTATATTTGAGGAGGGGAAGAGAGCAAAAAACTGTTCACCTCAGCCGCTCCTCCCCCCCCCCCCCCCCGAAATTATCTGTGCCTTTGTATGACTACAGGAATGACTTGGTAATTGTTGAAGTGAGGATAATGCTCGCTAGTATACACTATCTGATAAAGAGTATATGGAACCTTCAGCTAATGTGGAATTGATCACTAAACTTCGTGCGTGGCGGACCCACCAGTGCTAAAGGAGGCAAGGAGTATTGAGTTGTCAGTAGAGAAACAGTAACAGCAGAATGGATTGGTCTGGAGAGTTTAGTAACTTCGAACGTAGACTAGTCATTGCATGTCACCTGAGTAACAAATCCATCATGCACATACCGAAAGTCCACTGTTGGTGATGCGATTGTAAAGTGGAAACGCAAAGGATCAACCGCAGCTAATCTAAGACGAGGCACAGCATATTTACTGACGGACTAGTACCTCTGAGCATTTTTGAAGGTGGTTATAAAAATCTCATGATATCAGCTGAAGGAATCACTCGAAGTTCCAAAGTGCTACGAGCAGTCCAGCTAGTACAAGGTCTGTTCCTTGGAAGTTAAAAAGAATACGGTACAATCGTCGAGCAGATCCTTATAAGCCAAAGGTTTCTCTTGTCATTCTTGTCTGCGCTTGAGGAGGTACAAGGTGCGACACCATTGCAAAGTGAATGACTGGAAACAAATTATTTGGAGCGATGAATCACGATATACAGTGTGACAATCCGATGGAAGGTCCAACAATATGATGTGCTGAAACTTCCTGGCAGATTAAAACTGTGTGCCCGACCGAGACTCGAACTCGGGACCTTTGCCTTTCGCGGTAAAGTGCTCTACCAACTGAGCTACCCAAGCACGACTCACGCTCCGTACTCACAGCTTTACTTCTGCCACTAACTCGTCTCCTACCTTCCAAACTTTACAGAAGCTCTCCTGCGAACCTTGCAGAACTAGCACTCCTGAAAGAACGGATATAGCGGAGACATGGCTTAGCCACAGCCAGGGGGATGTTTCCAGAATGAGATTTTCACTCTGCAGCGGAGTGTGCGCTGATATGAAACTTCCTGGCAGATTAAAACTGTGTGCCCGACCGAGACTCGAACTCGGGACCTTTGCCTTTCGCGGGTAGAGCACTTGCCCGCGAAAGGCAAAGGTCCCAAGTTCGAGTCTCGGTCCGGCACACAGTTTTAATCTGCCAGGAAGTTTCGTATCAGCGCACACTCCGCTGTAGAATGAAAATTTCATTCTAGAAATATGATGAGTTGTTATGCCATGAGGGGGGGGGGGGGTGGTTTTCCTACTGTGCTTAACAGAACGTTTAATGTGAAAGGATATTAATACATTTTTCTGCATTGTGTACTGTGTACATTAGAGGAAACGCTCGGAAAGGATGGTTGTTTCCATGAGGGTGTGCAATCAACCCTGTCATAAAGCAGATAATGATTTGTGGACAATAACATTCCAGTAATGGTCTGTCCTGTCCAGTGTCCCGAGATGAGCTGAATGGGCCATCTTTGTCACGAGCTAGAACTTCGACTTCGCTCCAGACACCATCGTTCAACATCACCGCCTTCTCTAGTGAGGAAGAATGGTCTCCTATTCCTCCACAGCCATTCAGACACTTCACTGAAAGGGTCCCCAACAGAATTCAGGCCATCACAAAAGCTTTACAGGCACACCGCCTTTTAAAGTCCACTAATACTTTTCCAGAATTGACACCTGATAGTACTCGTTCATATTGAATGGTTTGTTGAGGACTCCTTTGTGACATGTAATACGCATTGTAAACCCTGTTGCCAAACTCTTCAGGACCAAGGTACCAAATGCTATATTTCGTCAGAATAATGCAAGACACTGCATTTCACACCAAAAATGCACTGAGGAATGTACAAATCCTTGACGACAGACCGGTACCCTGATTTATCACCAATACAGCATTTTTGTGATGTGATGGGAAGATTTATTTTTCATACCAGACTTCAGCCAACTATATTTGTTAACTGATGCAGGCAAAGCAAGCAATTCCCCAAGAAAACATTCGGCACTGTTTGCTTCCATGTCAGAAGAGGGGTCCCACCTCGTACTAATCTTGATAAAGACATCATTTCCGAATTGGACGAGGGTTATGTGATGTACATCTCTGTTAAGTCTGATAAACAACAATGCTTTATGGTGTAACACTTTCCATTTTAATCAGTGTATTACGTAAGCACGCATAATACACGTAAGCAGTTTGAGGGCGGAATCAGGATACCGAAACAAGATCTGAAAATATAAACTCCATCCAACTAGCACGTTAGATCGTCAAATAAAACCGTGCTGGTTGGAGGACCCTGGACATAACGCTAAAAAAATTCTCAAGTGGATTAATAGAAGAGATAGACATGATCCAGCGAAAAGCAGCGCGATTCGTCATGGGGACATTTAGTCAGCGCGAGAGCGTTACGGAGATGCTGAACAAGCTCCAGTGGCGGACACTTCAAGAAAGGCGTTACGCAATACGGAGAGGTTTATTATCGAAATTACGAGAGAGCACATTCCGGGAAGAGATGGGCAACATATTACTACCGCCCACGTATATCTCGCGTAATGATCACAACGAAAAGATCCGAGAAATTAGAGCAAATACGGAGACTTACAAGCAGTCGTTCTTCCCACGCACAATTCGTGAATGGAACAGGGAAGGGGGGATCAGATAGTGGTACAATAAGTACCCTCCGCCACACACCGTAAGGTGGCTCGCGGAGTATAGATGTAGATGTAGATGTAGAAGGGATCCACAGACCTTGGTGGCCAGTATAGGTTTAGCAAGCATGAAGACAAGCAGTAGAAGCTCTCACCATGTGTGGGTGGGTGTTATCTTGCTGAAATGTAAGCCCAGGATGGCTTGCCATTAGTGGAACAAAACGAGGCGCAGAGTCTTGTCGACCTGCTGCTGTGCTGTAAGGCTGCCACTGATGACAACCATAGAGATCCTGCTATGAAAATAATGCCATCCTAGACTATCACTACGGTATGTCAGGCCGTATGGCGGACGACAGGCATGTTGGTACCCCACCGCTATCTGGGGCACCTCCAGGCACGTCATCGCTGGTCATCGGGACTCAGTCCGAAGCGGGTCTCATCAATGAAGACAGTTGTACTTAGTGAAAGAGATTCCAGGGCGAGGTCGTCTCTGGAGACGCCCCGGACAGTGATGGGATATAAATCTGACTGTCGCCCGCCGTACGGCCCGATAGCCAGAAGTGATGGAAATTTTGGAAATTTGTGGTAAGTGCCTATGGCACCAAACTGCTGAGGTCATCGGTCCCTAGCGTTACACACTACTTAATCTAACTTAAGGGGCTCCGAAAAGGCTCAAAATCATGAAAAGTTCAATTTTTACTTTTTTGCGTTTTCTGAATCTGCAGACTATTAACTTTTAATAGATATATAATTTATTCAATTCCGAAGACTACAACTATTTTTAAATTTTTTTTGAAATGTGTTCTACATGGGCGTGACCCACTGTGGCGCTGTTAAACTGCTGTCAAATGGTGTTATTATTAACGTCCGTGTTCATCAGGTACATTTTAGTGATGTGAGATAAAGTATGTGTTGTGGCTAACCTGTGATGGTTCAATAAATATCGCTGGTGTGATTGTCGATTCTTTCATGTTTATTTACTCTGTCGTTATCTCGAAAATATTCGTAATTAATTCTGTTTCTTGAGTCTCTGTTTTGTTGAAGTATAATAATGAGTAAAAGTAAAGTTATTAGAAATCCTCTGAAGGATCAAAGAGAAATGTTGGAAAGCCAAAGGTATTTAGAAATATGGGAATGAAGATAGGTTCTAACATGGTACGAGCGATGCTTGCTTTAGACAAGGAACGCCTTCGGGCTGCAGACAGGGCTGTAAAGAGTCTAGAAATACAAGCAAGAGTAAACAGGAGGAGGAACAAGAGGAAGCTGGAGGAGGAGTTTGCAGAGGATGAAGATAATCGATCCTATGGACCTGGAATGCACTAAAAAGTTAATGCAATCTTTGTCGCTCGATTCCCAAAACTTTTATTTTCTCATACTAATTACATGTTTTCTAAGGATCTTCCAAACATATTTGTTTCAAACTTTCAGTAAATGTTACACAGTACCTTCTGCATAATTTAACACAGCCTTTTTCCAAAAAACTGTATATATTTGAATATATAAATAAAAAATTGCAAAAAAATGTTGTGAATTTTCATTACAATTGAAAAAAAATCATCTTTAATAACTGAACTAAAATTTTGTAAAATCCCTGTGTTAAGTTGTAGCCCATATTCCAATAAATAATCTGTAAAAAGTTCAACTTCCTACCTCAAATACTTTGTGAGGAAAGATGTAATTTATAAGCGTTATTTTAACATTGCAAGTATAGGGCGTTCCGGAGCCCCTTAAACTAACATATGCTAAGGACAACACACACACCCATGCCCGAGGGAGGACTCGAACCTCCGACGAGGAGAGCCGCCCGGATCATGGCAAGGCACCCTAGACCCTGCGGCAGAAGTGATGGATTTGGCTGCCGTGTCTTTTCATAGCGGTATCTCTTTGATCGTCATCCGTGGCGCTCTTACAGCACAGCGGTATGACGATGATATTCTCCTCCCCGTTTTGTTGCCCTTCAAATCAAACCATCCTGGGCTTACATTCCAGCAATGTAATGCCCGCCCACGCACGGCGGAAGTTTCTATTGCTCGTCTTCCTGCTTACCTCATCCTACTTTGGCCAGCAAAGTTACCGGATCTCTGCCCAGTTGAGAATGTTTGGAGCCTTATGGTCACAACCCTCCAACCAGCTCGGGATTTTGACGATCTATCCCACCAATTGGACAGAATGTGGCAGGAGGACATCCAACAACTCTGACAATCAATTCAAACCCAAACAACTGCTTTCATAGCGGCCAGAGGTAGTCTAACGCGTTATTGACTTGCTCAATTTGTTTGAAGCTCCTTCTCTTGAATAAATCACCCATTTTTTCTGAAATTGTTATCATTTGTTTGTCTGCACAGGTTCATCACATCTACCGACTTCCGTCCCGTTTGGATAATTCCTTCGTGGGGCGCCGATATTTTTTAACGGTGTATACACTTCATTTAGCTTTATAAAAGGCGTGCCAGTGTTTGTAACGATTTGTACAATACATCGTTTGTGTGAACTTCGCTTATAATTTCATAGACACTATCATCCTAGTCATTATTACCAACAAAAGGATCATGTCCTATTGCGTTACACTGTCAGATAAAAAACATTCGGTCATCAGTAAGTGATGCAGAATTGACCACAAGATGTGACGAGAGGCAATGCGGCCAGTATACAAGGATAGGGGGAGAAGTGCGTTGTCAGCAGCGAAATATAATAATAAAATGCGTCAGTCAGAAGAGCTGAGCGACTTCGAAGGTGGGCTGGTCTTTGAATGGCACCTGAGTAACAAAGCCGTCAGGGACATTTAAACCATTCCAAATCTGAGAAAGTCGAGTATTGGAGATCTGATCGTGAAGTGGAGACGCGAAGGAACAACCACAGATAAATTAAGACTAGGCATAACTATGTACTGACGGACAGGGACCGTCGAGCGTCGCAGAGAGTGGCTGTAAAAAGTAGAATGAAACCAGAGAAAGGAAGCACTCATGAGCTCCAACGTGCTAGCACCAGTCCATATAGCACAATGATTGTTTGTAGGGAATTTAAAAGCGTGGGCTAGAAAGGCAACCAGCTCCTCGTAAGTCTGACATTTCTGCAGTCAGTGCTAAGCGACGCTTGAAATTATGTTTACATCATTGGATAGTGGATGAATGGAAACGATTGATTTGGAGCATTGAATCACGCTATACCGTGTGTGTGTGGGTTTCGGTTTGGCGCATGCCTGGCGAACATTACCTCCAACAATGAAGTACGGAGTAGGTGGTGTTAAATAAGGAGCGTGTTTTTAGTGGTTAGGGTGCGACCCCCTCAATGTGCTCAAAAATATTAATCCACAAGGATATGAACTCGTCTTACAACATTGAGTACTGACTGCGTGCGGTAGTGGAACAACCGCAGACGATGACTGTATCAGCGCGACAATGCACACTATGAGAAAGCAGTGTCGGTGAGGCAGTGGTTTGTAGACAATAACATTGCCTACCTGAAACCAGTGGAACACCTTTGGGATGACTTTCCTACAGACCCTAGCGTCCAACATCACTTCTTTCTCTAGTTGCGGCTCTTGAAGAAGATTCGGCTACCGTTCCCCTGCAAACATTGAGACACCTCAATGTAAGTGTTGCCCTCAGAGTTCACGTCGTCATAAATGTGAAGCGTGGACACGCTCCATGTGAACGTCCACTAATAAGCGTCTGTATACTTGTGATCAGCTGATCAGATAGTGTATGTTCGTTATGTCATATTGTGGATGCAGGAATTTCATTACTGTTGAGAAAGGTACGGAAAAGTAAGAACTAAATGGTTTCTTCGGCCGGCCGGTGTGGCCGAGCGGTTCTAGGCGCTTCAGTCTGGAACCGCGCGACCGCTACGGTCGCAGGTTCGAATCCTACCTAGGGCATGGATGTGTGTGATGTTCTTAGGTTTAGTTAGGTTTAAGTAGTTCTAAGTTCTAAGGGACTGATGACCTCAGATGTTAAGTCCCACAGTGCTCAGAGCCATTTGAACCATTTTTTTGTTTTCTTCGGTTGAAAGTTTATGCTGTCGCTAATTAATTAAAGTCTGGGCAACAACAACATCGACGACTAACTTTTGAAGCTAACTGTTGAAACCATTGTATCTGAGCTATTATCTGACAGATAATAGCAGATTTTGTTTTTCTAAACATTCTAAATATCTCAAAGCTCAAATTAAGAGAATTAGTCTTCGTCCCCTTGCTAAAGTTTAATTTGTTACACTTGTTTTCCCCGGGTCTATATAACTCAAGGAGCTTAAAAATTCACAGAATGTTGAAATGTCATAGCCAAGTTCTATTTCTACATGTCTCAGGTATAATACGCATAGCTGTATATTACGACAAAGTAAATATGTTTCCTTTTTGTTGGAATGTACGAAGGTTACGCAAAAATGTAAGTCACTAGTTCGATTTAAATTATTATAGCAAATTGTCGGTAACAGTTACATTTTATAGCGAGGAGAACATTTCTGAAGAAGAAAATCACACCAGTGATGACAACATTCATCCTTCATCTGATTCAGAAGACATTTCAGATGTTGCTACCTCAAATGACATCCTGCAGGCTGATTCAATCTACAAATAGAAAAAGAATAACGAGTAGCTTATAACCTTTTCCGCAAAGTGGAAAAGCATCTAGTGCAAACATTATAAAATTGACTTCTGGACCAACAAGATACACCATGCCAGAGTAAGTCATATAAAATCATCTTTTCAAGTTATAATGAATGATAATATTCAGAGTATTGCGGTATAAATGACTAATATTGAGGGTCGAAGGATTTATGGGGATAGTTGGGAAGGACTAGATGAAATTACACTTGAAGCCTGTATTAGCCTGTTGTTTCTGGCTGGTGTATATAAATCATGTGGCGAAACAACAAAGAGTCTGGGATCCAGAAACAGGTAGCGCCATCTTTCCTGTCGCCAAAATGGTTCTCTTGCATCTCACGTGTGTTACGTTTCTATGGAAAGTCTGATCGAATAGCGCGAATAATACATGACAAGTTCGCACCTATAAAAGTTCTGGGTTCAGTCGGTGGAAATACTTTCAAAACTATATTAGCCTGGAACAAATGTAACCATGGACGAACAACTGGTGGCTTTCTGAAAACGTTATCCATTCGAACAATACATACCGAGCAAACCCTCAAAGTACGGGGTAAAAATATGGACATTATGTGCTAGTGCTACTTTTGATGTTCTGAAGACAAATTATCTGTACAAGCGCCTGAGAAAAATCAAGGTATGAGGATTGTCTTGGATGTGACACATAATCTAAAAGAACAAAATGGCACATGTGACTATTTGTTCACATCATATGCATTAGGCAAAGGACTTCTCGAAAGACATCTTACAACGCTATGCACGGTGAAAAAAAAAAAAAAAAAAAGAAGCCTGAACTTCCTAATTATACATCAAGCAAAGATGTTCACACATCAAACTTCTTTTTTACTAAAGATACCACGGTCGTATCTTACGTCCCAAGGAAGAACTAGCAAGTTGTCCCGATGACCATAAGACACGAGAGCGAGGAAATAAGCAACAGAGAAGACAACAAACCAGAAATTATATTGGAATACAATGCAAGTAAGAGAACAGTAGCCACATTGGATCAAGTTATTGGCACCTAAATATGCAAGACGAAAACCAGTCATTGGTCAATGATCATCTTCTACAGTATTATTAGGACTTCTGCCTACAATGCTTTTGTGCTATGGAGACAAATAAATCCAGGGTAGAAAAACGTATTCTTTACAAAAGAAGAATATTTCTCGAAGAATTTGGAAGACTCCTACTTACTCCTTACATTGAAGCTAGAAAAATGCTGCCAAGAAATGAAAAGTCAGCGGCCATTGTTAGAAAGATACGAACAAGAAGTCCATCAATGCCAAAATCCAGCGGTGGCAGCCAAAACTGCAAACCTGCCGGACGCAAAAACTGTCCATCAAGTTGTAACAACAAGACACAAATGAAGTGTTCACATTGTAACAAACACGCTTGTAAATCTCGCGGTTGATACCACTGCCCAACTTGTGGAATTTTAAGTCAAGATTTATTCTTATTTTTCCCCTGACTGACAGTTCATATGCTAAGCAAAACGCCCACAGCTTACGCCACTGAAATCGGTCGCATGTAATACTGTAAAATTTATTTATATTGTAACAAATAAGCCTGTATTTAAAATTATGATAATTTTTAACAATTTATAATCGTCATGCCTTTTAAATACCACGGCGGGTCATTATGACCCGAAAGAGCATACGTGTATAGACTTTTAAGAATGTAGCAGGGCAGCTGAGCAGGAACGCGAGATTTCAAATTAGTACTGTCTGGAGCCCAGAAAATAATCACATCAGCTTGTGGCAGTACAGTCATTGCTCACTGCGCACGCGTGAAAGGGCTCTCTTCGGCTCCCGTCAGAGGGTACTATGACAGCATGATTCGTACAATTGTAAGCGCCTCTCCATCCATGCATTAATTCCTGCTCCTGACCACGATAAATTTCAGAGCACGAGTATTACCGTTAGCGACTTGGAGCAGTGGCGATAGCAACTGTGACCACCTGATGACGTCGAACAGTAGTTGCGATGAAACATCGTGGGTCTTGCACAATGATATCCCTCGGCAAATCTGAATAGTGTATTTGCGAGGACAGAGAGTGCTGAAAGGTGCCTGAAAATGTCGCGTGTGACGAACGAAACCCGCTAATGGATTGGCTGTGCGCTAGTCCCCTCGGCTGCCGGCTGCAGACAGAGACCTCGGCGTTGTTCGGCCAGAGGATCGCCCCAGGGCGCACCGGGAAGGACAACCCGCACCGTACTGCGCAGAGGACTTTCCTGTCTGCGCCTATCAGTGGGACGGACAACACGCGAGGTCGCGGCAGTGGAAGTTCGAGGCGCCGTGTGAGGTTTCGCTACACAAAAGCTCGTAATGGAACGTGAAAACTGCAAGCTAACTCTGCATTACATGCTGCATTTTGTATTACGGCCCCCGGCGTCGAAACCGCAAACGTAGCGCGGTGGTCTACAGATCGCGAGCAGTTCTAGCGGTGTCCGGTAACGCCCAGGAATCTGCGGCCACCGATTTCTAAATTCACGGTCCGATGCTCGCTGGCTAGCGAGGTGAAATACTCTGCCGCATATTAGAACCAAGAAATTCACTGTTCAGAGAATCTCTTGTGCGAATTGTACGACGCCTCTCCTCCCCCTCCCCCTTCAGTCAATCAGTACCATTATGGGAAAAAGGAGTTTACTATCTGCGCCCAGCATGCGTTACAATGCCTCTTTTTCTGTCTATGCAGCTACACATATACAAAACAGTCACAATTACATGTAAGTAATAAACGAAAAACACAATGACTTTTTGTGCATTACATTCAGTTTGAAAAAGTTCATTCAAGTACTTCTGGATACACAAAATTTCTGACATTTCGTCCGCAGCTTGTGGTCGTGCGGTAGCGTTCTCACTTCCCACGCCCGGCTTCCCGGGTTCGATTCCCGGCGGGGTCAGGGATTTTCTCTGCCTCATGATGACTGGGTGTTGTGTAATGTCCTTAGGTTAGTTAGGTTTAAGTAGTTCTAAGTTCTAGGGGACTGATGACCATAGATGTTAAGTCCCATAGTGCTCAGAGCCATTTGAATCTGACATTTCCGTCTTCCGTAAATAACAATAAAGTTTTCGGCTGCCCCCCTCACGAGGGCTATTCGGAAAGTAAGTTTCGATCCGTAGCGAAATGGAAACCACTATTTGCAATAGTAAGCTACACCACACAGCTGCTTCTCCACAGAATCACCTCTCCGACTTAGACATTTGTCGTAGCGTTGTACCAACCTTCCAATACCCTCGCCCCAGAAGGCAGCCGCCTGTGCTTTCCACGAATTCTCTAAGCTCGTCTACAGCTCGTTATCTGTGACAAAATGTTGTCTTCAGAGCCAGCGGTTCGTGTGAGCAGTGATGAAACTCAGCACGAGCCAATTACGGGCTGTGTTGTGTGTGATCAAAGACTTCCAATCGAAAACGCTGCAGCAGCATCTTCATTCCCCCTGCAGAGTGCGGCCGAGAATTGTAATGATGAACTAAAAGCACGATAGTTATCGTTTAACGACGCAAGGAGAGGAAGGGACATTATGGGGAAGCACGCAGAACACAATGCCCAATACTACTTGTAAAGCGGATCGGGAGTCCCATATGTTTTGGAGGAAATAACTTGATTTACAATGAGCCTTATAGTCACTCTATGGCAACGGCCTTGCCGCAGTGGATACACCGGTTCCCGTGAGATCACCGAAGTTAAGCACTGTCGGGCGTGGCCGGAACTTGGATGGGTGACCATCCTGCCGCCATGCGCTGTTGCCATTTTTCGGGGTGCACTCAGCCTCGTGATGCCAATTGAGGATCTACTCGACCGAATAGTAGCGGCTCCGGTCAAAGAAAACCATCATAACGACCGGGAGAGCGGTGTGCTGACCACACGCCCCTCCTATCCGCATCCTCACCTGAGGATGACACGGCGGTCGAATGGTCGCGGTGGGCCACTTGTGGCCTGAAGACGGAGTGAAGTTATAGTCACTCTGATAGGGGAGATAAACTGCTTTAGTAATCATGCTGATGTAGAGGACTAGCGTAAGAAAAGGCGAATGTTCGGAAAAGCGATAGGCAGCATGCTGCATGACGGCAGTTCAAATGTTTCGTGTACGATTACCGCTGTTTCACATAACCAAATAAGGCAAATTCCCTTCATTCCTTAATCCGAGCTTCGGCTACGTATCTCACTGTTTCTTCGAAGACGTTAAAGCGTAATCTTCCTTCGTTCATAACTGAATATTACAAGCTCAACAAAAGCAACGTTAGGATCATAGGAAGGGCAGAGCTCCCCGTTTCACCGATAGTAACTGACGAGTCCTGTGAACATGGTTGTCGTCATCTCGGAAGACGGGAGTGTCAACTATATACTCCGTATGAAGATTTTTATTTGACAGTGAAATTCACCAACAGTCGTACAAATTAGACGTTATTTTATTTTATTTTCTCTACCAGTTTCGGTAATTCATTGTGCCATCTTCAGGCCCCATGCGAACCTCTCAAAAATAATCTATATTGTCATACGGGGGCCGTATGTTTCTGGATGTTGTGAATTCGCAGCTCAAGTGCTTTCTTCGAAGCCTTGGCTGCAGTTGGCCACATGGTACCATGTTCAGAAGTTTATAAATAAGAACTTGCGATCCAGTGTCACTGACGTCAATCGCGGCAGTGAAGTGCTTTTTATATGGAACTCGGTTGGACGTGGCCACAACCGCCGTGCGGGGTAGCCGCGAGGTCTCGGGCGCCCTGCCACGGTTCGCACAGTCTTAGACGCCTTGTCACGGTTCGCGCGGCTCCCCCCGTCGGAGGTTCGAGTCCTCCGTTGGGCATGGGTGTGTGTGTTGTCCTTAGGGTAAGTTAGTTTAAGTTATATTGAGTAGTGTGTAAGCAAGGGACCGATGACCTCAGCAGTTTGGTCCCATAGAACTTACCACAAATTTCCACTTTTTGGCCACAACCGAACCATGAATGAAGTTGCTCAGTTTGTTGATGTATTAACGCGGATTGTCCAACGTGTCTACTAAAAATTGATACTACACACAACCATGCAATACGACATTAACAAGACTGATAGTAGGAAGTTCCTAACAAACATGGACTAAGGACGAGAATGACGCTTTATCACTGACAATCTGTTTCAAATCTCGCAGGATTATTGTTGTCAGAGAATCCAAATCCATATCAAACAGTTTCCGAAAGAACGTTGAGAAGGGTACAGCATCCAACGGAAACTTGCAGTCTGGTAGCCCGCAAAAGGCCGTTGTTCACAGCATGACTTTAAGCTGCTCGTTATCAATGTGCCAAACAATACAGAAATTGGATAGCATGTGCTGTGTTCCCATGAGTCGTGATTTTGCGTCTTTTAAAATCATGCAAGGCGTCGAGTACACTGAGGTTTGAGTGAGTTGTTTAACCCACAATGTGCGGAGCGTAATTCAGGCCAGGGGTAGTTATCGCCATCTACATGTGTACTCCGCAAGCCACCTTACGGTCAATTACCCCGTTTCCTTTTGCAGTCGCGAATGGTTCACGGGAAGAACGGTAGTTGGTAAACATTCTCTGTAATTTTACCCACAAAGTCTTTTCGCGAAATATAATTAGGAAGTATAAAGTATATTGGCTGATTCTTCTAGGAGTGGACGTTCACAGAACTTTAACACAGTGATGCAGGGCACCTCTCTTGCAGCGTCTGTCACAGTTGGCCGAGCATCTGTGAAGCTTTCGCGCTAACTAAATGACACCGTAATGAGACGCGCTGTAGTTTGGACCTTCTCAATTTCCTCTGTCAGTTCTGCGTAGTGTGGATCAGGGACTGACAACCAATATTCAGTTATTGCTCGAACGAGGATTTTTTGTAAGCCACCTCCTTTCTTGGTGGATTAGAGCTCCATAGGATTCCTCCAATGAATGTCAGTCTGGCATCCACCTTACCTACCATTACTTTTATGTGACCGTTCCACCTTAAATCGCTCTGCACACATACTCCTACATACACAGGGCCACTATAAGTGATTCACTCCTTTGTCAAAGCTCTGTTTTCTAAAGTACAGGATGGTTATAACTGAACTTTCGCTACTTGAGCCAGTGTAGACGGAAAACTATTTACCGTAGGGGTATCCAAATTTACAGGAATGAGGATCAGACTGCGTTCTGCAGGATTTGCATGGTTAGTAGTGTTAGTGTCATGAGATTCCGTTATACGCCGGTACTGGTGCGGCGACGTTGGGAGAAGCTAGGCCCCAGGAACCAAATGTATGCAGCGTAAACGGCATACGTTACTGTGATCTGCTTCGCCAACATGTGATCCTGTTCTACGGCGGAGAGGTGCTTTGGACTCGGCTGTTTTGATGCACGATGGATCACCTTACAGCGCTCGTGAAGTCACTCGGTTACTCCATAACACATTTGGAGAAAACCGAATTATTCGCCGATCGTTCCAAACTGCGTGGCCACGAAGCTCACCAAATTTGAATCCGCGTGATTTCTGGTTGTGGGCAGTTTATTAACGGGCACTAACACACGTTTGAGTCTGAAGACGACCATAGCGACGGAGATGGTCTCCACCCCACCTGAGATGTTTCGGGCGGCAGTAAACGAATCCCTACTTCGGTTCCAGGCTGTCGTGAATGCAGAGAGTCGTCACACTGAAAAACGTTTGTAATCTGGAAAGTAAACTTGGTACTCAATTATCAAATGTTACCCTCTCATTGCCGGCCGGGGTGGCCGAGCGGTTCTAGACGCTTCAGTCTGGAACCGCGCGACCGCTACGGTCGCAGGTTCGAATCCTGCCTCGGGCATGGATGTGTGTGATGTCCTTAGGTTAGTTAGGTTTAATTAGTTCTAAGTTCTAGGCGACTGATGACCTCAGAAGTTAAGTCGTATAGTGCTCAGTGCCATTTGAACCAGCCAGTTACAACCATCACATGATTGACTCGTGAATAGAACCGCGAAGTCACTAAGTTTGCATTTTGCACACTACAAGTGTTCTACGAGCGCACCTCTGATCATGCGACACACGTCCTAGCAGTAGCCAAGTTCGTTTCATCACTATCACAGCAACATTAATGCGTTCTATGAGCTGTTCCGATGTTTTTGGCAGTGGGGATGTGTAAACACGACCATTAATATACAACCAAAGAAAAAAGTCACAAGTGTTAGATGACCAGGAGGTGGTGGGGGAAGGGGAGCTAAGGGAACAGAGCCGCTTTAACTCCACCACAACATCCAGTCGAACGATACGGAAGTTCGCCGTTTAAGTGGCGACGAACACTGATGCTTCGAGGATGGGGTGCCCCGTGTTATTGGAAGACGAAATTCCCAGATTCAGCAGTCAGTTGTGGAAACAACCACAGCTGCATCATATTAAGGTAAAAGGTACTCTACACAGTGTTTTCACAGAAGGAAAATGTTCCGTACAGCTTTGCCTGTGACATAACACAGAATACGTTATACTGCTGCGAATCTCGTTCACACGTCGCAGTTTCACAAAGATTTCCAATGCCTCACACTCTCACATTGTGACGAGTAATGTTTTCAGAGCTTACTTCGTTGCTGAATATCAGCTTGGAGGCGGAAGGATCATCCTAGCATTGTGATACAAAGTTTAAGGCGCTGGCCGCAATCTCCCTGCTTCAGTAGTTGCACGAGCTGCAGATGGTATGGTTTGAAACGTAACCACCGTAACAAAAGTTTCCACATAGTTTGCTTCGGTATTCAAAGTTCGTAGCTTGCGTCGATCGTTGATTCGTTTGGTCCGCCTACGATACTTTTCCTCACGCTCCCCACGGACGCATCTAGGTCGACCGGTAATTGTCTATAAACAGAGAGAACTAGTGTCCCTAAAGTGTCGATACCTTCGCACAGTGCTCTGTTTAAATGGCGGTTTTCCCACAATTCCTTCTGAATCCACGCTGCACTGTTGTAAAAAATAAACATTTCGCATATTCCAAGTCACAAAAACTCGCTTCTTCCTCTGTCAAGGACTGCACTGGTGACGCCAGCTGGTGGGCACAATATATACTGGGTGACTTTACGATTCTATTCATTCGTGTACCATAACCTCACCTACAAAAAGTTAGTTGGGTACAGTACGCACGCATAGATGTATTGTTAAATCGTTACAGATGGCGCAGCGATCGGGTCATATGTCAACCGCCAGCGCATAAGGCAGTAGCGATCAGTGAGACATCTGTGTTTCAAGCGGTCATTCTACGTAAGCGTGGGTGAATGTAAGGACGCGGCAGAGAGACAAACAGGGGCAATAGTGTTTGTTCGTGCCCGTCACCATACGGTGTGTGAAGTTGCTGGTTTTGTTGGTGCTTCGCGGCAGACTGTTCAATGTGTCTACAACCAGTGTTGTAACGCACATGACAACGAAACACGTCGTCAGAAATGTGATCGAAAAAAGATCCTGACTGAGAGTTATCGGAGACGCGGTTCACGGCTTGTGAACCTTATAATCGCTCTCTAACCCGACAGGTTCTCCTGCAGGCAGTGCATGAAGCTCCATCCCCACCTGTTAGGGAGAGAACATGAAGCTGGGACTGCATGCAATGAACGTTTGGACTCCGTCACCTCCCAAGAGGCGTGACTTAATTTGGCTAGAAAATATCGAAAGTTAACAGTAGCTGACTGATGGAGCGTAGTGTGACCCGACGAATCACGTTTCTGCCGCTACTCAAAACACGAACTTCGCTGAGTGCGCCGCGGGCGACATAAAGCGTTTCATCCTGAACGTGTGCAAGGTGGGTCCGTGATGTCTTGGGGTTTCTGTACTTATCGTCAATTGGGTGTTCTCACTGAGGTGAGCACAAACAGGAAACAGCAAGTCTATTTAAACATTCTCAATGAACAGTCGATGACTATGCTACTGACACTCCTATGTGACAGACCTTTACCATTAATAGCAGGCAACAGTAAGTGTAAAATGAGACACCTAAATAATGAGCTGCCTCAAGGCTCAGTAATTGGCCCGGTCCTGTTCGACCTGTATGTTTCGGATATGCCAAATAAGACATCTACAGAGTTTATGTATGCCGACCACCTTGCCCTTACTTCCCGCAGTAAGATCATACAGGAAGGCACATCTTATCGGAAGGCCTTACAGAACTGCGGAGATACTTCGCTAACTGGGGACTAATTCCAAGGAAGACAAAAACTGAAGTGTCGTGCTTGCATCTCAGTAGTAAACAAGCCTCAAGTACACTTCAACAGTAACTTAGTTCGCTATAATCCTTTCCCAAAATTTTAGGGATAACGATGGACCGAATGCTATCGTTTGAAAAACATCTAGAAAATACCGCAGCAAAATTCAACACCAGGAACCATATAATCCATAAATTGTGCGATACTGCTTGGGTGGCGACCGCAGCTACCATAAGGACATCAGCGCTCAGTCTTGTGTGCTCGGTTGCCGAATATTGCGCTCCAGTCCACTTAAGCAGTAAGCAAGTGGAGAAAATTGACATCGAACTGAATGAGACCATGAGAATAATTAGTGGCTGTTTAAAAAGCACTCCCCTTCCTTGGATACCGGTTTTGAACCATATCGTCGCCCCTCATATTCGCACGCAGGAAAGATAAGGTAAGGAATACAACAAAATTGTAGCCAATTTGCACATTCCACTGCACAGTAACCTGTCTAACGCTGCTCTTCGGAGTATTCAGTCTAGATCTCTCCGATTACCATTAGCAAACTACTTTCAAGGGACAATATCAAAATTGACACAGAGGAGATAACGCTGGGGAGTCCCGAAACCGGCTCAAGCTCCAGCCACTATTGGCCCTACTTCACAATCAAGAATGGAACTGACTCTCCACGTATGGAAAACAGAATAAGAACGTCACGTAGCATCTATAATGATTCATTTTACACATGGAGAATAATCGAATCACCGATCTGCGACTTCGGAGAACCTCTTCAGGCTGCCCACCACATTGTCACCGAATGCTCTGAGCGTTAGTAACTTATAAGAGTGGACATCAAGAGTAACCTTAGTCAAAAATGCGTTTATGGCGACAAAGACGCCATTATAAACATCTCTCTGAGTTTGAAAACGGTAGTGTAATAGGGCTACGAGAACCTAGATATTCCTTCTGAGATACTGCAAAAAATGAAGCCACTGTACATCACTGGAGCAGCGGTGGTAACGAGAATGTACGGTCGTAAGGTGATCGGCTGCGGATGGCCACGTGGCATTGCCGAGAGGAAAGACTATCGTGTTCGGCGTATGACTGTGGCGCATAGTACTGCATGTAAAGCAGCAATGTGAGCAGTAGGTGGGACCACAGTGACACAACGACCTATTATGAATTGGTTACTTCAAGGACAGCTCCACCGAGCGATGTGGCGCTGTGGTTAGCTCACTGGACTCGCATTCGGGAGGGCCGGAGTGGCCGAGCGGTTCTGGGCGCTCCAGTCAGGAACCGTTCGAATCGTGCCTCGGGCATGGATGTGTGTGATGTCCTTAGGTTAGTTAGGTTTAAGTAGTTCTAAGTTCTAGGGTACTGATGACCTCAGGAACTAAGTCCCATAGTGCTCCGAGCCATTTGAGGGCGATGGTTCAAACCCGCGTCCGGCCATCCTGATTTAGAAACTTCCTGGCAGATTAAAACTGTGTGCCCGACCGAGACTCGAACTCGGGACCTGTGCCTTTCGCGGGCAAGTGCTCTACCATCTGAGCTACCGAAGCACGACTCACGCCCGGTACTCACAGCTTTACTTCTGCCAGTATCTCGCCTCCTACCTTCCAATAATTACAGAAGTTCTCCTGCGAACCTTGCAGAACTAGCACTCCTGAAAGAAAGGATATAGCGGAGACATGGCTTAGCCACAGCCTAGGGGATGTTTCCAGAATGAGATTGTCACTCTGCAGCGGAGTGTGCGCTGATATGAAACTTCCTGGCAGATTAAAACTGTGTGCCCGACCGAGACTCGAACTCGGGACCTTTGCCTTTCGCGGGCAAGTGCTCTACCATCTGAGCTACCGAAGCACGACTCACGCCCGGTACTCACAGCTTTACTTCTGCCAGTATCTCGCCTCCTACCTTCCAAACTAAGCCATGTCTCCGCTATATCCTTTCTTTCAGGAGTGCTAGTTCTGCAAGGTTCGCAGGAGAACTTCTGTAATTATTGGAAGGTAGGAGGCGAGATACTGGCAGAAGTAAAGCTGTGAGTACCGGGCGTGAGTCGTGCTTCGGTAGCTCAGATGGTAGAGCACTTGCCCGCGAAAGGCAAAGGTCCCGAGTTCGAGTCTCGGTCGGGCACACAGTTTTAATCTGCCAGGAAGTTTCATATCAGCGCACACTCCGCTGCAGAGTGACAATCGCATTCCATCCTGATTTAGGTTTTCCGGGATTTCCCTGAATCACTTCAGGCAAATGCAGGGACGGTTCCTTTACAAGGGCACGGCCGATTTCCTTCCCCATCCTTCCCTAATCAGAGCTTGTGCTCCGTCTCTCATGACGTCGTTGTCGACGGTACGTTAAACGCTAATCTCCTCCTCCTCGCCGGTCGGTGTGGCCGTGTGGTTCTAGACGCTTTAGTCTGGAACCGCGTGACCGCTACGGTCGCAGGTTCGAATCCTGCCTCAGGCATGGATGTGTGTGATGTCCTTAGGTTAGTTAGGTTGAAGTAGTTCTAAGTTCTAGGGGACTGATAACCACAGATGTTAAGTCCCATAGTGCTCAGAGCCATTTGAACCATTTTGAGCCTCCTTTTCCTCCTCCTCCTCCTCCTCCTCCTCCTCCTCCTCCTCCAAGGACAACTACCTAGCTAGACGGCCCCTAGCGTGCATTTCACTGACACCAAACCACTGCCATTTTAGAATTCGGTTGTGTCAGGCGAGAACTCGTTGGAGGGCGGAGGTCTGTTGTGTTTTCTGACGAAAGCTGGTTCTGCCTCGGTGCCAGTGATGCCGTTTGTTGGTTAGAAGGAGGCCAGTTGAGGGCCTGGAACCAACCTGTCTGCTTGCTAGACACATTGGACCTACACATGGAGTTGTGCTCTGGATTGCAATTTCGTATAACAGCAGGAACTCTCTCGTGGTTGTCTCACGCGACCTGATTACAGGATTGTATGTCTGTCTGGCGATCCAACCTTTTGTGCTACCATTCATAAACAGCATACCAGCGGGTGTTTTCCAACAGGATAACGGTAGTCTACATACTGCTGTTGGAAACGCAACATGCTTTACAGTGTCCAAATGCTGCCTTGTTCTGCCCGATCACTAGATCTGTCCCCAACCGAGCACACATTGGACATAATCGGACGACAACTCTAGCGTTATCCGCAACCATCATTAATCGTCGGCGCATTGACCGACGAAGTGCTAACTCCATCCCACAAACGTTTGCACCTATACAATACAATGCATGCACGTTTGCACTCTTTCATTCAACATTCTACCCATAACATCGATTATTAATCTACCAGTATTTTACATTTGTAATAACGTATCTCGCACTTACTTTAATCTGTGATCTTGCAATGTTACCTAGACAAATGTATTCCCAAAATTTCATTACTCTACGTAAATCATTTTTAATGTTATTATTTTTTCCGTGAATATATATACTGCTAGTACTTTCCGCTTTATTCTTGTGACTATATTACGAAAATTTATCCCTTGGTTTTATACATATTATTTTTATATACTATACCAAATGAACGTAAGCCGTACGCTAAATAAATAAACCAGTTCTACTCTGTCTACAGCACTCCAGGGCGACAAGTGGAATCATTTACGGTGGTAACTAATGTTTTGTTCCGTGAATTTAGCAGTTGTAGCCTTTTCCTTGTTCATTCTCCTCTTTTTCCGAAATACGCTAAAAAAAATTTGATCACTAGTACACTGCGAGACAGTTGTTACATAATCCGAGTTCCAGCACAGTGTTCCTTGTGTTCCAACACGCTCCCGGCGGCGCTGCTCCTTCCTGGTTTGCTTGTGGCGGTGAGGCTACGTGAGGTTGCCCCGCGCTAATGGCAGAGATTGCCGCTGGAGAGACGGACAGCGATGACCGCTGCCGCTGCGGAAGGCCTCTTAGCGCTGGCCGTTCGCCGGCCTCGGCTCGGCTCGCGCCTCCCAGCCTTGCCTCTCGTCTACTGTGCACTCTCGCGACCTCGGAGGCACCTGTTGCTCAGCTGCCGTGGGACAATAATGAGGGGGTCCGCTTCTCTTTTCGTGCTGTATGGCGCGGCGGCTGGGAAAAACGAAGGGCGAACGTCTCAAGGAAGCCGCTCCAGTTCACTTCCTGTTGACTGTGGACATTTACTGTTTTTTGAAAATCCTTCAAAGCTGTGGGACTAGGTTAAGGCAGAGGAAAACGTCGTCCACTGTAGCACTGGAATCGACCTGCCATACGCCGCGTTACCCGTTCTTCAGGTTGCGGCTAGTAGTACTTCAGTATGCAGAACGTAGGTGTTATTTAAATGTGTAGTGGTTTATTTCGTAACGAAGAAAGATCTTAGTGTCATTATAAATCGCAGAGGAATTTCACTCAGTATTAGGGAGGACGTTTATTGCTTTACATCCGCACTCCGCAACTCACCATACTGTTTGTGGCGGACGGTACTTTCTGTACCAGTGTCACTTACACTTTTTTCCCGGTAGCGAATGCGATGCAGAACGTCTCTCTTGCAGCGCCTCCCACTGGCTTTGGCTGAGCACTTCCTTGACACTTTCGCGCTTGCTAAATGAACCTGTAGCGAAACGTGCTGCTCTTATTTGGATTTTCACTATTTCCTACAACAGTCCTGTCTGGAACGGATCCCAGACTGACGAGCAGCATTCAAGTATTCTTCGAGCGAGTGATTTGAAGCTACTTTCTTTTCTGATTGGGCTATTTTTCATGAGGATACATCCAATCAGTCTCAGTTTGTCACATGTCTTACGCGCCGTTAATTTTATGCTGACCGAAACCACATTGGTAGGTACTCAGAGAGCGTACAGGATAAGGTTATGATTATGGATGGGCCCGTAAACGGTTACTGTGAGTTGCAAAATCAAACACACAACCTTATTTTCTAAGAAACACTCATTTACACATTGCTTTAAAGATCACAATTAAACAATACGGCTGAAGGCCGACTTAAACAACTTGAGATACTTTCTGGTCTAAAGGCCCCAAAACCACACGAAATACAAGAACGGCTGAATGCCTGGCTTAGAAAAAAAAAAAAAGCAATTAAAATTAGAAGGTTATTTTTTTCCTTTTAAAAAAAACATGCAATTGAAAACAATTAGCGGCCTAATGCCTATACTACACATCTGAAGGACAACTATAATTAAAACACATTAATAAACAATTTTCCAACCAAGAAATTTCTTTTTAAACTTACAACAGAACGGCCGAAAGCCTCATTAAAGAAATATTAACTTACTGCACGGCTGAAGGCCACAAACAAATCTGAGAGAACAGCTCAAGGCCTGAACAACAAGTCTGACAAACAATTTAAAATAAATCCCTTCCTTCATATAAAAATTTTCCTTTAAAGAATACACACGGCTGAAGGCCTTATTAAAAGGGGTTCACGTAAATCCTTGGCTGAAGGCCACACATGAAACATAGAACAGCTAACACCTTAGGGCCTGGATTACAAACAATTTCAGACATCGAGTATAGATTTAAGTGTCAGGAAGTCGTTTCTGACAGTATTTATATGGATTGTAGCCATGTATGGAAGTGAAACATGGACGATAAACAGTTTGGACAAGAAGAGAATAGAAGCTTTCGAAATGTGGTGCTACAGAAGAATGCTGAAGATTAGATGGGTAGATAACATAACTAATGAGGAGGTACTGAATAGAGTTGGGGAGAAGAGGAGTTTGTGGCACAACTTGACTAGAAGAAGGGATCGGTTGGTAGGACATGTTCTGAGGCATAAAGGGATCACCAATTTAGCACTGGAGGGCAGCGTTGAGGGAGACCAAGAGATGAATACACTAATCAGATTCAGAAGGATGTAGGCTGCAGTAGGTACTGGGAGACGAAGAAGCTAGCACAGGATAGAGTAGCATGGAGAGCTGCATCAAGCAGGGATGGACATTTCTACGTCCTGCATAGGGGACTAATTGTTTCCATTGGTACACTATATTTCGATGACCGACCCAATAGTCTTCTTCATGTGCTTTGACCTGTGTTGTTGTGCGTACTCGCTGCCTGTACTTAAACCGGGCTGTGAAATACTGTTGGTCTCACTCCGCTACATACCGAGGCCCACGTGAAACACACATTCTCTCAGAGTTTTAAAGCGCTGATGTATGAGATGGCAGGCGAGATCTTAATAAACTGAGTTTCGAGTCTCAAGCCTTGCTTACATTAAAACTTCTGTTCCCATTTATTAGATTTTCTGATATATTTATTTCGATAGACTGCTTAGTTATGCGATTCCAGAAACTCGTCGTTTGCACGACGACATTGGGCTCGTTGTATATCATTGCATGGCTGTACTCGAGGCAGCGCTGGCCGACAGCTGAGCTGCTTGGTTGCTTTAGTTGGATGTGACGCTGATCTTCCTTACACCTGTCGTCGCCTCTCTGCCCCACGAAAGAGATGTCACATTCACATAGAATGCGGTTCACAGCCGGCTTTGGGTGACTTAGATTGTTTTTAACATTAGGAGAGAGACTTTTTACTTTTATTAAGTGGGGTAGGACGTCAAACGGGCTGACTTGAGAGGCACCACAGGACATTTTAATTTCCACTGTCTATACTTTTACAAATAAATTCATTAAACTTTAACAGCACGACCAGGAAGGATTCAGGATTCATACTCATAGCAGTGGAAGCTCAAAAACGTAACAAAACACATTTTTTTACATGTGATATTTCATCATTTTTTCCACTTACTACTGGCTGCATTTGTTGCTATAGGTACACTTTTCTTCCTAAGTAAGAGAGATTCTTCGATGACTTTTGCACAGCATACAAATCATAGTTACAGGTGTATGAAACTCTAGACTTTATTTAATTCATGAAAAAATGGATGAACTGTTACATTTTAAACTTCATGTTTAGAAAAAATTCAAGTTTTATAGTTAATTATCTCAATTTTTCCACAGTTTTTTAATAGATTTGAAAAATTCTAGAGTTTCATACACTTGTAACTACTGTTTGTATGCTATGAAAAATTCATCGAAGAATTTCTCTTACTTAGGAAGAAAAGTGTACCTATAGCAACAAATGCAGCCAGTAATAAGTGAAAAAATGATGAAATTTCACATGTAAAAAAAGGTATTTTGCTACGTTTTTGAACTTCCACTGCGATGAGTGTGAGTCCTCAATCCTTCCTGGTCATGGTGACAAAATTTTATGAATTTATTTCTAAAAGTATAGATTGTAAAAGTATAGACAGTAGAAAGTAAAACGTCCTGTGGTGACTCTCCTGCTCCAAGTCGGCCCGTTTGACGTCCTACCCCCCTTAACGGAAGTAAATTACATTAGATGATATATTTCTTTAGGAATCTACAGATCTTTCTGGAGATTGGACGAGCATCCGAAAGCACAGTGTTAGTTCCTATGAGATTAAATTTTTACCGTAAGCTGCAAGTTCAAATGGCTCTGAGCACTATGGGACTTAACATGTATGGTCATCAGTCCCCTAGAACTTAGAACTACTTAAACCTAACTAACCTAAGGACATCACGCAACACCCAGTCATCACGAGGCAGAGAAAAAAGCTGTAAGTTGTTTTTGTCAATAACAAACTAAACATTCACATCTTCCAATTAGTTTTCTACCTCAAATTACTCACTTAGGATTCTCTGCCATGTGTATATTTTTGGGACTAAATTTTTAGGACACACTGTATTTTACATTCATATGTTCCTCTCTCCCCATAATGGATGCTCGGCTTGAGTGTTTTGTCGCTGCAGCCTATTTCGGTGGAGGTAATTGCATGTGGCTGTTTCCATTCCACTGGACTCGGAGCATAAGATTTACTCTATAGAAAGTAATGAATGCAAGTGTGTATGAAGAGTGTGTGTCTCATTCTTTGACGACGCATTATGATCGGACCTTTTCTGTATCAGTATGATAATGTTCCTTATCCCTAAGCCATAACTACTCCAAGGAGTTTTGGAGACCATCAGATATATTTCCAAGAGTTATCTGCTCTAACTGTTGACTTGAACCGTAAAGATAAAGCTCTCCACACGTCGAAATTTAGTTTGAGTATCATGATGCTTTAGCGGCACGGTCTTATTGGAAATGGTATGCTTTTACCACCTTCTGACCTTTGAACTGATAAAAGAAACTGGTATTTGTAGTGTGACACTAGAGCATCGGCTAGATAACAGACTGATTCGTTCGAGAACCCATCAACAATAATTAAATACGCTTGGTTGTGGCAGATGATAACGTAGGCTTCATTGCGACAGGAATGTGTAGAAAGGTTTGCAGCGCTGCAGGCGTTCATATTTGTTCTTCGCTGGATGTTTTACCGGAAGCCTTTAGTCTGATTTCATTGCTATTTGGTCAGACACACATTCTGAAAAAGCAGTACGTTACTAAATACGTACAAACGTGATTGAAGTTTTTACTTAAATAGTTCGACGTAACTGTTACATATTGTGTTCGCAGACATAATTTTTCCCTTTTTGGATGCTTCATCGCCTCCTAAAATGTTGTGTTGTTGACTGATTTGTACAGCTTAGGAATTTCCGGTTTCCATCGGTAAATGATACAGTGCTTGCTGTATCAAATCATATAAAAGTCTTAAAGCCAGGTCATTTCATAACCAGTTCATTGTCGCATTGCTTAAAGAAGCCAAAAAAAATAATCACATCTTCACGAAGTTCTTTTTCAATTACTTCATCTTTAGGGAATTAGAAGGCGTACATAAAAATAGCTAAACAACATAGGCAAAACAAACCAATAAAAACCTATATTCAATTACAGAGACAAATTTTTCTGGTAACATCAAGCCAGGATCACAGTTTTTCGAAATTTTCTTCAATGGAGGTCATTTAATTGTCGTGTGAATTATTGAAAACTACTTTTTTTTTGCTGAATGTGATTCCGTAAACAATGTGAGTACTTCGTCTACTGTTTCCGCTAAAGTACCAACCTGTCAGTATACGTGGAGTCTCTAATATGACTTCTTCTTCTTCTTTTCCTTCTCCAGATCATTTTCTTCTCTTCCTTCTGATTCTGTTTACCTTCTACACTCACTCTCCCTCTCTCTCTTCCTTTGCCACCTACTTTTCCATCCCGTTCTTTCTCTCCTCCTGTTAGTTCTTCTTCCACTTTCACATTAAATATTTTTCTTCTCCGTTTGTGGTGTTAACATTCCAAGTAGCATCACTGTTGTCATTAGCATACCTCTTTTGGAATCGCTGTTCATAAGGCAAGTGCTGTAGTGGAAGTACAGCGGACGTGAATGATTCTTCCGTAAAATACACGTTTTAGCCTGTCCAGTTTTGCAGCCACAATATCGACACACTAACTTTTAAGTTTTCAGGACCTATCTTTAAAGTTTGTCGTTATCCTTCTTCCCAACCAATGTACTATCAACATCTGAGCTATATCCAAATATTCATCTTAATGTGTACTACATGGTACTCCAGTAGCCAACACGAGGTGTGTGATGACGTCTGACTATATTTGTCGCATGTAATCAAATGGTTCAAATGGCTCTGAGCACTATGGGACTTAACATCTGAGGTCATCAGTCCCCTAGAACTTAGAACTACTTAAACCTGACTAACCTAAGGACATCACACTCATCCATGCCCGAGGCAGGTTTCGAACCTGCGACCGTAGCGGTCGCACGGTTCCAGACTGTGCCGCATAGAACCGCTCGGCCACACCGGCCGGCGCATGTGATCATTCTTGCCCCTCCTCCTCTTCGTTGATTTGCAAATTGGTGCATTAAATATAAATTTAATTACCAAAATTAATACTGTAACGAGCGTTTTTTACTTATAACAACAAAATAATTTCGAGGAAAGCATTAAAAGTCTTATCTGAATTGGTGTCATCACTTAACACATATTTCATATTAACGCTATTCCTGTTCAAAAATAACTGTGATAGCATTATTACTAATTCAATATTTTGGAAATATTCAGTATGTTTGGCGCAAAAAACAAATAGAAAATCGGGAAACACCTTAGCGGTGAACCGTGGCATGCATGACTGTTCTTGTTTATGAGGAAAACACATTCTGACGTTTGGAGAGTTACAGTTCTGGCTCCGATGTGAAAGAACAGCAGAAGTTCAACTTTCAATTTACCAGCCTTCGAACTGGCTAAAAAGTGACTCTAATCATGTTCGGTTTTCTCTTTATCAGCGTGTAAGCCTAACTACATTTTGAAGTCATTCAATTATCTTTTCTGATAAACAATTATCAGATGCGAACATGGGCAAAATTACTTTCAGTTTGTCAGTGACAATGCATATTTTAGGAATGTGCAGCACAGTAAATAATCTCAGGTTGAGATATTGTATTTGCGTAAATTATAAATATCAAATTATTTTCAATTCTCTACAGTAACCATCAATGAACACAGTTAAATATTTTAGTTACCTCTTGTATAATGATGCGAACAAATAACTTTTACTTCAAATGGCTCTGAGCACTATGGGTCTTAAGATCTATGGTCATCAGTCCCATAGAACTTAGAACTACTTAAACCTAACTAAACTAAGGACATCACACACATCCATGCCCGAGGCAGGATTCGAACCTGCGACCGTAGCGGTCACGCGGTACCAGACTGAAGCGCCTGGAACCGCACGGCCACAAAGGTCGGCAACTTTTACTTCTTGCGGACTTTATTACATTGTTAGGTAATCACACAAAATTTCACCACAGAGCTTGACAGTAAGGCGTCAATAAGCCTACTGAACCATAATAAATACTATATTTAAATAAAAGTCACGACAGTCATTTTTCACCTGTTATAATATTTTCATTAGGCAATTCAAGTGATGGCGAGATGAGCAGCAGCCACTGGCAAAATCATCCTCTAAACTCTGTCCGTCGCTTGTTGTGTGGCAGTAGTCGGCTTTCGTTTGTGGCCGAGCGGTTCTAGGCGCTTCCGTCCGGAATCGCGCTGCTGCTACGGTCGCCGGTACGAATCCTGCCTCGGGCATGGATGTGTGTGATGTCCCTAGGTCAGTTGGGTTTAAGTAGTTCTAAGTCTAGGGGACTGATGAGCTCAGCAGTCAAGTCCCGTAGTGCTTAGAGCCATTCGAACCATATGGAGTAGTCGGCTTTCCATCTCTGGCGGCAGCGACGAAGATGCTGCCGTAGGCGTGTTGCTGCACTCTTCCTCAGGACATGAAACAAACAGAAACAACTATTTATATACAAAATTATGACGAAAACATGTTAAAATAATAACTTAAATTTTGAATCTAATAACTTAATAGATATTGTGATTTTATATTATAGGCCGGTCGCTGTAGCCGTGCGGTTCTATGCGCTTGTCCGGAAACGCGCTGTTAGTACAGTCGCAGTTTCGAGTCCTGCCTCGGGCATGGATGTGTGTGATGTCCCTAGCTTAGTTAGGTTTAAGTAGTTCTAAGTCTAGGGGACTGATGACCTCAGATTTTAAGTCCCATAGTGCTTAGAGCCATTTGAACCATTTGCCGGCCGCGGCGGTCTCGCGGTTCTAGGCGCGCAGTCCGGAACCGTGCGACTGCTACGGTCGCAGGTTCGAATCCTGCCTCGGGCATGGCTGTGTGTGATGTCCTTAGGTTAGTTAGGTTTAAGTAGTTCTAAGTTCTAGGGGACTGATAACCACAGCAGTTGAGTCCCATAGTGCTCAGAGCCATTTGAACCATTTTTTTGATTTGAACCATTTATATTATCTTCTCACCTGCATACTCTGGGGCGGTAAGAATCCTGATGTAACTACTACTAATGTTTGTTACATCACACCGACTTGTCTACGTCATTGAAAGTTAGTATGTACAGGCATTTTCTTGAATATGAGGTACACGTCACTATCGTAATTGGATTACATATTTGATGGTGACCAGTAGCTTTAAATCAGACACAACTTGAGATAAGTTTCGTCCTTTCCTTTTGTAGTTTAGTAGTCGGTTTGAACACTCGAGAAGCATTTTTTTCTGCCTTGACAGTCATCTTCGCCCCTACATTTCACCCAATTTCATAAAATTATCAATAACGGAGTTTGAACGTCCAAGTACTTAGCGATTTGTCAAACGAAGAAGCACAACTCTTCCTGAGCGGTCAGAGGTATCCTGCAGAGCTTCGTGACATTCACTGAAGTGCTCTTCTCACAGACATGTCTCTCCACTACAAATATCTTCCATTCTTTCTTTAAATTTGAGCTGAGTGTCCATGTGGTAAGAGCGGTGCCTGTAGCCTATCCTTCTTTCTTTTTTTTCAATGTGACTTTGTATTAGTTTCCAAACTGGCTTTGGACCCTACAT